>NC_092725.1:99533588-99839115 GCF_047496885.1 Scyliorhinus torazame
CCCCCCCCCCCCCCCCCGATTAAGTCCATGGCCGGAAAGCCCATGATCGCCTGCCTGATCCACCATGAATTAATTGCGGGAGCAATTAATGACCACTTAAGGGCCTCTCTCTGCTCTTGCTGTTATCAATCCAGCTGCGAATTGCCCTGTTGCCACATGGGGAGCAAAACAAGTAAATCTGTGCGCATTGCTTCTCCCTGAGGAGACATGGGGGATAGTGATTGGCCAGCAGCTCTTGGTAGGCAGGATCTCCTTCTCTGGGTCCTGATCCAGGGAAAAGGCCTGTCAATGGCCTCTCAACTGCCTGATTGGTTGGTGGTCCAACAGACCATCCAAAAGGAGCAAAGAAGGTTTCTCACCGGATTTGCAGACGGTGGGTGAGATCCCTGTCACCTCCGCAAAACTCCACTTTGCAGTCTCAGAGGTTGTCGCGGGATCCCAACGCATCCGTGACAGTCTGAAATTTTCAAAGTGTGGATGGGTGAGGGAGGGTACAGGGAACCCACTCATCACCAATTAACATCCCATTAAGCTCCTTTTGGAACTTGTTAATGGGCTGGTGGGGGTGCTTGTTCTTCAAATTTTCAATGAAGATTTCAGCTAATCCAAACAATCTGGTGCATGTTGGTGCATGGGTGATGTTGGGTTCCATGCAGGGTGAAAGGAGAGCTTTGTTTTGATGGTGAAAATTATCAGGCTCCCAGGTATCTTGCAGCAGATCACGTTGAATGCTTCCATGCTGTAAACATCTAAGCATTACTTCATTTCTGCCCGGTCTCACGCCGTCATATTTTAGGTTTATATTTAGATTAGATTATATTTCATTATATTTTATCCTTCTGAGGATCTACGAGTTTTCTCGGGCAAGGCAGTGACAGGCCCCAACATGGCTGTCACCTGTCTTTGCCACCGGGGCCAGACTGGCAGCTCCTGATCCCTGGAGGTGCTTGGTGCCATTAATTGGGAGCCAGGAGCCTCTTGACAAATTAGGGCATGAGCATTTAAAAATAACATTGTGTGAACAAGGTAGTTTAGGTGCAAGTGGGGATTGGGAATTCATCCAGATGTTGTGCCCTTTCTTTAGGCCCCGTAACTGTTAGTTCTCCTTCTCAAACTTCTCACTGTTCTCTCAAGGACCACTTCTAACCAAAGCCTCAACAATTAATACTACCTCTGTGCACCCACGTCCACTTGGATATTGCAACACTACAAATCCCATTCCTCTCCTCTGATAAACTCTTTCCTCAGAACATCAAAACACTCCCTGGACACACTTAGAATCACTTGTTCAAATGTTAGTGCTAAAACAGTTCAGATTTTAACCCCTTGCAGAGATAGGGGTCACCCATTTAAGACAGAGCTGAAGAGGAATTTCTTCTCTCAGAGTAGTGAATCTGTGGAATTCTTTACCTCAGAGAGCTGTAGAGGCTGGGCCATTAAGTATGTTCAAGGCTAAGATAGACAGACTTTTAATCAGTAAGGGAATCAAGGGTTCTGAGGATAAGGCAGGAAAGTGGAGTTGAAGACCATCATATCAGTCATGATCTCATTGAATGGCGGGGCGGAGCAGACTTGATGGGCTGAATGTCCTACTTCTGCTTCTATGTCTTCTGATATTGACATGTTTATCCTAGTAACAATGTCAGGCATGTGACCTAGAACCTAACCTGTCTTTCTTTCCAGGTCCTTCTCCCTCCCATGGTGCATCTCTGGACTGAGATTTTTATTTTAATTATTCTTTCATGGGATGTGGGCATTGCTAGGAAGGCCAGCATTTGTTGCCCATCCCTAATTAACCTTGAATTAAGTGGCTTGCATGGGCCATTTCAGAGGACTGCTAAGCTGCATTGCTGAGGATCGAGAGTCACATGTAGGCCAGACCAGGTAAAGATGGCCGATTTCCTTCCCGACAGGACATTAGTGATCCAGATTGGGTTTTAAAACAATCAATGATAGTTGTCATGGCCACCATATTTATTATTAATTGAATCTAAATTCCACCAGCTGTTCTGAATGGATCTAAATCCATGTCCACAGAGCATCAGCCTGGGCCTCTAGATTACTACCTGTGGACCATCACTACATCACCATCTACACCAGAATGGGCATCCTACCCCAAAGACTGGATCACTAGTGGCCCAGAAACTAATATGCTGTTGTATACTTCCTGCCATGTCGTGATTATTTGAGTGGGATGCCAGGGAATGGGGTGGGGGTTGTAGGGGAGGGATTTCCAGGTAAACACACATGTTTATCCTGACAGATAGATCTCCATCTAGCTGAACTTTGGCCACTGCCTCACAATGCCCACTGACATAAAGACAGCAATCACATTCATGAAGCCCTAGTTGTTCTTTCAATGAGAGATTTGATACAGCTCTTGTCCTGGTCATCCTTCCTCCAAGGCCACTCTGAGTGTTGGATTCTAAGGACTGGCAGACTAATTCAATTCAAACAATGTTCAGGGCGTGACCTCAACAGAGGCTTTTCCTTCGTGCCCAGCTGCTTGCCTACGTGTGGTGTATGGTGCCCCAGTGGGACCTGCCCCTTGGAGACTGGCAGGGTCACCATTGCCCAGATCTCTTCTGATAAGAAAGAGTTGGCCGACTCAACGTTGAGCACTGAGAAGATCAAACGTGGTCACAGTGATCAGTCAGTTATCCATGACAGAATAACCACATGGATAAGAGAGCAGGGCTGGAGCCAGTTAAGCTGCACCCCAGAGTTTAATAATGACCAGCAGAAAGATGGTCAGGATTTGTGCACGAATGTTGTTGAAAAAAGAGACCTGTTGCTGAAGTTTTTCATCCTGCACTCATCAGGACAAGAATACCACATTTCAAACAATCACAACAATTTATATTAAAGGAGAAAACGGTGCTGATTGATTGGCAAATTGACTCTGACTTTTAAAAAATTCACTTATAAGATTGGCCAAGGCACTGCCATGGAGAAAGCATCAGGGAAACTATAGGCTCTCCATAGACTTTGACCAATCACAGTTAACTCGCCAACCAATTAGTGCCCTTCTGGTCAAAGTGTGTGCCCTTGAACAAAGATGCACTTGAACAGGGCTAATAACGCCAATCAAACTGTGCCCAGCATGAGTTATGTGATGATATGCTGTTGCTCGTTTTCGTTCCCAAATGCGTCGCCAATACTGTTGCTAATATTAATGATAATGTTGGTGAACCACAAGCCTTCCCTTATATCGATCAAATGACCACACAACCAGTTAGTTAGTTCAAAAGATGGTTTATTTACATACACAAGAGTTATCTTGACATGCAAACACAATATCTACTAAGAGTTAAACTACACCTATCAACTACACCTATCAGCTACAATAACCTATACTTAACTTCAGGGTGACCGGCACTGTGCAAATGGATAAAGCCTTTATCTGGATTTCACTTGGCTGGTTCGAAGAAAGTGGCTCTGTCTCTGCTGGGCTCATCCGTCAGGTAGCGATCGTTGGTCTTGAACTTGACTGGCTGTTCCTGCTACAGTTGGGCTGGCACAGGCCGGATCCAAAAGAGACAGAACACATGGCTGTGCTCTCTTTTATCCCTCTGGGATTTCGCGCTCTCTGGGGCGGTCCTTAACCTTGGACTCAATAGTTCGACAGGGCTCTGATCACGGTCTTCGATTTCGGCCAATAACGGGGTGGGTGCCTTGGTGGCTGGGCGGGTCCTTAGCGGTCATTGACCTTGGCAGTTCGGCTGAGTAAAGGGAGTGGCGCCGATCAGTCTGTGGCTCTACCGGTTACTTGATTAGAGTTCTATTGTCCTGGGAAAATGGCCCATTAAAATGCAAACGAGCGGGGGGTGGTTTTGATCAGGTCTAGTTACCTGTGTTTCAAATACACATAGGCTCTGTACCTGTCTGAGTCCTGGGTTGGCCATAATTCCCATGGTCCTTTGCAGATGGCCATCTTAGATGGCTACAATGCATAAAGCAATTTTGTATATAATATTGTACACAACCACCGACCAGCAGGTGGCAGTGTAAGTCTATCTTGCGGCTCTGTGCCGAAGGGAGTTGGGTGGAAGTCGAGCTGGTGGATAGTCGTATTTTGCAGTAACTCTATAATAGTTAGTTAACGTTAATAGTTTAGCATTTATTTATTCCAGTTATCTTTACCACATAATTGTTTCATAATAAATTATGTAAACTAGATGTTCTGGGGTGCATCATTTATATCGGCCAGTCTACAGAACATGACAAGTTACACCTTGAGGAAAGGAAGGAAAAATTGGCAGGATGAAAACAAAAAATGATGTTTACTAAACAACACGGATCACCCACGACCAAACTCGGAGTAGAAGTGATATCTCAGGGCTCCTCCATAACAAATCTTAGGGAAGGAAATCTGCTGTCCATACATACTTAGGCTCTATTTGTGACTCTAGTGCCATACCAACGTGGTCTTGCTGTTGTTCAAAATTGGCAATAAATGTCGGACTTGCCAGCAACTCCTACATCTTAAGAATTAATTGAAAGAATGGAGTAAGGCAGTGGCATTGTCGCTGGACTAGTAACCCAGAGACCCAATCTCCTACTATGCCAGGTGGTGAAATTTGAATTCAATAAAAATCTGGAATTGAAAGCCTAATGATGATCATGAAACCATAGTCGATAGCCAGGCTGACGCTGCCAATGTGCCAGATTGTCGCTGTCTGGAGTCGGGCCCGGGGGGGCCTTGCCCATTAGAGAGGGGTGGTGAGGGGGATTCCAGGGGCCAATAGAAGGTTGGGGGGGGGGGGGGGGGGGGGGGGGAGTGACAGGGAGTCCAGAAAGCAGGGACTGGTGCTGAAAGGGGTGGGGTGCAGAGATTGGGGCAGCCAGTTAAAATAGCGCCCCGATCTGCGAGGAGCTTGCAATTGGCCTGGTATGGAACCCGATTTGGGACTCTCGCAGGATTCACCCGTTGTGCCCAGCTCTGCGCTGAGCACAACATGGTGGCTGAATCGTGCTCATTAACTCTGTTTCTCTCTCCACAGATGCTGCCAGACATGCTGTGTTTATCCAGCATTTTCAGCTAATTAACTACCCATCTGACTGCAATAATCTGGTCAGAAAGCAATGATAATACACCTTCAGGCAGGGATTTACGACAGACGGGAATCCATTATTTTTAAAGGATGAGCTTGCTTGGTGGGTTTTAAAACTTTTGTGTCAGCTTTGCAGTTCAAATTCAAATGACTGTCGGGACTACTCATTAGTGTGCAGAGGACGTCTGTGCATTATTTACCACCTCCTCTGATTCAGAGGGCTTTTTTACTGGAATATTTTCCCTGTCCATTACCGAGCGGTGAAACATGTTTGAGACAGATGAAAATTGTCGTCTCAGTTGGAGACGCAACCTCCAGTGAGGAGGAAAGAAGAAATAAGATGAGGAGTGGGGTGAGGGGAAGAAGGGAACAGAGGGAAGTTCAGGATTCTGTGGTTCCTCAGGAAGGGGACAGAGCAACACCAGCCTCTCAGGGTCAGGAGGAACCCTTAGCAGAGGTACAGTTGTACTAATGTTGCTCCCAAGGGTATATCAGCAGAGATTTAGCTACCTGCAACTGACCTCATGAGGTCATTAAGCCTTTTGTGGTACTGGGACTACATCCTCCTCAGAAGGTCAACACTGTTGACCTCGTCGGCCACCTCCTCCCACATACCAGGAGTCTGCCTGGGCGTCCTCCTCTTCCCAACGCTAGGCATGTGCTGGTCACGCCTGTCATGTGCTGCATGCAGGAGGGCACCAAAGTCTCAATGAATCTGGGGCTTTCTTTGCCCTTTCCAGAACACCTCTTTGAGGGGAGGGGGGTTCAGTGATGATATCTCTTAAAACTGAATCGTTAGCTTGAGTAGTTTTACATAAGTTGTTTTATTAAGGATTGAGATGAATTATAGGACTGAGTAATCATTATTAACCATTAAACATGTATTTTTAGGACATAGCAGTAATAAGTACTCAAATGCGATTTAGGGTAGCTCACTTGACCAAAAGGACATTACTTCTAACATCTTGGGCGGGATTCTCCCGTACCGGGCGGGGGGTCCCGGCGGGATGGAGTGGCGTGAACCATTACTGCATCGGGCCACCCCAAAGGTGCGGAATCCTCTGCACCTTCAGGGGCTAGGCCTGCCCCGGAGTGGTTGGCGCCCTGCCGGCCGGCGGGATAGGGGCCTGGCGCCACGCCAACCGGCGCTGAAGGGCCTCCGCCAGCCGGCGGAGGACCACAACGGCTGATGCGGAAGGAATAGAGTGCCCCCACGGCACAGGCCCGCCCGTGAATCGGTGGGCCCCGACCGCGGGCCAGGCCACCGTGGGGGTACCTCCCGGGGTAAGATCCCCCCGCGACCCCCAAGGAACGCCGGAGCCCGCCCGCGCCGCCAGGTCCCGCTGGTAAGGGACCAACTCTAATTTACGCCGGCGGCACCGGCATAGAACGGGCGGGACTTCGGCCCATCGTGGGCTGGAGAATCCGGACAGCCCCGGGGCCCATTGAGTCGCGCCGGAACCCAACATTCTCCGAGGCAGGCGGCGCAACTCATGTCGGGCCGGTTTTGGGGGGGAGCGGGAGAATTGGAGAGGACGGCGGGGCCGGGATTCACGCCGACCCCCGGCGATTCTCCCACCCGGCGAGGGGGTCGGAGAATCCCGCCCGTGGTCTTCTGTTGTTCTGTTTCTCACAAACAGTCAGCGCAGGCTGCTGGGATTGTACGCAGCTGTCAGGATGATGATCAATCATGCGCTGCTTGCGACTCTATTGGGTGAAGTTTAAACACTGCTTGCAATTCTATTGGATAAGTTTAAAAGAAGCAGCTTCAGGGATTGGATCGCGTTCAACTGGGGTGGGCTATTGATTTTTGCACATTGTATAATTACTGTGCTTGGCTCTTTGTTCGGTAGAACAGGTCTTGGCTGATATCCAGTCTGTTCTCCGTGCACACGTAACAAGCTTGATTAAATAAGCCATCTTGTCCAGGTTGTGGTGTTTTTGTTTCTCTCTGTACTGTGCTGAGCCACAGGGAATAACCCCACGTGGAAGAACTCAATACACAGGTCTTGAAACCGCTCCTACACTCTTCCTTGCTCACTTAGTCCATACATCTAGTCATGAAAACGAGTAATAAACATTCAACACTTCAATGCCAAAAGGTGCGAGACTTGCTGAATTTGAAACATTGTGCCACCTACGAAGGGGGCCTTTAAATGCTACTGGCTACCTTGTGCTGGGTCAAGGCCTGAAGCCTCTGAGACTGGATATCCCACCCTCCAACACTCATTGGGCGGGATGTTGGTCTGTAACCTGCCGACGCCATCAATTGGAACCAATATTATCGGGAGTGCATCAACTGCAGGCCCGGAAGTTGGAACGTGGCAAACTACCTGCCATCGGAGGTGAGCGTATTATTCAGCCCATAGTCTTGTTAGTTTGAAACCTTGTGAACAATAACCAAATGAATAGAATAGGGATACTGGAGGAATATTTCTGAAATGACTTGGCTGGAATTTCTGCAGGCTTTCCACAAGTGAAATGCTGGGGAAACTGAAAAACTGCCACATTGTAGCTGCTTACACTATTTCTCTGGGAGTTTTGTCAATATCCTCGACAGACACCCAGGTGAATATAAAAAATCTATTCTATCATAGGATGCCGGCAGTGCTGGCTAGGTAGCATTTATTGCCCTTGAGAAACTGGTGGTGAGCCACCTTCTTGAACCACTGCAGTCCATATGGTGTGGGTATACCCACAGTGCTACGAGAGAGGGAGTTCCAGGATTTTGACACAGCGACAGTGAAGGAACTGTGACTTTTTCCAAGTCAGGATGGTGTGTGACTTGGAGGGGAACTTGCAGACGGTGGTGTCCCCATGCATCTACTGCCCTTGTCCTTCTAGATGGTAGTTTCAGATTTGGAAGGTGCTATCGAAGGAGTTTTGGTGATTGTCTCTTGAAATAAGTAACAAATTATAACACGGCTCAAAAATTAAATATTTTGTAAAATTGCACCAGAGCCTCAATTTCACTGATTCTCAGAACCAGCTTGTGTTTTGTTACACTGCCAGAGATTGAGTACTTACTGCTACAAGACCAGCCTTCTGTTCTCGCACAACTGCACAACACCCAAGGAATCCAGTGACTATCACAAGGCTACCAGCAAAGATGAGAATACCAGCAGAGACGGCAAATGTACTAGAAGGCAGGAGGCTCAAGTAGCTTCTTTTCTCATTCAGAGTCCAAGCTCCTATGGCCATCACTCCAGCACCTGCCATCTGAGGACACAATAATAAACACCCATTACACAAACTTGTTCACCTGTGGCACATATTATAATTTTTAAAAAAATGTTTTTATTCGTTTTTTTGGTATACTTAACAAATATAAATACGAATAGAACAATGAGAAATTTGCAAGGGAGCACCTAGGCGGAACCCTTAAAGTTATTTACATTGAGATTAGTTTTCACTATTTACATGGATTTTTCATAGTTTCTTCTTTCCGTTCTTTTGTCCTTTCCTCGCAGTGTTTGCAGTGGCCATTGTGGTCCCGTGTATCCCTCCACGCCGGTTTTCCCCTCTCTTTTCTCTCCCCAAGTTCCCATTGTTGTTGCTCCTGAACCCCCCCCCCCCAGTGGCTCTCCTGTTGGGTTTGGTTTTACTTTCCTATTTCCCTGGACCCCACCCCCTTTCTTCCCTTCTGTGGTGTGCCAATTCTCTCCTTGTCCATGGCTACCTAGTTGTGGGCCCCAAACAGGTCCCGGAACAATCGAGTGAATGGCTCCCACGTTCTGTGGAAGCCCTCTTCCGACCCACGGATGCCGAATTTGATTTTCTCCATTTGGAGAAATTGCGACAAGTCGGACCAGTCTGCAGCTTTAGGCGGCGCTGCTGATCGCCTGCTGAGCAGGATTCTTCGGCGGGCGATCAGGGAGGCAAAGGCAAGGGCATCGGCTCTCCTCCCCACCAAGAGATCTGGCTCTTCATATACCCCGAAGATTGGCACTCTCGGGGAAGGCTCCACCCTCATCCCCACCACTTTGGACATTGCCTCAAGAAGGCTGTCCAGTACCCAGCAAGTCTGGGGCGGCACGGTAGCACAGTGGTTAGCCCTGTTGCTTCGCAGCTCCAGGGTCCCAGGTTCGATTCCTGGTCTTGGGTCACTGTCTTGGGTCACTGCAGAGTCTGCACGTTCTCCCCGCGTCTGCGTGGGTTTCCTCCGGGTGCTCTGGTTTCCTCCCGCAGTCCAAAGATGTGCAGGTTAGATGGATTGGTCATGCTAAATTGCCCTTAGTGTCCAAAAATGTTAGGTGGGGTTACTGGGTTACAGGGATAGGGTGGAGGTGTGGGCTTAAGTGGGGTGCTCTTTCGAAGGGCCAGTGCAGACACGATGGGCCGAATGGCCTCCTTCTGAACTGTAAATTTTATGATTCTATGAAATCCAGAACATGTGGGCGTGGTTGGCCGGGCCCTGTGGCAGATATTATGTTCCTGGACGAGACCCCAACAGTGGCCAGGATACTGGACAGAAACAGAAACCCAATACTGGGGAGGCATGGTGGCACTCTGCTGCCTCATGGCACCGAGGACCAGGGTTCGATCCCGGCCCGAGGTCACTGTTCGTGTGGGATTTGCACATTGTGTGCGCTTAGGTCTCACCCCCACAGCCCAAAGATTTGTGGGGTAGGTGGATTGGCCATGCTAAATTGCTCCTTGATTGGAAAATGTAAAAAAAATAGAAACCCCAATGTTTTATTGTAATTTTGTAAGACTGTGAGGAAAGGATGCCTCGCTCCAGGAGTGATCCCACAAAGAAATAGAGATATGGGGGGGATTTTTCAGCCGGCGGAAATTCCCCGCCCAAGGTGAAGGGACCTTTACGTGGTCTCTGTTCCGCCCATGACGATCATGCGGCTGGCATGGGTGAAAAATCCAGGCCCTTGTATGTCAAACAAACTTTATTACTAACATAGTATTAAAATATCTTCAGCATTACACAAGAAAATAACTCACAATTACCCTCTAAACAATGCTACTCAATGCAGTGAATACAGTCACCCTTAACTGTTATCTTTATTCCCACTCAAACAAACAACAAAAATCTCCGCTCTCAAACCACTGTTAAACACAGCTAGCACCTGCTAGGAATACCTGCTGTACAGAGACGTGCTGAGAAAGAGAGATACTGTGCCACTGCTGTAAATAAAAGATCTGAATCCTGTCAGAACCATGCAGCAACTCTGGCTGTATTTCTTCAAACGTTGTTTCAGCTCACCTAATTACACTCTTCTGAACTGTTTGGAAATAAACTACTAATCTAGCTACAAAATATTTTTTAATTGAACTGAGATGCTCACATCGTCAACTAACACACAATTAACAAATGCCTAATACCTTGGCCCCTCCCAGCAATGACATCATTTTACCAAGCTAAAATCTAATTAACTCCACAGGGAATCGCCTTAATCCAAACAAAACTATATTAGCCCAAACTTTTTACAATGCCTTGATTGCACCCTGTTCCCCAACCTTTCAAACCAGAATTATTTTAAAACATGACATGATTCGTTTTAAAGTTAACAATTGATCTATTATCAATTGCCATTTGCAGAAAAGAGTTCCAAACTCCTACTATCCTTATGTGTGTAGAAACCTTTCCTAATTTCACTCCGGAAAGGTCTGGCTCGAATGTTTACTCTATGCTCCCAGTGCTGGACCACCCAACCAGCAGAAGTATTTTCTATGCATCTACCCTATCTGTTCCACTTATCAAGATCACCCCTTAACATTCAAAATAAAACCCTAATCTGTTTAATATCGCCACATAACTTACCCGTTGGAGTCTATGGCATACTCAATAAAATGCAATCCATGTTTATGCAACCTGCCCTCAAACTTGAACCCTTTAATCCCCAGTGTCATTCTGGTGACTCTGCGCTCTACCCCATCCAAAGCCAATATCAGAGATCGTGCCCCAAACTGGTCACAGTAATTCCAGTCTAACAAGGGCTTTTTACAGTTGAAGCATGACTTTGTATTATATACAAATATATATATTATGATATACCCTTTGTATTCTAGACCTCTAGATATATAGGTCATCATTCCATTAACCTTTTTGATTCATTTCTGCACCTGTTCATGACATGTTAGTGACCTGTGTATCTGGTTCCTTTCTAGTAAATCTCTTCTGCACGTTCCAGTGTTTTATAAAGCTTCACCTCAACTTCCTTTCCCAGCTGTCTCTAGCTCCTGAACCCCTTTTAAAATTGCACCATTGTATTGATGCCTCTTCCTAGAACAATGTATTTTCTCTGCCATGCGTCCGCACTGATCACCAGTTCATCTACTAAAGTTGCCAATCCTCCAGGATTGGCCTGGGGAATTAAAGATTAATCTCCAGGACACTACTGAGTGCAACCCTGGAGAAAAATTATCGGTCCTCACGTTGTCTCCTCTGTACTTCACTTTAGACAGCCATTCATCATTGCCACACGAGCAAAGGAAATTTGGAATGAAATGGAAAAAGCTGGGAATACTTGGCAAGTCCTAGCAAAAGGCCATTGACCTGAAATATCTGACTTACTGAGTATTTCCAGCATTGTCTACTTTTATTCTGTTCATCAGTACTCTCTGTGGGTTGACCCTCAGCCAATTTTTAATTCATATCGTCATCGTCACTTTAACTGCACGGGTTTGAATTTTTGTAATACTTTATCAAACATCTTCTGACACATCAACATCTATACCCTCATAAAGTCTGTTACTTTAGCAAAGAATTTGATCAAGTTAGTCAAACAGGATTTGCCTTTCATCCGTATTGATTTTCAATTAGGACCCCTCTCTTTTCCAAATTTCCATTAATTTTTCCCAGATTACTATCTCTAAAAGTTAGAGAGTTTTACAGCACAGAAAGAGGCCTTCAGCGCATCATGTCTGTGGCAACTATCAAGCACCTATCTATTCTAATCTCATTTTCCAGTACTTGGTCCATAGCCTTGTGTGCTATGGCATTTCAAGTGCTCATCTAAATCATTTTGAAATGTTGTGAGGGTTCCTCGACCACTCTTTCAGACAATGAGTTCCAGATTCTCACCACCCTCTGGGTGATAAAGCTTTTCCTCCAAATCCCCTCTACATCTCCTGCTCCTTACCTTGAATTTATACACCCTGACTACTGACCCCTCTACTCAGAGGAAAGGTTTCTTCCTATCTACCCTGTCTATGTCCCGATTAATTTTGTACACCTAGATCAGGACCCTCTCAGCCTTCTCTACTCTAAGGAGAACAACCATGTTAAGCTGACTGGTCTGTCTCTGTCAATTTAATCCCTCTCCCATTTACATCCCTCCAGTCCTTTGATACCATTTACATAGCCAATGAGGATTAGTAGAATGCAGCTAAAGCTTATGCACTTTCTACTCCTACTTCACTCAGTAACCCATCCGTCATTCCCTCCAGGCGACATGACTTCACAACTTGAAACCTGCCAACTTTTTAAGTGGAGTTGTGTTACAATTCACTCAACATGCATGTTGTAGTTGTGGTGTTATGCATCACTGTAAATACACAAGGGGTTAATGTAAATACACTAAGACTAAATAAACACTAGAGGGAGCACCAGAGATATCATGACACACAGACATTCAACCAATAGGTCAGTAAGATAAGACACGACCAATGGGCAGTCAAGACACTCAGAGGTGACACTACCACAAGGGGGCAACCCATATAAAAGGACAGGGCACACATGCTCTTTCTCTTTTCCACAGGCGACACCAAGAGAGAAGAACGGGGCAGATCAGCAGCATCACACCCACCGCATGGATTAGAGCAGACTGGTTAGTTAGACTGAGTTACTATAGCAAGATTAGCAGGAGAGTCGAACTCAAGTAGGAGAATTGTTAACTGTTCAATAAATGTGTTAAACCTATCTCCAGGTCTGAACCTTCCTTTGTCAGAGTATCCATCAAGGAAGCAGCTCATGCTACATGAAGCATAACACAACATGGTTCCAGGTGTGCCCTGTTGAATCTATATAGTTCAACTCAACAAATCCGTGACTACCAGCAACAGCACCCAGGCAAGATATTTGAGATTCCGGTTCCACAGCAGCTCAGGTACCACGGCAATCTCAGTGCCAACTGGCATGCGTTCAGGCAGAGATTTGAGATATACCTGGTAGCATCCGACCTAGATGGCGTGGCGGATGCAGAGAAAATAAAGCTTCTGCTCACCATTGCGGGTGAAAATGCAGCAGAAATCTTCAAGACCTTCAAGTACTCCAAAGGGAAAGACAAGCGAGACTTCCAGACAGTCCTGGAAACGTTTGACACATACTGTAAGGAAAACACAAGAGAGAACGGTAAAAGAGGCGGCAATACTCACCACGAGGCGAAGGTGGGCCTGCAAATGCAGAAAACGGCAGTTTTGATTGGCAGCCATCTTGAGAAAGGAGCCACATATGCACCGTTGGGCAAAGAGCACAAAGTAAAGGAAAAGCGATCTGCGCATGCGCAACCTATTCCTATGCTTTACATCACAAGCGTCATGACATCAGAGGCCCCGGACCACGCCCACTTAAAAGGGAAATGCCCGGAAAAAAGAAAAAAAAATTTTAAAGCCGGAAAACACACTTCTTTCACCTGGAAAGACAGCACAATGCCTGAAGTTCGACCAGTAGCCGAAAGTAAACTCCGCAGAACCCTGCAACAAGCAGTTAGCACCGCCCTAAAAGATGATTTAGTCCTTGAAGACTACGACTCAGACATTGATTACTTCTTTAGATATTGTGAGCACAATGACAGCTCCGACACAGAAAATGATGATATGGTCCTTGAAGACTACGACTCAGACGATGATTTCATCATTGGACGGGACGACCTCAGTACCAAATCCGACCGCAACGAGATGTGTTGTACAGTGAAGAATCTGACACAGACAGGGATGAATTCTTCGGATTTGAGGATCCTCAGCCTAGCACAGACGACATCCTAACCCAGAAGTACAGGTTTCTGCTGCGGCCTGACGCCAAGAGTCAGAGAGCGGTACAAGCCCACAGAGAGCGGCCTGACGTTAAGAGACAGAGGAAGACTCCAAAGCGAGACCACTGCACGACTCCGTTGAGAGCGACAGATCGATGCCACAGCGAGACCACTGCATGACTCCACACAGGGAACGATGCCAGACTGCACAGAGAGAGCGATACAAGCTCCACAGCGAGCTCGTTAACAGACTCCACGATGGAAGCAACGCAAGACTCCAGAGCGCACTTCTTGCATGAACAAGACCATGAAGGTCTAGCAACCTTATCTGAGCAACCAGCAGCAGACGATGCAAGTCTGCCATGCTCAAATGCACAGCAAGAAGACTATGACAGTCTACCCAGATTATTTGAGCCACCAGAAGAAGACTCTGACGGTCTACCCAGCTCATCTAACCGACAAGAAGACACTGAAGGTCTACCCACTGTATGTGCGACAAGTGACGAGGGCATCACAATTCCCATACAAGATGTGCAACATGACAGCGAGACTGACTGTTCGCCGCTAGCATGTACAGAGACACTCGACAATCAAAGTGAGGTTACTAGTGACTCCAGTGACACCACGTTAATTCAAACCTCATCCACTCGAGCCTCTCCACAAGAAAATTCATTTCTGAACGTTTTGACTCCGGACGGGCAGCATCAAGATACCTCAGATAATTCAAGTGACACGTCAGATGATTCAAGTGAACCTGAAATGACTCCGTACTGGGAGTGTCAAGAAACCAAAGCTGATTCAGGTGAACCAGAAAGGACTCCAGACGGGGAGCATCGACAAGCCAAAGATGATTCTAGTGAACCGGACATGGCTCGAGATGGGGAGCGCCGAGGAATCAGAGACGGCATGCTCAATGAAGCTGCAGATGCCACAAAGGACACTGACTCAAGTAGCTTTGTGAAGGACTCGAATTCTCCACTCGGTGTGGTCACTGAGCGCAACAAATACATCAACAAAACCTAGAAAAACAGCAACCAAGACAACAACAAGAAGTGTACCAAAGGCACCAACGTCAGCAACAAGCATGATGAAAACAACAACACTGGAACGACGACTGGTACGACATGGTACAACTCTGTACCTGCAGGACAATGTAACAGCACAGCTCCTAACACTGGCAAGGGTACAGACATACCATGGCATGACAGCAAATCTCACCCATTCAAGTTTACTCCACTACGAACAAGCAACCCAGCTTTCAAGGCAGATGACATACTGCATCAATATCGCAATCACAAGAAACAGTCCAGGTTGGACAACACAGATGACATACTGCATCGCTACGCTACCACAAGCATAGAAAAAAAAGAGTCCAAATCAGACAACGAAGTGATTTGACCATTTGCACACCTCCTGATGACTTCTTGGTTCCTTAAGCACAGGGACACTGACAGCGTTCACAAGGACATGGTAACATCAACAAAAGAAGGAAGCCACTCGACTGTACCAATTCATAAACTTTGGACTCATACATATTATTTGGTATTGTATAATCATCACTGTCATCATGATTTGTACATGTCATCTCTTATCTACCTATTTTGTTCAATTTTCTTTAACACTGTACAGAAAATATGTAACACGAAAAAAAGGGGGATGGGGTGATATGCATCACTGTAAATACACAAGGGGTTAATGTAAATACACTAAGACTAATTAAACACTAGAGGGAGCACCAGAGACATCATGACACACAGACATTCAACCAACAGGTCAGTAAGATAGGACACGACCAATGGGCAGTCAGGACACCCAGAGGTGACACCACCACAAGGGGGCAACCCATATAAAAGAACAGGGCACACATGCTCTTTCTCTTTTCCACAGGCGACACCAAGAGAGAAGAACGGGGCAGATCAGCAGCATCACACCCACCGCATGGATGAGAGCAGACTGGTTAGTTAGACTGAGTTACTATAGCAAGATTAGCAGGAGAGTCGAACTCAAGTAGGAGAATTGTTAACTGTTCAATAAATGTGTTAAACCTATCTCCAAGTCTGAACCTTCCTTTGTCAGAGTATACATCAAGGAAGCACCTTATGCTACATGAAGAAGCATAACACAACAGTAGTCTGGAGTGATGGTCAAGGCTTCAACTTTCTTTCCATCACATGGATGGCCAGGAATCTCTCCGTCTCTTACCGCTTGTCATTAACGTGTGATGGAAGGATTTATAGGTTGATAGTGGGGCGAGATGGTGGTGCTGTGGTTAGCACTGCTGCCTAAGGTGCTGAGGACCCAGGTTCGATCCCGGCCCTGGGTCACTGTCCATGTGGTGTTTGCACATTTGTTATGGGCCAGGGTTTAGAGAACCCCAAAGTGTATCATGGAGTTCCCCTGACCCACAACTTTTAATAGATTGTGGTATGGGGAGCACATGGCCCACACTACAGGTGTGGTACAGCAGAAATGGAAAAGTTTTTAAAGCAAAACAATGTTTATTCTATGAACTCAAGTTAACTTTTTAAAACATACAGTGAACATCTTAGCAACCATTAATTCAAATACAACCCCCAAAGACTACAACACTAAGTAATTCTTAAAGTTTTCCTTTTAACATCCATACAAAAGAAACACCTTTTAACAGAAGCACATTAGGTTTACATTCACTACTGAGAACCAAGAGATAGTGTTTTGATGGCAGAGAGAACAGCAGTACACCTGCTTGGTCTGGCTTCAGCTCCAACACTGAAAACAAAACTAAGACACACCCTGCAGCCTGCTCAAAAACGAAAGTAAAAAGCTGATAGACAGGCCAGCTCCACCCACATTCTGACAACACTGATAAACACCCATTTCTTAAAGGTACATTTCTTAAGGGTACTCTCACATGACACCTCCCCCCAAGAAAAAAAAAAAAACCATCAATTCAAGATGGTTTCATTTTTCACCTTTACACCATCCGTTAAGAAATGCACACAATAAATATACATTTTTGTTTTTAAAAAAAACACACGCAAACAGGTACAATAATATAGTCCATTTTTGTTCTTCTTCCCGCAACTGAAATCCTTCTCAATTGACAGAGTCGTTGAACAAGAAGGTCTCTGCATGATCCGTCTATTTCTCTACGCCTCGGCATTTCTCTTTAAAGTCAGATACTTTAGTTGAATCTGATCACAGAGTCCCTTGTAATTCTCCAACACAGGAGCATTGGTTATCACAGCTTTCAGGCAGTCAAATGCCTGTTGAAAGTCTGCTGTCCATTGAAATTTTCAACGTTTCTTCAGCAAGTCCATCAGTGGAGCAACCACGCTACAAAAACTTTTCACAAATGTTCGATCAAATCCACTCATGCCAAGAAATCGCATTATTTCCCTTCGGCTTGAGGGCATCAGAAACTCCTCAATAACTGTTGGTTTCACATCCCGTGTGACCATTCAACCCTGTCCAATTGTATAGCCAAGGAAAGTGACTTGGGCTTTTCCAAATTCATTTTGGCTAGGTTTATCACCAAACCCGCCTCCTGAAGTCGATCAAATAACTCCATCAGATGTTTCAAATGTTCTGTCCATGTCTGGCTGAAAATTACCAGATCGGTTATGTGGACCATACAATTGGGTAATCCTGAAACAACTTTGTTAGTTAACCGTTGAAATGTGACTGGGGCGTTTTTCATGCCAAATGGCATAACTTTGAATTGGTATATACCATCTGGAGTCACAGAAGCTGAAATCTCCTTCGCCCTTTCGGATAAAGGTATCGCCAGTAACCTTTAAGTAAATCCAGTTTGGAAATAAAAGCTGATTGTCCCACTTTCTCAATGCAATCCTCCAAACGTGGGATAGGATAAGAGTCCGTTCTTGTAACTGCATTAACCTTTCTATAGTCCACACACAACCTTTGGGTACCATCTAGTTTAGGTACCATCACTATGGGTGAGCTCCATTGGCTGCAACGCACTTCAATAATGCTATTTTTAAGCATACTCTCAATCTCTTTGTTAACCTGTGCCAATTTTAAAGGGTTATGTCTGTGTGGATGTTGTTTGATCGGAACAGCATTTCCCACATCTACATCATGTATAGCTATTTTAGTACTTCACAATTTATCTCCACAAATATGCCCACGTGATATCAATAACTCTTTCAGGTCAGTCCGTTTTTCCTCTGGAAGGTAACTCAACAATTTATCCCAATTTTTAAGCACATCCTCGTTTTCCAATTTAATTTGAGGTATGTCAAGTTCACAGTCATCTGGATTTGGTTCATCACTTTGAGTTAGAATTATTAAAACCTCCTCCTTTTTCTCTCCTTCCCTTCAAAGTACCTTTTAAGCATATTTACATGACACTCGGTGAGTCTTCCTTCTATCTGGTGCTTTTAACCACATAATTCACCTCACTTCATTTATTTTCAATCTGATAAGGTCCACAAAACCTTGCTTTTAAAGGTTCACCTACCACTGGTAACAATACTAAAACTTTATCTCCACTGGCAAAACTACGAACTTTGGATTTCTTGTCCGCTACCCGTTTCATCACATTTTGTGCAACTTTTAAATGGTGTCTAGCCAATTCACCTGCTCTATTTAATCGTTCCCTAAAATTTTATACGTAATCCAATAATGTAATTTCTGATTTCTCACTCATCAATTTTTCCTTAATCAATTTAAGTGGTCCTCTTACCTCATGACCAAAAATTAGTTCAAAAGGCCTAAATTTGGTTGACTCATTAGGTGCATCCCTAATTGCAAACAGTACGAATGGAATTCCTTTATCCCAATCCTCTGGATAATCGTGCAAATGAGTCCTCAACATTGTCTTTAATGTCTGATGCCGCATTCCTTTTTTAAAAAAATATATTTTATTGAATTTTTTTTCCCTGAGCAACATTTTTCCCGCTTACAAAACAAGCGAAACGATAACAGTAACAAAACAGAAATTTTTAAACTTTTTAACAATAATAATAATAGTAGTAATAATATACAAGTAACAAAACCTCGTACTCTATTGACCTATACTCAACTGCCTCCCCCCCCTCCCCCCTGGGTTGCTGCTGCTGGTCATCCGTCTTCCCTCTAACGTTCCCCTAGGTAGTCGAGAAATGGCTGCCACCGCCTGGTGAACCCTTGAGCCGATCCTCTCAGGGCAAACTTTATCTGCTCCAGTTTAATAAACCCAGCCATATCATTTACCCAGGCCTCCAGTCCGGGGGGTTTCGCCTCCTTCCACATGAGTAGGATCCTGCGCCGGGCTACGAGAGACGCAAAGGCCACAACATCGTCCTCTTTCGCCTCCTGCACTCCCGGCTCTTCCGCAACTCCAAATAGAGCTAACCCCCAGCCTGGTTTGACCCGGGCCTTCACCACCAGCGAAATCACTCCCGTCACTCCCTTCCAATACCCTTCCAGTGCCGGGCACGCCCAAAACATATGTGCGTGGTTTGCCGGGCTCCCGCCACACCTCCCACATCTGTTCTCCACTCCAAAGAACCTGCTCAATCTTGCCCCCGTTATGTGTGCTCTATGTAGCACCTTAAATTGAATCAGGCTAAGCCTGGCGCATGAGGAAGAGGAATTTACCCTGCTTAGGGCATCAGCCCACATACCCTCCTCTATCTCCTCCCCTAATTCTTCTTCCCACTTTCTTTTTAGTTCGCCCACCGCCTCCTCCCCCTCTTCCCTCATCTCTCTATAAATCTCTGACACCATGCCCTCTCCGACCCACACCCCTGAAAGCACCCTGTCCTGTATCCCCTGTGTCGGGAGCCGCGGAAATTCCCTCACCTGTTGTCTAGTAAACGCCCTCACCTGCATATATCTCAAGAAATTCCCCCGGGGTAACTTATACTTTTCCTCCAGTGCTCCCAAGCTCGCAAAAGTCCCATCTATGAATAAATCTCCCACCTTCCTAATTCCCAACTGGTACCAGCTCTGAAATCCTCCATCCATTCTTCCTGGGGCGAACCTATGGTTGTTCCTGATAGGGGACCCCACCAGGGCTCCCCGCACCCCTCTCTGTCGCCTCCACTGTCCCCATATGTTCAGTGTTGCCGCCACCACCGGGTTCGTGGTGTACTTTTTCGGTGAGAACGGTAGCGGCGCCGTCACCAGCGCCTCTAGACTCGTCCCTTTACAGGACCTTCTCTCCAGCCTTTTCCACGCCGCTCCCTCACCCTCCATCATCCATCTACGTATCATTGCCACATTGGCGGCCCAATAACAATCTCCCAAATTCGGTAGTGCCAGTCCTCCTCTGTCCCTACTGCGCTGCAGGAACCCCCTCCTTACTCTCGGAACTTTCCCTGCCCACACAAAGCTCGTAATGCTCCTATCTATTTTATTTAAAAAGGTCCTGGTGATTAAAATAGGGAGACATTGAAATACAAATAAGAACCTCGGGAGGACCATCATCTTAATTGCCTGCACCCTGCCCGCCAGCGATAAAGGCTGCATGTCCCACCTCTTAAAGTCCTCCTCCAGCCGTGTCAGATTAAGTCTGTGCAAGGTTCCCCAGCTCCTAGCGATCTGAATCCCCAAGTATCGGAAGTTTCTTTCCACTTTCCTTAGCGGTAAGCCTTCTATCTCTCTACTCTGGTCCCCTGGATGTATCACATATAATTCACTCTTCCCCATGTTTAACCTATACCCCGAGAATTCCCCGAACCTCCTCAAGATTCGCATAACCTCTATCATCCCCCCCGCTGGGTCCGACACGTATAGCAATAGGTCATCTGCGTATAACGAGACTCGGTGTTCTTCTCCCCCTCTAGTCACCCCTCTCCATTTCCTGGAGTCTCTCAGCGCCATGGCCAGAGGTTCAATTGCCAGCGCAAACAACAATGGAGACAGCGGGCATCCCTGTCTTGTTCCCCTATATAATCGGAAATACTCCGATCTATGTCGACCTGTAACTACGCTTGCCGTTGGTGCCCCATAAAGTATTCTAACCCAGCGAATAAATCCGTTCCCAAACCCAAACCTCCTTAACACTTCCCATAAATACTCCCACTCCACCCTATCAAATGCCTTCTCTGCGTCCATTGCCGCCACTATCTCTGCCTCCCCCTCCACTGAGGGCATCATTATCACCCCTAATAGCCGTCGCACGTTAACATTCAATTGTCTCCTTTTTACGAACCCTGTCTGGTCTTCGTGCACCACCCCTGGGACACAGTCCTCTATCCTCGATGCCAGCACCTTTGCTAGCAGTTTGGCGTCCACGTTCAATAGTGAAATAGGTCTATAGGACCCACACTGCATCGGATCTTTGTCCCTCTTCAAAATTAGCGATATCGTCGCCTCCGACATTGTCGGGGGTAGTGTCCCCCCTTCCCTGGCCTCATTGAACGTCCTTGCCAACAACGGGGCCAACAAGTCCACATATTTTCTGTAGAATTCCACCGGGAACCCGTCTGGCCCCGGGGCCTTCCCGGCTTGCATGCTTCCCAGTCCCTTAATAACCTCGTCCACCTCAATCGGCGCCCCCAGGCCTGCCACCGCCTGCTCCTCCACTTTCGGGAACCTCAACTGGTCCAGGAACTGCCGCATCCCCTCCTCTCCCTCTGGGGGCTGAGACCTATGCAGTTCTTCATAAAAGGTCTTAAACACCTCATTTATCTTTCCTGTCCTTCGCACGGTGTCTCCCCTTTCATCCCTAATTCCTTCTATCTCCCTCGCTGCTGCCCTCTTTCGCAGTTGGTGCGCCAACAGGCGACTAGCCTTTTCCCCATATTCATACCTCCTCCCCTGTGCCTTCCTCCACAGTACCTCCGCCTTTCTGGTGGTCAGAAGGTCAAACTCGGTCTGGAGTCGTCTCCTCTCCCTGTACAGCTCCTCCTCCGGGGTCTCTGCAAATTCCCTGTCCACCCTTAAAATCTCCCCCAGTAATCTATCCCTTTCCTTGGCCTCTGTTTTCCTTTTGTGGGCCCCAATAGAAATCAGCTCTCCTCTGACCACCGCTTTTAGTGCTTCCCAGACCACTCCCTCAGGGACCTCGCCGTCGTCATTGACCTCCAGGTATCTCTCGATACACCCCCTCACTCTTGCACACACTGCCTCATCCGCCATCAGTCCCACATCTAATCGCCAGAGTGTTCTCTGCTCTCTGTCCTCTCCTACTTCCAGGTCCACCCAATGTGGGGCATAATCCGAAACCGCTATGGCTGAGTATTCAGCTTCTTCCACCCTAGAGATCAACGACTTTCCTAGAACAAAAAAATCTATCCGGGAGTACACTTTATGGACATGGGAGAAGAAGGAATACTCTCTAGCCCTGGGTCTAAGAAATCGCCATGGATCCACTCCCCCCATTTGGTCCATAAACCCCTTAAGTACCTTGGCCGCTGCCGGCCTTCTTCCAGTCGTTGAGCTGGATCTATCTAGCCCCGGGTCCAGCACCGTATTGAAGTCCCCTCCTAAAATCAAATTTCCTGCCTCCAGGTCCGGAATACGCCCCAGCATCCGTCTCATGAACCCCGCATCGTCCCAATTTGGGACATACACATTAACCAACACGACCTCCATTCCCTCCAGCCTACCACTCACCATTACATATCTACCTCCACTATCTGCTACGATGTTCTTTGCTTCAAATGCTACCCGTTTCCCCACCAAAATGGCCACCCCTCTGTTCTTTGCGTCCAGTCCGGAGTGGAACACCTGTCCCACCCATCCTTTCCTTAGCCTAACTTGGTCCGCCACCTTTAGGTGCGTCTCTTGCAGCATAACCACGTCTGCCCTTAGCCCTTTCAAATGCGCGAGCGCTCGGGCCCTTTTTATCGGCCCATTCAGGCCTCTCACGTTCCACGTGATCAGCCTCACTGGGGGGCTACCTGCCCCCCTCCCGTGTCGACTAGCCATTACCTTCTCTAGGCCAGTCCCACATCCCGCCTCCGCGCTCCCGCTCGCTCCCCCAGCGTCGCATTCCGCCCCCGACCACCTTCTCTTTAGCCATTTCCTTTTGGATTTCCGCAGCAGCAACCCAGTTGTCCCCCCCCCGCTAGATCCCTATCTAGCTTGATTGCTCCCCCCATATCACTTCCGTAAGTCAGCTGACTTCAACTGACCCCGGCTACTCCTGCTCGCTCCTCGGCCCCCCCGGTGTGAGGGAACTCCCATCCGCCTTGCGCCTGTTTTCCCGCCTTATTCTTTCTGGCACGGGAACATCCCTTTACCTGTCCCGCCTCTTATGGCGCAGCTCCCTTTCCCCTCCCCCTCTCCTTCCCCATTCTCTGACTATGTCCCGCCTCTCCCCCCTCACCGGCGCCCACATTTCCCCAGTGTCCCCCCCCTTCCCTGTTTACTTCTCGCTTAACTTTCACCATCCCATTAACAAAAACAATAATAACAACAGTAACAGTTCCCTGCAGCATCAGTCCCTCAGTTCCGGTCCAGTTTCTCTTCATTGATGAAGGACCATGCTTCCTCCGCCGTCTCGAAATAATATTGTCTCTCCTGATGCGTGACCCATAGTCTTGCCGGCTGCAGCATCCCAAACTTCACCTTCCTTTTGTGCAAAAACCTCTTTGGCTCGGTTGAAGCTCGCCCTCCTTCTCGCCACCTCCGCACTCCAATCCTGGTAGATCCTTACCACCGCATTCTCCCATCTGCTACTCCGCACCTTTTTGGCCCATCTCAGGACCTCTTCTCTGTCCTTAAGGCGGTAGAATTGCACGATTATCGCCCTTGGTGGTTCTCCCGCTTTTGGTCTTCTCGCCGGGATCCGATTTGCCCACTCCACCTCCATGGGGCCCGCAGGGGCCTCAGCACCCATCAGTGAGCTCAGCATCTTACTTGCGTACGCTCCACAGTCCACTCCTTCCACACCCTCCGGGAGACCTAGTATCCTAAGGTTCTTCCTTCACGCTCCATTTTCAAGGGCCTCAATCCTGTCAGCACACTTTTTATGAAGTGCCTCGTGCGTCTGAGTCTTGACCGCCAGGCCCAGGACCTCGTCCTCAATACCTGACACCTTCTGCTCCACCACGCGAAGTTCCGTCTCCTGGGTCTTTAAAGTCTCCTTAAGCCCCTCAATTGCCTGTAACAACGGGGTCATTACCTCCTTCTTCAGCAGGTCCACGCACCGTCTCACCACCTCATCCTGCTCAGGCCCCCATGTCACCTGTGGTTTCTCCGCCGCCATTTTGTTTCACTCCCTCTCTCTCTCTCTCTGATCTTCTGGCTGCAGATTCTTTGGGCTGCAGCCGCCGCCGCCGGTTTTTCCCTCCGTCTTTCGGGGGGGGGGGCTCCCTTCCCTCGCGCCTTGCACCGGGTTTTACGGCCGTCCAAGTCCCCGTTGGGGCTCTTAAAAGAGCCCGAAGTTCCATCGGAGCTGGAGCCGCCGAAACGTGCGGCTAGCTCATCCCTGCCACAACCGGAAGTCCTGATGCCGCATTCCTAACGCTCCCTGCGATTCTGGATGGTACGCAGTAGATTTTAATTGTTTTATTCCTAAGCTATTCATAACTTCTTTGAATAACCTTGAGGTAAAATTTTATCCTTGATCCGATTGTATTTCTGGGGGTAGTCCATAATCTCGTAAAGAATTTAAGTAACTCCTCCACAATCTTTTTAGCTGTAATATTGCGTACTGGAATGGCCTCTGGAAACCTAGTAGACACATCCATTATCGTCAAAAGATACTGATTCCCACTTTTCATTTAAGGAAGCGGTCCTACACAATCAATTAGGACCCTTGTAAAAGGTTGCTCAAATGCTGGAATGGGTATTAAGGGCGCTGGTTTTATCACTGCTTGAGGTTTCCCGATCACTTGACATGTTGACAAAATTTAACTACATCTTTATGTAGTCCAGGCCAATAAAAATGTTTCGGGATTTTAGCTTGAGTTTTCCTTATTCCCAAATGACCTCCCACTGATACCTCATGTGCAACTCTCAACAGCTCCTTTCTATACCATACCGGCGATACTACTTGATGAACATCTGCCCACTTTACATCCACCTGCATATGTACAGGTCTCCATTTTTTCATCAAGACATCACTTTTACGGTAATAACACTATGGTACACACTCAGATTCCTCTTCCGTGTATGCTTTCTGATACATCCGTTTTATTTCTATTTCTTTCTGTTGTAACTCCACCAATTTTCCTGAACTAAAAATATCCGCCTCATCCTCCACCTGTTCTTGTTCTTTTTCAACCATCTGATCAAAAATCGTTTCTGATAATTGCACTTCAACTTCATCTTCACTCTTTGATTTCTCCTCTTGTCTTAACCGGTGACTTTGCAACCTTGTTACTACACAATCCGGACAAATCCCAGGATATTCGTCCTTCAACACTTTAGTTGTCTGATTTTCCTCTGGCTTATCAACCACCGTAGGCATCACTCCCGCCTGCGATCCAGCTATATCATTACCCAAGATAAACTGTATTCCTGGACAAGATAGTTTCTCTATTACTCCTACTACCACTTCACCACTCTTCACTGGACTTTCCAACCTTACCTTATATAATGGGACGCTACTCTTCTCACCCTGAATTCCACATATTACCACCTTTTCTGGCAACATTCTTCCCAAACTACATAACTCCTCATTCTCTTACCATTAAAGATTGACTAGCTCCTGTATCTCTTAAAATTGTGACTTCTTTACCTGCTCCTCCTGATACACATGAGTAAACTTTACCAACACAAGTAAATGCTTTAAAGAGATCTGGCACCTTCTTATCAATCACCTCTTGATCAGGCTGTACAATCTTTTGCACCTCCTTCGCTTCGCTTGGGCTTTCCTTTACCACTTTAACAAACCCCACTGCCTTATTCTGTTTTACCACATCAGCCTTCCCAGTGCTTTTCTTCAACCACCAACACTGTGACTTTACATGGCCTAGTTTATTACAATGAAAACATTTGAAATTTTTCATTTCTTTTCCACCCTCCTGGACTTCTTTGTTAATCTGAGGTACACTCTCCTTAGTATCTCCCATCAGATCACCTTTACCTTTACCACTTGAGTATTTTTCATGTCCCCAGTTTCTATCCTTCACAGGCTGAAACTGATGTCGGAAACTAATTCATAATCATCTGCCTTCTCTGCTGCTAATCTCGCAGTTTTAACCCTCTGCTCTTCCACATGAGTTCTCACTACATCAGGAATTGCATTTTTAAACTCCTCCAAAAGTATAATTTCTCTGAGAGCTTCATACGTTTGGTCTATTTTCAAAACTCTTATCCACCTATCAAAATTACTCTGTTTGAGCCTTTCAAACTCCATGTATGTTTGACCAAATTCTTTCCTTCAATTTCTAAACCTTTGTCTGTAGGCTTCAGGCACTAGTTCATATGCACCTGAGATGGATTTTTTCACCTCCTCATACGTCCCAGATACCTCCTCCGGTACTGATGCAAACACTTCACTAGCCCTACCTACCAACTTTGTTTGAATCAGTAATACCCACATGTCCTGTTGCCATTTCATTTGTTTTGCCACCTTCTCAAATGAAATGAAAAAGGCTTCCACCTCCTTCTCATCAAACCTTGGCAATGCTTGGACATACTTAAATAGATTCCCACCAAGCCTTCAACTTTGACGCTCTTTCTCACTATCCTCATCACTATCACCAACTGTACGTTTCCCTTTACGTCTGCCAATTTTAACTGACTTTCATATTTCACGGCCATTTTCTGAAGTTCAAACTCTCTCTCTTTATCTTTTTCCCTGATCTGTATCTCCCTTTTTCTTTCTTTTTGTTCTGCTCGGGCTATTCTTTATTTTCTCCTTTCTTCTCTCTCCTTTTCTTTTTCCTCTCTCTCTCTTTCTTTTTCCTCTCTATCTCTTTCGTATTCAAGCTGCTTTAATTCTTTCTCATGTTATATTTGTTTAATTTGCAACTGAATTTTTGCCATTTCCAACGAGTCAAACTCTATCTCAGGCAACTTTAAATGCTTAGCCACCGCCATAATTACCTCATCTTTTCGCATTTTGTCAGGTAATGTTAACTGCAATGTTTTTGCCAAATCTAACAGAGTGCTTTTAGTCTCTGTCCGTAAGGTACTGCGTGTGACAGTCTCCACCCCCATGTGGTATTTGCACATTTGTTATGGGCCAGGGGTTAGAGAACCCCAAAGTGTATCATGGAGTTCCCCTGACCCATAACTTTTAATAGATTGTGGTATGGGGAGCACACGGCCCACTCTACAGGTGTGGTACAGCAGAAATGGAAAGTATTTTTTAAAAGCAAAACAATGTTTATTCTATGAACTCAAGTTAACCTTTTTAAAACATACAGTGGACATCTTAGCAACCATTAATTCAAATGCAACCCCCAAAGACTACACACTAAGTAATTCTTAAAGCTTTCCTTTTAACATCCATACAAAAGAAACACCTTTTAACAGAAGCACATTAAGTTTACATTCACCACTGAAACATTTATAATTCTGAATTCACCAAATGATCAAGAGATAGTCTTTTGATGGCAGAGAGAACAGCAGTACACCTGCTTGGTCTGGCTTCAGCTCCAACACTGAAAACGAAACTAAAACACACCCTGCAGCCTGCTCAAAAACGAAAGTAAAAAGCTGACATACAGCCCAGCTCCACCCACACTCTGACATCACTGATAAACACCCATTTCTTAAAGATACATTTCTTAAGCACCCATTTCTTAAAGGTACTCTCACATGACACATTCCCCCCGTGTCTGCGCGGGTTTCACCCCCACAACCCAAAGATGTGCAGGGTAGGTGAATTGGCCATGCTAAATTGCCCCTTAATTGGAAAAAATAATAGGGTACCCTAAATTTTAAAAAAAGTTTGATAGTGAACCTATTTGTTCACATTATGAACGCACCTTCCTTGACCATCAAGTCCTGGAGTGGGATTTAAACCCAGAGCTTCTGACTCCGAGGCAGGGATGCCATCCACTGCACCACACAAACTCAACCTTTTAAGGTAACTCCCCTTTATCTATTCTTATTGTATTCAATATCACTCGTGCTCCCCTTTTTACTGTGATATTGGCAGCACCTCTTCTTTAGTGCGGACAGATGCGAAGTACTCATTTAGAAGCTCAAACATTCCCTCAGCCTCCATCTGTCTGCCTTTAATCTGAATTATTTCGTCAACACCATATGCCTTAGAATAACAACCTCCAGTAATTATTCCACACCCAAGTCTGGTGATTTTATAGATCCAAATCCACCTGCTCAGAGCAGGCTAAAGCAAAGTCCTCACTACATCACCCCAGGTTCCTGGCATCTCGACCTTGACAAGAGTGAATGTGACTCAGAAGTAGTGCATCATGATGGTCTGATTGGTCCAATTAAAGGGCAGGTGATAATTTTCCTTTTTCTTTTGAAGATGTAAAAGCCAAACAGTCACAAAGCATGCAAGTGTTGAATTTGAAACTTTTCCGTGAAAGTGCATCCCTGGGCTCCTCTACATATATCTGTCAATATGACCTACTCAGTCCTATTATCACCCCCCCACCCCCTCCCCCCCCAACCCCCTCCCCACTGTAGGTGACACAGCAACTGCAAAACTTCCAAAACCCAGATAATTTTCCCAACTTGGGAATGTTCTGGACATGGCAGCACACTTACCCAGAAGAAGAAATTATAAGCAAACAGCAGGTACTTTATGCAGATCGTCAGGCAGTCTTCTGAATCCTCTTTATATTTTTCTGTCATCGTCTTTCACTGAAACACACACAAACGGAACATGACATTTCTACATATTATTCAATCAGAATTAATGAGAAAATGTTCCCAATTTGATGCAATGCTTTTTTGTTTACTCTTTTACAAAATGTAGGCATCATTGTCTAGGCCAGCATTTATTGTCCATCGCTAATTATCCTTGAGGAGGTGGTGGTAGGCTGCCTCCTTGAACCGCTAGTCCATGTGATGTAGGTATTCCCACAGTGATAGGGAGGGAGTTCCAGGATTTTGACCCAATGACAGCGCAGGAATGTAGATATATTTCCAAGTTAGGATGGTGAGTGACTTGCAGGGGAACTTGCAGGTGGTGATGTTCCCATTCAACTGTTGCCCTTGTCCTTCTATGTGGTAGAGGTCGCGGAAAGGGTTGAAGGAGCCTTGGTGAGTTCCTGCAGTGCAGCTTGAGGATGGTACACACTGCGGCCACTGTGCATCAGTGGATGTTTAACATGGGTGCCAATCAAACGGGCTGCTTTGTCCTGTACGTCAAGCTTGTCGAGTGTTTTTGGAGCTGCACTCATCCAGGCAAGAGAAGAGTATGCCCTAATATAGAACTAACTTCCAGGTATGAATAGACATAACTTACCGTTTTGTAGCGTTGCATGTTAGAGTTCGTATTAAACTGTAAGTTGCTAATTTTGTTTGTTAAAGGTGTATGTCCACAGTAATTGTTTCAGTCTGGAAAACATCAGCCCATCTCTCCCTCCTATCCACAATATGCTGTCACTGGTTGTCTAATGATCCTGGGATCAACTATTTGGTTTCTTCCCCTGTTAATGCTTCTTGTTCAATCCCCCGTGCCAGCTATCTGTCCCAAACACTCACCACCCTTTTCCTCCCACAATGTATTTGTCATTAACACACCTTATCAATGTCATTGACAAGGCATAAATGTTGCCCCTCAATGACTAAATATCATCTCTGTGCTTTCTCCAATCATGAAATATCCTTTGTGAAATAGGACAATCAAATCTGCAGCCAATGTGGTCTCCACAGGGACCTGGCCACTATAACTGCACCACTCCCACCCCAACCTTTCCAAACCCCCAAATCTCTCTCAGCTCCACTATCTCAAGTACACTCCCATTTAGTATATGAACGATAGAACATAGAAAATGCAGCACAGAACAGGCCCTTCGGCCCACGATGTTGTGCCGAACCTTTGTCCTAGATTAATCATAGATTATCATTGAATTTACAGTGCAGAAGGAGGCCATTCGGCCCCCTGAGTCTGCACCGGCTCTTGAAAAGAGCACCCCACCCAAACTCAACACCTCCACCACACCAAGGGCAATTTTGGACACTAAGGGCAATTTATCATGGCCAATCCACCTACCCTGCACATCTTTGGACTGTGGGAGGAAACCGGAGCACCCGTAGGAAACCCACGCAGACACGGGGAGGACGTGCAGACTCCGCACAGACAGTGACCCAAGCCGGAATCGAACCTGGGACCCTGGAGCTGTGAAGCAATTGTGCTATCCACAATGCTACCGTGCTGCCCTTAAGAACAAATAAATCTACACTATATCATTTTACCGTAATCCATGTACCTATCCAATAGCTGCTTGAAGGTCCCTAATGTTTCCGACTCAACTACTTCCACAGGCAGTGCATTCCATGCCCCACTACTCTCTGGGTAAAGAACCTACCTCTGATATCCCTCCTATATCTTCCACCTTTCACCTTAAATTTATGTCCCCTTGTAATGGTGTGTTCCACCCGGGGAAAAACATTCCCTTTGCCAAATCTCAGAACCTTCCATTTCAATGATCTTAACCACATCTCCATTTTGCCATTCACTGATCAAAGTTGGAAAATCTTTTTAAACATCCGTGCTGTGATGTTCATCATTGTCAGTTTGGTGTTGCTGACAAATCAGGCTGCTGGGCTGATTTTGGTGCCAGCCGTTCATCAGTGGAAACCACTCTTGTCTCCGAGTTAAGAAGGTTGTTGGTTCAATTCCCATTCCAGGGCTTGAGCACAAAAACAAAACATGTTTGACACTGTAGTGTAGCACCGGAGGAGTGCTGCACTGTCGGAGGCATGCCCTCTCTGATGAGAGGTTGAACCAAGGCCCTGTCTTGCTCTTCAAGGTGGTCATAAAAATCCCATGCCGGTATTCCGAAGAGGAAGAAAGCAGTTATACCCAGTATCTTGGCCATTGTTATCTCTGAATCAACAGGCAGGACAAGCGGTGGCCAGGACCGAAGCGGGGGCCGAACCTGCAGGGAGGAAGGAACGGAGGAGCGACTGACGACCGACGACACCCCCCCCCCCCCCCCCCCCAAGCAGGACAGCGCAGGGTGCGATGGGCGGCGGCCCGGACCAAGCAGCGGGGACAGCAGCGGGGAACGAAACGGGGACCGACCGACCCCACCCCCCACTGGCGGCGACCACCACGAGGCAGGAACAAAGAGGGTCTCCCGACCAGAAGCCTCTCTCTCTCGACCTGGGTGAGTGAGGGAAAAGGAAGGAAAAAAGAACTTTTGCTAAAACAAAACTCTGAAAAGAAAACTTTTAAAGCTTTTAAAAATTCTTTTGGCACTTTTTTTTTCTCTCTTTTTCTCACCCAAAACAAGTTCACCTGAGCAGAATTTTATAAAAGAGGGAAAAATAAAGTGGTAAGGGAGAGAAGGGAGGGGAGAAGAAAAAGGGAGGAAACAGGAATAAAAAGGGGGGGGAAAGAGGGGGGAAAAAAAGGGGGGGAAAAGGCCAGAAGGGAGCCAAAACAGAGGGAGGAGGGTCGCCAAAGGCAGGGCAATGGGCGAGCCAGTTCAGATGAGCTAATCAGCGCACGAAGCGGCAGAACGGCAGTATCGCCGCATCAAAAAGAGCTGGGCAGACAGGTGCATTCTCCCCCGGGGGCCAGGGGGGCGCTGGAACTGGAAGGCAGCCTTTGCCAATGCGCTGAGAATTTTGCCAGTTGTACAGAGTTGCTGCTGTTGAGCTGGTGCACAATACCCTACCAGTTATCCTATTTTTTTGTATATATATTTTTTTACTATTTACTATTTTCTTCTCTTTGGTATGTTTGGGTGTGTCCATCTCTTCTATATATGTGTGTATGTATATATATATATGTTTCTTATCGTGTGTACATACCGGTAAATATACTTTGTTCAAAAACCCAATAAAAAACATTTATTTTTTAAAAATCACTGAATCAACAGCACTAAAATAGACTATTTGGTCATTACCACATTGCAGTGCACACATTGGCTGCCATGTTTCCTATGTTACAACAGTGGCGACACTTGGAAAGTGCCTTGCAAAGTCTTATGGCCTTGAAAGGCACTATATGAATGCAAATCACCTTAATCCAGTAATACAACACATAATGCAGGACAAACACCATGGAAATGATGCTCATTCTGTCTAAAATAAAACAGTCTGTACAGTAAAAACCTTTCCCTGATGATTAATAAACTGCCATCTCAGATTTATAGATATTTTGATTTCTAAGCTATGGGGGGGAAACAAAGAAATATTACGACACAGAGGCCATTCAGCCCATTCTGCCTCTGCCAGCCAAAAAAACAGCTATCCAGCCTAATCCTGTCCCCAGCTCCGGGTCCGTAGCCCTGTACATTACAACAGTTCAAGTGCATATCCAAGTTTTTCTTCAATATGATGAGGGTTTCTGTCTCTACACCCTCTCAGGCAGTGATTCCAAACCGCAACCGCCCTCTGAATGAAAAGATTTCACCTGAGGCCCTCCCTTACCTTCTACTGATTACTTTAAATCTATATCCTCTGGTTATTGACCTCTCTGCTAAATGAAATAAATCCTTCCTATTCACTCCATCCAAGTCCCTCATTATTTGATACACTTCAATTAAATCTCCCCTCAACCTCTTCTGTTCCAAATAAATCTAGCCCAGTCTATCCAATCTTTCCTCACAGCTAAAATTCTCCAGTCCCACCACCATCCTTGTAAATCTCTTCTGTAGCCTCTCTGGTGCAATCATGTCCACCCTGTAATGTGACCAAAACTGTACGCAGTACTCTAGATGTAGCTTAACAAGGTTTTTTATCTGGTTCTAACATAATCTCACGGTGTGGGATTCGCCGGGTCCATGATTGACACTCGGGAGGCTGACACGCTTCAGCCGCATATACACGTTACAATCCCCACACACACTCATCCCAGCCAACAATATAGTACTGGTTGTGCTGGAGCGCGCCCATACAGCTGATGGGTCAGCTGGGGCCAGAGGGCACCTAGTGGGGTGGCCTGGTGGGGGGACACCCATATAACCTGTGGCCCTAAGTTCACAAGTGGGCTGTCAGCAGAGTGCGCTGCTGCCTAGCTGCCTTTCCAACTGCGGCAATGGTGTTCCGTGCCGTCTACCCCGACCCCACAGCCCACCTCCTGACCACCCCCCGCTACTCCCCGGCCCTGGGCAGAAGCTCTCCGGCCAGTGGCACAACTGTCTGCAAATTGTGGCGATGTTGGACAATTTTCCTACCCCCTTTCTCTTCCTCAGCAGCCACGATGCCGGTTTTACGATTTTTAAAAGCACAAGTGAACCGCGCCGTCGGGAACTCGGCTCATCGGAGGCGGAGAATCGCGGAGGCCCCGGAGAATACTGGGTCAGGCCCGCTAATGATATGTAAATGGTGTTTACTGCACATGCGTTTGGGACCGCATTGACGCCACTGTCGAGGTGACGGAGAATTGCGAATTGCCATCAAATCAGTGCCCTCTGCGATTTTGGGGTCGGAATCTATTCTCTGCCCAATTGCGTTCCCGATTTCGCCGTCAGCCAACGGAGAATCCCGCCCAATATCTTTCTTAATTATCTTATCTAGCTGTCCTGCTACATTCAGGGATTTGTGGACATGTATTTAAAGTTTAACCATGGCAAATTTTACCACGTCACGGGGATTTATCAGGATGATCCATAAAACGGGCGGCTTCTTAAATGAAACAATTTAGCCATAAGACTCTAAGATGTAGGAGCAGAAGCAGACCATTCGGCCCTTCAAGTCTATTTCACCATTCAATGAGATCATGACTGATCTGATATGATAAACCTCAACTCCACTTTCCTGCCTTATTCCCATAACCCTTGGTTCCCTTACTTATAAAACATCTGTTTATCTCGGCCTTGAACATACTTAACAACCCAGCCCCCTTCAGCTCCCTGCGGTAAGGAATTCCATGAATTCACTACTCTTAGACAGAAGAAATTCCAGGGCACTCCCTCCTACACTTCTCCAATAGTCTATACCAGGGAGGACATGCACTGACATTATATGAGGGAATTACTTGACTTGACTAAATAGGGCTGAATTATTGTGGAGATGTGGAGATCGGTGTGCCAGTCTGCTGCCTCTGGGCTATTTTGAGGGAGGTTTCACCAGGCGGTGGTAAGTGTCCAGTTAGGATAATTACATGTCCCATTGAGGGAACTGTTCAGAAACTGTTTGGAATTTTCCAGATGGGAGGCTGGGCATCGTTGAAGATGGAACACAGCTGAAGAGTGGAGACAAACTCCAGCGAGGCAGCCCATGGGGCTATTGATGCCTCAATGATTTTAACCCTCCTGCCTCACACTTGATGCCATGATTGCTAGAAGGCCACTGCTGAGGATTCAACAATGGTGACCTGGCAGCTGTAGTCACTTATTATACTTTAAACTGGGAGAATTCTGCAAAGGGGGTACCTCCATATTGATGCGCTATCTTGTTGTTGAACCTGCATCATCCACACTGACCTCTGTTGGTGGAGCTGCTGATCATTGAGTGCTGGAGGGCCTCCTGCTGGCCCTTCAGCCTCGGGATTCCACCCGCCACCTTTAGTTTGATGGAATTCCCAGAGGTTGCCATTTAACTGGCCACCTTCTCCAAAATTGCATCACAGCAGCTGGTAGAATTTAAATTCAAGGAATAGATTTAAAATATATCTGGAGTGCAATCTATCAGCCGCATTGTGCCCGAACAGGAGTGCAGCATTGCCAGCAGATGCCGGGAGTGGCCTCCTGCAGGCTGCCCGACAGCAAGTACACCTCGCAAGATCTACCCAATGTGGTGATATGCCTGTGCACAGTTTTGTATGTAGCTGTCTATCAATGTATATAGTTATCGATGCGACCTCCAACCAGCTGGTGGTGGTAGAGATCTATCATGTGACTCGAGACATCCGCCAGTTGGTAGTAAATCGTACAGTAAAAGTAGCTCCAGGAGAATTCACTGAATTCATTTATTTTACAACCGTTTGTATCACAGTTCGACAGTTATCTTTCCATGTGTTCACCTTGTTAACAAATCATCTTACTAATCAAAGAACTAGATGTTCTGTGTTGATCTTTACTATGGCCATAACACAGAACATAACATGGTACCAAGAGTATTGAACACTTGAAGATAACAACGGAGAAGACGGGATGGAACAGGCTGAAGCAAGAAAAAAGAAAGTTCTTCTGCCTACCTGGTAAACTGGAAAATTCTTCTGCCTATCCACAGGCAACTGGTACTGAACGCAATGAAAGACTGTGAAGCTAGAGACGGAAGGTCTGAAGGCACCACACTAGCTTCAAGTCACCGGGAACGTCGATGAAAATTTGTGTGTTTTCAAGCAGCAATGCAGACTCTATGTTGCAGCCCTTGGCCTGCAGGCACAGCCTGATGAGAGGCGTTTTACGTTGCTGCTCACGGTAGCAGGTCCTCAAGCAATAGAAATATACAACACCTTCGCGATCGACAGCGAAGAGAAAACCAAGAGCTTTAATGAAGTCATAAAGTACTTTGATCGGCATTGCTCTCCAAAGAAGAATGAAACGTTTGAACGTTATATATTTCGTACATACCCAAAAAGCAGGTGAATCGACTTGCGGTTGAAGGCGCAGTCGTGCAATTTTAGTACTTTACAGTCATTGATGATCCACAATCAGATAGTGTTCGGGGTATCGAACGATAAGGTGCGTGAGAGTTCTTTTCCATGCCTTAAAGTAGGATCTGCCCTATGTGCGACCACTCACACCATGGCCACCACCAGAAGTCAACAATAAATACTTTCTTAAAAAAAAAAATTTAGAGTAACCAATTATTTTTTTTCTAATTAAGGGCCAATTTAGCCTGGTCAATCCATCTAACCTGTACATCTTTGGGTTGTGGGGGTGAAGACCAGGCATACACAAGGAGAATGTGCAAACTCCACACGGACAGTGACCCAGGAACGTGATTTGTACCCGGGTCCTCAGTGCCGTAGGAAGCAGTGCTAACCACTGTGCCATGTGCAGCCCTAACAATAAATACTTTCAAAGATGCTTCACTGGCAATGAAGCACATTGAGATATCATTTTGGTTATAAAAGGTGCTATATAAATGCAAATCTATATTCTCAACAAAGTCCAGATAACTGGTTAGAATCTCGAATGACTACACGCAGTCTGGATTGTGAACGACTGGATGCAGCTGGAGGTGTGAATGGCTCACAATTCTTCTTCTAACCAAACGCCAAGTCTGCTGTTTAAATGCTATCAAACCTTTACAAGAAAACAGCCCAGTTTCATAGAGAAGGGGGAAATAACTGAACCTTCTGATCTATGGGGCCCGATTCTCCACTCCCGCGCCCATTGCGAGAATCGCCTGGGCCGCCAAATTTTCCCGCGACGTCAGTCCGACGCCCTCCCGCGATTCTCCCAAGCGGTGAGAACGGCCCCGTCAAGTTCCGCACTGTGCAGGCCGGAGAATCGCCCGAGACACCCAAAATGGCGATTCTCCGGCACCCCTGCTATTCTCAGGCCCGGATGGGCCGAAGTCCCGACGGCGTGACCCCAGTTCACGCCATCGCCGTTCACACCTACTATGTAAAGCCGTCAGCCAGTCGTGCTGGCTGACGCTGAGCAGGGAGGAGGTGAGCGGACTGTTCCGCAGCGCCTGGAGACCGGGTCGGCTTACCCAAGAAGGCTGCGGCCAAAGGGGGGGTGCGGGAGAGTGTGCAGGTGGGAGGGGCGTGGGTGGGAGAGTGTGCAGGTGGGAGGGGCGTGGGTGGGAGAGTGTGCAGGTGGGAGGGGGGGTGGGTGGGAGAGTGTGCAGGTGGGAGGGGGGCATGTAGGAGAGTGTGCAGGTGGGAGGGCGTTGTGGGAGAGTGTGCAGGTGGGAGGGGGGTGGGTGGGAGAGTGTGCAGGTGGGAGGGGGGGTGGGAGAGTGTGCAGGTGGGAGGGGGGTGGGTGGGAGAGTGTGCAGGTGGGAGGGGGGTGGGTGGGAGAGTGTGCAGGTGGGAGGGGGGGTGGGAGAGTGTGCAGGTGGGAGGGGGGGGTGGGAGAGTGTGCAGGTGGGAGGGGGGTGGGTGGGAGAGTGTGCAGGTGGGAGGGGGGTGGGAGAGTGTGCAGGTGGGAGGGGGGGTTGTGGGAGAGTGTGCAGATGGGAGGGGGCATGTGGGAGAGTGTGCAGGTGGGAGGGCGTTGTGGGAGAGTGTGCAGGTGGGGGGGGGGAGTGTGCAGGTGGGGGGGTGGGAGAGTGTGCAGGTGGGGGTGTGTGGGAGAGTGTGCAGGTGGGGGGGGTGGGAGAGTGTGCAGGTGGGAGGGGGTGTGTGGGAGAGTGTGCAGGTGGGAGGGGGTGTGTGGGAGAGTGTGCAGGTGGGAGGGGGGTGTGGGAGAGTGTGCAGGTGGGAGGGGGGTGTTGGAGCGTGTGCAGGTGGGGGGGATGAGGGAGCAGCGTGCAGTTGGGAGGGGGGTGAGGGAGAGTGTGCAGGTGGGAGGGGGGTGTGGGAGAGTGTGCAGGTGGGGGGGGTGGGAGAGTGCAGGTGGGAGGGGGTGTGTGGGAGAGTGTGCAGGTGGGAGGGGGGTGTGGGAGAGTGTGCAGGTGGGAGGGGGGTGTGGGAGAGTGTGCAGGTGGGGGGGGTGGGAGAGTGTGCAGGTGGGAGGGTGTGTGTGGGAGAGTGTGCAGGTGGGAGGGGGTGTGTGGGAGAGTGTGCAGGTGGGAGGGGGGTGTGGGAGAGTGTGCAGGTGGGAGGGGGGTGTTGGAGCGTGTGCAGGTGGGGGGGATGAGGGAGCAGCGTGCAGTTGGGAGGGGGGTGAGGGAGAGTGTGCAGGTGGGAGGGGGGGTGTGGGAGAGTGTGCAGGTGGGGGGGGTGGGAGAGTGCAGGTGGGAGGGGGTGTGTGGGAGAGTGTGCAGGTGGGAGGGGGGTGTGGGAGAGTGTGCAGGTGGGAGGGGGGTGTGGGAGAGTGTGCAGGTGGGGGGGGTGGGAGAGTGTGCAGGTGGGAGGGGGTGTGTGGGAGAGTGTGCAGGTGGGAGGGTGTGTGTGGGAGAGTGTGCAGGTGGGAGGGGGGGTGGGAGAGTGTTCAGGTGGGAGGGGGGGGTGGGAGAGTGTGCAGGTGGGAGGGTGTGTGTGGGAGAGTGTGCAGGTGGGGGGGTGGTGTGGGAGCGTGTGCAGGTGGGGGGGGGATGAGGGAGCAGCGTGCAGGTGGGAGGGGGTGTGAGGGAGAGTGTGGATGGTATCCATCCGCGGATGCCACAGGTCAGCCGCCCTGATATGGCAGGACGGTGACGAGGACACGGCCGCAGGTTGCGTGTGGCTGATGGGCACAGGCGAGTGGCACACTGGTGAGCAGTACGGTGTGAACTGACCGCCCATGGTATCAGCACAATTTGGGAAGCCATGTTTGGGACGGCTTATACTCTCTGTGTCATTTCACCCTCCTGAGCTCTCCGCTCGGTCACCAATAATTTTCAAAGTTTGGTCACCATCATCCCAGTCACCGTATCAATATGTTAGGGAAGATGGTGGGGTTGTAGTATTGTCACTGGATTAGTAATCCAGAGACCCAAATCATGGGACATGGGTTCAAATCCATCCCTGGCAGCTGGTGGGATTTAAATTCAATTCTGTGAAAGTGCGTCTCAGTGGCGACCATGACACCATTGCCGATTGTTGTAAAAGCCCATCTCATTCACAAATGTCCTTCAGGGAATCTGCCACCATTCCCTGGTCTGGCCTGCATGCGACTGCAGGCCCACAGCAAAGTGGTTGACTCTTAGCTGCCCTCTGAAATGGCTGAGCAAGCCACTCAGTTCACGGGCAATTAGGCATGGGCAACATCCCAATGCCCACATCGCAAGAAAAAATGAAAACCGATGTTTGAGACAGAGTGGTCCTTTCCCATTGAAGGGTTAAAAATCCTAAAATCAGAGCTAGTGTTTGATTCTGTATGTTTTGGCAGTAGAATCAGCACTTTATTCACAAGGATCCATTTAGAACATGCTTTCATAAATAATAATCCAAATACAGTAAATTAGATTCACTTGAAATATTGCGAGCTGAATCATCTGAGTTTTGCTTTAATGGTGTGTGTGAAACATAATTATTGCATGAGTACCACAACCACCCACTCAAACCCACCAGAATATGTGAAACCCTTCATCTTTCTAATTGTTGACTATAAAAAGGGCCACATATGGTGAGCAACATATTTGTATAAAATGCAATAGACTCATAGAATTTTACAGTACAGAGGAGACTATTTGGCTCATCATGCTGCTATCCACCGAGTCCCATACTCCCTACTCTGCTCTATCCCATGATCCCGTCAATGAATCCTCTTCAAATCCATGTCCAATCAACATTGAAACATTCCTGCACTTTCAGGGAGCATGTTCCAGACCTTTCCGGCCGTCTTTGTGAGGGAATTTCTCTTCATTTCCCTTCTAGTTCTTTTATCATTTAACTTGGAGGGCTGAAGGGCCTGTTCCTGCGTTGCTGTATTGAAACCTCTGACCTCTCGTTACTGACCTACTTGTCAAAAGAAACAGCTTCACCGATTCCTCTAGCTTTAAAACGCCACAGAATTTGAATTTGTCGATTAAATCTCTCCTTAAACTTCTCGAGCGGGTTTATCCGTCCCGCCAGCCAGCCAATGGGATTTATCATTGGAGGCAGCCCCACGCCATCAGGAAATCCCCAGGCGTGGGTGCGCTGCCGGTGGAACAGATGAATCCCGACAGTGGAGAATCCACTTTAAAAAGAATTATTCCAGCTTTTCCAATTTGAACTACTCATCCTTGATACCGTCTCCTCTCCACCTTCTCCAAGGTCTTGACATCCTCCCAAACTGGACACAATATTCCAGCTGGGGTCTAACCAGTGATTTTTAAAAGTTCCGCATGTCCTCCTTCTTCTTATATTCAATGTCCCACTTTACAAAGCCAAGTATTCCACAGGCCTTGTCAATTTGCGCCAGCACCTTCAAGGATTTAAGCATCTGATCCCCTAGTCCCTGTGCTCTTGCATCCTCCTCACCATTGCACCATTTAGATTATAGGCTGCCTCCCCATATTGTTCCTTTTAAAAGACAGCACTTCAAATTTATCCGTGTTAAGTTGCATGTGTCTCCCCATTTCAACAATCGATGCCCTCCTGACATCTTCTAATTGTTGACTATAAAAATGGCAAAGATTTTCATCATCCACAAACCTCAACAGTTTACTCCCTTTGTCTCAGTCCAGGTTCTTTATTTTTAACAATTAAAGCAATGGTCCTCATACCAATCCCTGAGAGATCCTACTGAATATTTTATATTGGCATCACTCTAATCCTATCACTTTGCAATTCTATCTTCAGGCCATCACGGCTCTTTTGATATCATATTTTTCTTTTTAGAATAAGTCATTTTAAAAATAAGTTGATTAATTTTTTTTCATTACAAAGAAAATAATATAAAACAATTGACTCAAGTTACAATATCACAGAACAAGGCAAATCAGCAAAAGCACAGATTAACTAAACCCCATAGAACTAAACTAAACCCCTTAACAACAGACGGTGACAACTCTTGAAAAAAGGTAATGAATGGCGGCCATCTTAGGTAGAACCTTTCTACTGACACCTGATGGTGTACATAACCAGGCTGGGGCACTGGGCGGAGTAGGATTCCTCTACCCAAGCAGAACTCATCTCAGCGATATTAACGAGGCAAAAATGAAGACATCCGCCTTCATCCCCGTCTGGATCACCCCAAAAATGGCCACCAGCGGACATGGCTCCAAACCGACTTTGAGCATCTCCGGCATGGTGTTGAAGAAAGAGACCCAAAAGCTTACAAATTTGGGACAAGACCAGAACATACCAGTGTGGTTAGCCATCCCCTGCAAACAACGCTCACACCTCTCCTCCACCCCAGAAAAGAGTCCGCTCACCCTCACTTTAGTCAGATGAGCCCTGTGCACCACCTTGAATTGGATCTGACTAAGCCGAGCACAAGAGGATGTGAAGTTGACCCAGTGAAGGGGTTCACTCCATACTTCATCATTCAGAATGGGACCCAATTCACCCTCCCATTTCTCCTTTACTTCATTCAACAGAGTCAAATCCGATGATAGGATCTGGCCGTATATGCACAAAATAGTCCCCTCACCAGAATCAGCCAAAGACAAAATCCTCTTCGACAGGGAGGAGGGTGGGGCCAAGGCAAGAGCCTTGCGCAAAAAAATCCCGGATCTGAAGGCATCCGGAAAAATTGGAACGGGGGAGTTGAAATTTCTTTCACGGTTCCTTAAAGCTGGCAAACAGGTCCACAAATCTCTCCAGACCCTTCCCCTCCCATGAGCTAAATGTTGAGCCGAAACCCACTGGCCAAAAAAAAGGTGATTGTTGCAGATAGGGGCCAGCAAAGAAATGGAACGGAGTTTAAAATACTGTCTGAACTGCTTCCAGATTCTCAGCGTGGACACCACTACCGGATTCAGGGAAAATCTTACTGGAGAGTACAGCAGCAATGTAGTTACTAATGCACCGAGGCTAGAACCCTTACAGGAGCTCATCTCCATTTGCAACCCCCCCCCCGCCATGGAACCTGGGTTACCCAAGACCTTGGGGGGAGGGGGGAGGGAGATGGATGTCTTAGCGCCCAAGGGTCCACCATGCCACCCCCTGGATCATGTGTTCCCATTCTGGGGAAACCCCAGCCCCTGCTTCTCTACCCCACCGACCACCCATAACTCCCATTGACCGCAGAAGCCTCTTGCCGCATGGCTGAATGTCATTGCTAATTGGGAATTGGCAGTCGTAGTTAAGTGAGAATTTCACAGCTCCAATATGGATCCCCGTGGGTAGGTGTGCCATGTAACATCTGGGAGTTATTGCCTGGCATCCCAATCAGCCCATGATACTTGGACACTGTGCCTGAACACTGTGGGAAGAAACACAAAGGACGCAATGGCCACCATCCAAACACCCAGGGGCTGGGCCCCGGCAGCGGGGACATCACGATGACCAGAAGATGGGTGTGTGCACTGGGGAGGGGACCAACGGCAGCAACATGACGTGTGGGAGTCTGGGGTACAGGGTCTGGGATCCAGTGACCAGGGGTCGGGGTGCGTGTGCAGGGCGTGCTGAATTCAGGAGATGTTTGGGGGGGGGGGGGGAACACGACGGACAATGGGGGAATGGAGGGTCCCGAAGTGGAAGACATCGCTGGCTGTCAGTCTCACACCCTCTCCAATTCCTTACAGATATTACATACCCTCGTGGATGCTGCCCTCTTGTTGGCAGGCCAGGTGGGGGGGCCGGTGACATCCCAGGTTGTACAGGCTTCACTGGTTTTCTACCGCCTGAACAAAGGGATGGTGTGGCACCCTGTGCCATTTCCTTGCGGACTTGGCACCACGTGGAGGAGGAGGATACCTGTCCCTAGTTGCCATCAAGCTCACTGCAGCCCTGAACCACTACACCTCAGGATCATTCCAGGGCTCGAGCGGGGACTTGTGCGGCATCTCACAAGTTACAGCCCACAAATGCATCCGTGAGATCAGTTTGCCCAGACAGCTAATTATATTAACTTTGACATGAACTAGACCCAACAAAATGCCCAGGCAGCAGGATTCTCCGCAATCGCCGGGATGCCTCATGTGCAGGGGCTAATAGATGGCACGCTTGTCGCCTTGGGCTCACCGGGCCATCTGGGAATGTCCTATATCAACAGGAAGGGGTTCCACTCCCTGAACATCAAGCTTGTGTGCTCCAACACATGAAGATCATGTGGGTGTGTGCACGATTCCCAGAGAGTGTGCATAACAGCTACATCCTGGGGCAGTTGGGCATCCCTGGCCTCTTCGAGGAACACCCCAGGATGGCCGGTTGGCACTTGGGGGATAAGGGGTACCCGCTGAGGACCTGGTTAATGACGCCAGTACGGAAGTTGTAACCGATGCGGAGACCCAATACAACAAGGTCCATGCAACCACCCAGGCGATCATTGAGCGGTGCATTTTACTCCTCACAATGCAGTTCCGATGCCACCACTGCTCTGGTGGTGCCCTGCAGATCACCCCCCAGAGTGTCGCCCGCTTTGTGGTGGTCTGCCGTGCCCTCCACAACCTGGAAAAGCAGCAGGGCAACGTGCTGGAGATGAAGGTGGAGGAACTGGGCTGCACAGTAGCACAGTGGTAGCACCGTTGCTTCACAGCTCCAGAGTCCCAGGTTCGATTCCCGGCTGGGTCACTGTCTGTGTGGAGTCTGCACATGTGGTGTCTGCGTGGGTTTCCTCCGGGTGCTCCGGTTTCCTCCAATGGGTCCCGAAAGACGTGCTGTTACATAATTTGTACATTCTGAATTCTCCCTCAGTGTACCCGAACAGGTGCCGGAATGTGGTGACTAGGGTTTTTTTCACAGTAGCTTCATTGCAGTGTTAACATAAGCCTACTTGTGACAATAATAAAGATTATTACTATTATTACATGTGGACGAGGAGGACAAGGAGGAGGTGCCTGACCAGGAGGGGCTGGAGGACCAGCTCGGGAGGACCTGAAGGACCAGTTGGAGAATGGAGGACAGGCAGCAGCAGTGAGGGTCCGACAAGTCTGGAGGGCCAGGGAATCCCTCATCCTCGCCCGCTTCTGATAGGACTTGGCCTTATCTGTCCCTCCTCCACCCCCATCCCTCAGCCCTCCTCCCTTTCTCCCTCTCCCTTCACCTTCGCCATTCCCCTCTCTCCCAACTTCCCCCTTCTCCCCCGCATCCTGTTCAACCTCCCAGCATCTGTGTAACATCTCTCCAGGGCGATGGGACAGCGTTCTCAGCGGGTCACCGTCGAGGGCAGGAGGATGATGATAACCAGTTGAGAGCTGACCGTTGCTACTCCTCAATCTATGCTATAGACTGACTCATGCCTGGCCGCTGAATGCTCGCTCACATCGGGGGGAAGGGAGGGTGCTGCTTTTGGTGACTCCGGGTAGGCACCCAGTGCCCCTTCCTCCCAGATGGAGCCCATAGGGTCCTGGGGTCCACCTCAGGACAGAGGTGCAGCTGGATCACTGCGTTGATATCAGACATAGGGAGGGGAAAGACATTGGAGGGATTTGGAGGGCAGCACGGTAGCACAGTGGTTAGCATTGTTGCCTCAAAGCACCAGGGACCCGGGTTCAATTCCAGCTTTGGGCCACTGTCTGTGTGGAGTCTGCACGTTCTCCCCGAGTCTGCCTGGGTTTCCTCCGGGTGTTCCGGTTTCCTCCCACAGTCCAGAGGTGTGCGGGTTAGGTGGATTGGCCATGCTGAATTGCCTCTTAGTGTACAGGGATATGTAAGTCCTGTTACAAGGATAGGCAGGGTGGACAAGGGAGTGGACATGGATCGAGTGCTCATTCGAAGGGCTGGCGTAGACACGAAGGGCCAAATTGCCTTCCTTCTGCACTGTAGGGACTCTATGAAAACCAGGCAAAGAACTTTAAAATTGAGCAATTGCTTAAATGGGCATCAGTGTAGGTCCGTGAGGTTAATGACATGAATAGGAGTAAACCATTCAATCTAACTGAACACCTGACATTGGAAAAATATTAGAGCCGGTTTAACTCAGTTGGCTGGACATCTGGGCTGGGATTCTCCGACCCCACCGCCGGCTTTCCGATTCTCCCCCGCTGTTTCTCAAGGATTCCCGCTGAGCCGGTCGGGGGCCATTGATAGCGCCCCCCCCCCCCCCCCCCACCCCAGCAATTCTCTGGGTCCCGATGGGCCGAGTGGCCGACTATTTCGGCCGAGTCCCACCAGTGTGGGTTACTCAGGTCCCACACGGCAGGACCTGGAAGGTGAGTCTGCGGTGGCCATCCTGGAGGGGGGGGGTTGGGGGGGGGGGCAGGGGGATCCGACCCCGGCAGTGGCCTGGCCCGCGATCGGGGCCGACCAGTCGGCGGGCGGGCTGGTTCTGTGGGAGCCTATGTTCCTCCGCGACGGCCCCTGTAGGGCTCCGCCATATTACCCAGGGGCCGGTGTGGAGAAGGGAACCCCTGCGCATGCGCGGAATCACGTTGGCCGTTCCCCGCATGCGCGGAAATACGCCGGCTGTGGCGCGTATGCACAAACTCGAACTGGCCGTTCCACGCCGGCTGGAGCTGCGGGGACCACTCTGGTGCCTCCTAGGAAGGGGAGCATTCCCCATTATCGGGGACCGTTGACGCCGGAGTGGTTGGCGCCACTTTTCACTCCCGCGTGGGGACATAGCCCCATTATTGGAGAATCCCGCCCCTGGTTTGTGATGCAGAGTTAGGCCAACAGTGAGATTATTCATGAAAGCCTTGCTTTCTTAACATTGCTCCTTGCCGGAGGTGTGGTGATCCTCAAGTTAAATCACCACCAGTCAGTTCTCCCCCTCAAAGAGGAAAGCGGCCTTTGGTCATCTGGGACTATGATGACTTTAATAGCAGAGCGTTTAGAAATACATGGCTTCATGAAGGGGAAATCATGCCTGACTAATTTATTATATTCCTTGGAGTCTGTAACGTATAGAATAGATAAAGGGGAACCAGCAGATGTAATATACTTGGGTTTCTAAAAGTGTTCAATAGGGTACCACAAAAAAGACTACTTAATAAGATAAGAGCTCGTGGAGTCAGGGGTAGTACAATTAGGGTGGATAGAGGATTGACACTAGTTAGATCACACCTGGAATGCTGTGAGCAGTTTCAGCCCCCTTATCTAAGGAAAGATATGCTGACATTGGTGGCAGTCCGGTGAAGGTTCACTAGGTTATTCCCAGGTGCGGAGGGATTTTCTTATGAAGCAAGGTTGAATAGGTTGGGTTTGGACTCATTGGAGTTTAGAAAAATGAAAGGCGACCTCATTGAAACATACAAGATTCTCAGGGGGCTTGACAGGGTAGATGCTGAGAGGTTGTTTCCCTTTGTAGGAGAGTCTAAGATAAGAGGACATAATCTCAGAGTAAGAGGTCGCCAATTTATGACAAAGGTGAGGAGGAATTTCTTCTCTCAGAAGGTAGTGTGGAATTCTTTACCGCAGAAAGCTGTAGCGGCTGGGTCGTTAAGTATGTTCAAAGTTGAGACAGACAGAATTTCAATCAGTAAGAGAATCAAGGGTAATGGGGATAAGGTGCAAATGTGGAGTTGAGAATTATCACATCAGGTCAGTAATGATCTCAATGAATGGTGGGGCAGACTCGAAGGGCTGAATGGCCTAGTACTGCTCCTATGTCTTATGGTCTTAATTCTGTCTGAACCCTTTGTCTTCATGAATGAAAATGGCAATGTTTATGTTCCCCTCATTCCACAAGCTGCCAACAAGCCGGCAATAGCATGGGCAATGCGGCGATGACTGCAGTGGCAAAAGATAAATCAGTGCTATAGTCCTTCAATGGCTGTGTCCTGGAGTGGGTCCTTCAAAGACAAAGACAAAGAAATGTACAGCACAGGAACAGGCCCTTCGGCCCTCCAAGCCCGTGCCGACCATGCTGCCCGACTAAACTACAATCTTCTACACTTCCTGGGTCCATATCACTCTATCCCCATCCGATTCATGTATTTGTCAAGATGCCCCTTAAATGTCACTATCGTCCCTGCTTCCACCACCTCCTCCGGTAGCGAGTTCCAGGCACCCACTACCCTATGGCAGCCACCATCTTCTTCAGAAACCCCATATCACCTAACACCTCCGCCTCCTCGAAGCAATAGTCCCTGGAGTTGTGTGTAATTCTTAACTTCACCGGGTAGACCACCCAAACTGCACGTTGCTCTTGTACAAAGCCGCCTTCACCCTGGATCAAAGCAAATTACTACGGATGCTGGAATCGGAAACCAAAGAGAAAATGTTGGAAAATCGCAGCAGGTCCGGCAGCATCTCAGTGAACAACATTCTGACTCAGAGGTGAAAGTGCCACCTACAAGGCTAGGGTGATATCACACAGCAAAAGTACTGATTTATAGCACAGCCCCATTACTGTGTACTGTAAAAGTACTGATTTATCTTCTCTTCTTTAACCAACGTTATTACAGAATGGTACAGCAGAGAAAGACATTCATCCCATCATGCCTTTGACAGCGACTTGAAAGAACTCTACTAAAGAAAAAGGCCGTGAACATCTCCCTTTGTACTTTTGATCATGATCCTGTCGACTTCCCAACAACTAAAAACAGTTTTCCCCAATGGTCAATCAAAATACTTAAAATTTTTAACCTTTCTATGAAACCTCCCATTAACCTTCTCTCTTTGAATGAAAAGCCTTCCAATTTCTTCAGTCCCTCCTCCAGGACTGAACCCCGTGATCATAACAAATGTCTTCTTTAAATCCTTCATGGTCTCGACACCCTTTCTATAATAGCTTTTAAATAGCGAGTGGAGCTACAATGTTTCATCAAGTCTGTCCTGACACAGTTACAGGTTGGGCTGCAGAGAGGAATCATTAAAATTTCAGCCTCAGGTATGTGGTTCATAATTCCTTATGCAGTTTCATTTTTCAATGTACAGGAAGGAGCCAGTGATGCTTTCCCAGAATACATTTATAAAAAGCTGTTTTATTCAAAACAAAATGGAGTGTTTGAAAATCTGACATGAAGCGATCAGTTTGAAACTACTGAAAGAGAAAAATCACTTTGAATTTTTAAGAGGCAGTTTAGATTATGTTACGGACGCCTGGTCAGCTCTCTGCAATGGCTAAGGTACTGGACCAGAACCATAACGTTTTAAGTTTTAATGTGGTGCGGAAAGATCGATTCATTCTAGGAGTGATAGCATAAGAAATGGGGCTTAGTTATTTTATAAACAAACTTTATTAAGACAAAAGAACAAAAAACAATATTAAAATTTTAAAACTTCAACCCTAACAATAACAGATTAGATGTAGTTTATTAACCCTAACACATGAATTCCCATTAAACGGCACTTCAAAGGAACATGCAGCTCTCATTCCACGTAGACAGGCAAAGGCAAAGATTGCATTTATGAAGTAATTTTTCTTGATACTGAAGTTCCTTCAGAATCCTTTTCAAAAGCTTGTCTCTGGAACAGCTAGCCATGGCCTTTCTCTGTGGCTTCTCAAATCCTTCTCTCTTACCTGTTCAACAGAATTCTCTCTCTGAGCTCCGCCCAGAGAAGGTGAGAAGTGAGAGAACCCTCTCCTGAAAAGTCTTTGGGGAACGTGATCATTTTTACAGCTAGTCTTCTTTATTCAAAATTCATTACCTTACACATTTAGTGCACCAATAATAAACAGCCACTTACTGAATTACCAGTACCTCAAGAACACAATCAGCAACGCAGTGAAAAAATTATAAACAGGGAAACCTTACTCTGTAGGCAGGATAAAGTGTGAGAATTGGCTGGGAGTATGAGAGCAAACCAGCAAGAAATATAAAAGCAGATTATTAAAAACCTCTATTAGATTGTGAAAATGAAGAGAGTGACAAAAATAAACGTTACTCTCTTTAAAGAGTGAGACAGGAGAAATTATATTGGAAAATAAGAAATCATAGAGTGACTAAATAAATATTTTGTATCTGTCCTCACAGCAGAAGACATAAAAACAATGTCAGAAATTGAGGAACTAATGACAGTGAGGAACTTAAAGTAATTAACATCAGCAGAGAAAAAGTGCTGGAGAAATTAATAATACTAAAAGCTGATGAATCCCTTGGCCCAGATGGCCTACATCCTAGTGTTCTAAAATAAAAGTGGCTGCAGAGATTGCGGATCTTCAGATTCTGGTATGGTCCCAGAGGATTGGCAGGTAGCAAATATAACCTTGCTATTCAAGAAAGGTGGGGGAGAAAAATCAGAGAACTACACGCCAGTAAGCCTGGCTGTTTAGCACAGGGCTAAATCGCTGGCTTTGAAAGCAGACCAAGCAAGGCAGGCCAGCAGCACGGTTCGATTCCCGTAACAGCCTCCCCGAACAGGCGCCGGAATGTGGCGACTAGGGGCTTTTCACAGTAACTTCATTTGAAGCCTACTTGTGACAATAAGCATTTTTCATTTCATTTCATTTGCCGGGAAAGTACTGGAATCTGTTATTAAGGAGATCGTGGTAAGTTACTTTGAAAATCGTAATATGATTAGATAGATTCAATATGGTTTTCTGAGGATGAAATTGTATTTGACAATTGTATTAAGAGTTTTTTTGAAGATGTAACTAACAAGAGTGGATGAAGGAGTATGTTTGAATTCCAAAAGGCATCACGCCAAAGGTTATTACACAAGCGAAGGTCTCATGGGGTTGGGGATAATATATCAGAATGGACAGAAGATTGGTTAATGACAAAAAGCAGAAAGTGGAGATAAACAGGCCATCTTCAAGTTCTTGGGGTCTCACCAGTAGAGTATCACAGACATCAATGCTGCGGCCTCAGCTATTCGCGGTTCATGCTAATGGCTTAGATTAAGGTACAGTTAATAATGTATCCAGGTTTACTGATGACACAAATTGAGGTCTTGTGGTGCAGTGGGTTGCACTCTTGCCTCTGAGCCAGATACTCGGGGGTTCAAGTCCCACTCCAGGAATTGATGGCTATGGAAGGTGTGTTAATAATTAGCCACACAACCTATAAATCCTTCCAACACACCTATGGTAAGCAGTATGTGGAGTGGTGCTACTCAAGCTATATATAGCTTCAGGCTAGCAGCCTGCTGCAGGAAAAACAAACTACAGAAACAGATGTAGACTCATTGCTTTGTTTGCTCCATGTGTCTCTCGACATGGGAAGCCAAAGAAGATGATACAATATAATGTTTCTCATACAAAGCTAGTTGGAATAGCAAGCTGCAAGGACGATGTAAAGAGATACAGACAGGATAAGTGATTGGGCATTAAGTTGGCGGATTCACATTGGCATTAAGAACAGAAAAGATAGATTTTGATAGACAAGGAAGTTGGGGGGGGGGGGGGGGGTGCAGACGGGAAAGTGATCACAATCAAATTAGCCGTGATCTTAGTGAACGGAAGAGCAGGCTCGAAGGGTGGAATGGCCTATTCCTGGGTCCTGAGCTTATGTTCCACTGTTAATATTTTTTAAATGGTGAGAAATGTTTAAATGTTGATGTTCAGAGAGAATAGTGAGCCTGCACTCAAGGAACACAGAAAATGATCACACAGGCACATCAAAAAATTAGAAAGGCAAATGCATGTTTACATTAAATACAAGTGGATTGAGTCACAAGAGCAAGAGAGTATAGCTACAATTATGTAGAGCTTCACTGAGACCACATCTGGAGTATTGTATGCAGCTTTTGGTCTTGTAAGAGTCCGTCCTGCTGATTGCCTTATTTCCACTTTATTTTTGCCGTTATCACTTTGATCCATGGATGCTTAATGAACATGCATCTTTAAGTCAAGCAGCAGAGAGAATGAGGAATTCAAGAAGTTGCAACATAGGATATGTGCTGCCAGTTTTGAACAGCGAGATCCAGACTTTTTGGCACCCAAGAGATAGGGTGGAACTCGGTTCGATTGATTGGCTGGTGGCCAATGAATTGATCAAAAGGCTGTATTCTGCTGGGTAACAGGTGGTGATTGGGTCCTACTCGAGTGGAATGATTTTCAGAGGCCCAAAGAGCTCAGTTTGAATCTTGGATACTCAGGGGAAGGACCTGCTCACTCTCTCTCTCCCTCCAGAAAGGCTGTGAGTTGAGGCCCTTCTAAACCCAGAGAGAACTTGAATGAATGAATCTACAGTGAAATCATTACACAGGCTGCAAGCAGAGATCTGGATCTGAAAGCTTACTTTGAAGAAAAGTCTGAAACAAAGACTCTTTTTCCTTTTACTTATTTTTTCAACCCTGTCCTCCCTTCTGTGTTTGTCTGTCTTGTGTGTGTGTGTGCATATAGAGGGTGGGGGCAAGTTAAACCAGGAGATTAGGAATTAGATTATAGTGAACCAGTTATATTTGCTGCATATTTCATTATTATTCTTGTTATTAATAAAGTTATTGTGATCAAATTTAGACCCGATAGATTAATTCCTAAATAGAGCATTAAAAAAATTCAAAGATGGAGAAGTTAGCATAAATAAAGTAAAGCAATCCGGGTGTTTAACGTTGAGCCATTCCTAGCTGGTTACTGACAGTCTAATTTGCACAAATAGGATATTCAATGGTCTGGATTTCTATTGGGTAAGGGTTCAAACGGGGTCAAAGGCAGGTTGAAGTACTGACTAGCCTTGTTTTAATTGAATGGCAAAACCAACTTGAGAAACAAAATGATTTATTCAGAGTATAGCAAGGGCAATGAATAAATCTACCTCTTAAACCAGTTAATTAAATTTTGTTGTATAATTGAAACTGTCAAAATCTATGATACTAAATTTGAATCCTTTCCATTTGTTAAACTTAGTTAAAAGAGTTTTTCAGTTTTCCCCCTCAATGATTGCCCCACCTTTAACACATGCCCACTTCTTCTCATGGTGGTCCACATATGGCACTTGGCTTGTGGTCACATTTGCACCGCCGAAAACACATTAGAATTCAAAGTAATGGTATTCAACATTTTCTCATATCTTACTTGGCAAATAGCATTTCCTTTTCAAATAAACATTTGTCAAACGTGAGAACAACTTTCATTACTAATCTTTAATATTAATCTTTATCATTATTGGTGTCCCAAGTAGGTTTACATTAACACTGCAATGAAGTTACTGTGAAAATCCCCGAGTCACCACACTCCGGCACCTGTTCGGGTACACAGAGGGAGAATTCAGAATGTCCAATTCCCCAAACCAGCACGTCCTTCAGGACTTGAAGGAGGCAACAGGAGCACCCGGAGGAAACCCACGCAGATACGGGAAGAACGTGAAGACTCCGCACAGACAGTGACCCAAGCGAGAATCGAACCCGGGTCGCTGGCGCTGTGAAGCAACAATGCTAAACACTGCGCTACTGTGCCGCCAAGCAGCACCAGACTGCAGGATGGTGCCTTTTCTCAGTGCTGGCCACTGTACCATCAGTGACCCCCCTACACTGGGAAATGGAAAGTATATTTTAAGGGGCAGCAACACAGAAGCCGAAATGCAATTTAGGGATTCAATTTTAAACTCACATCACAAAGTCTAGTTCAACCAGAATGAATGCATATTTGATCAAGGTTGAAAGATTAACTGATTGTATGTTCCCCATTTAACCTTTGCTGAGTAACGGGATTCATAACAGAACTTGCTGTGTTCAGAATTGTGGTAATACCTACCCTTCGATATGCCTGTGAGGCATGGACATATTAAGCAGTTGGGCAGGTTCCACATGAGATGCATTCTGAACATCATGGGCATTCAATGAGAGGAAAAAGTGACCAACACTGAGGTACGTCAGAGAGCGGAAATGCCTACAATTGAAGCACTCATTATCAAAACTCAGCTCAGATGGAGTGGACATGCAGTACGAAGGATGTCATGTATTTTCAACTTGAACTTGGACAATACCTGCGTGGTGGGCTGAAATTAAAGTTCAAGGACTCCTTGAAGGTTAACCTTAAGAAATGTGATAAGTTCACCACAGACAAGAAAGAACTGCTTGAGAAGCAATCTCCAGTAGTGGCATTACCTCCTTTGAGCAGTTCAGAACACAGGCAGCAAAGAACAGAAGGAAAGTTAGAAGGACCAGGCAGTCCCATCAAATTCAGACTATTCAGCCTCGCCTGCACTGCGGAAAGCCATGCAGCTATGCAATCAGGCTCCCAGGTAGAACACACAACAGATGACCCTACGCACACCAGAAATGGCCATTTTCAATCGGAAATCTGCTGAGATACAAGATTAGATGTTTGAGATTTAGAACTGAGAGCAGGAGAAACGTCTTCTCTCAGAGAGCTGTGAGGCTGTGGGATTCACTCCCAGGGCTGGTGGTTGAGGCTGAAACGACATCTCCCTTCATTTACAAGCTATGTTGTGCCGCGACGCACTTCTTTTCAGGCGCAACGTGGCCGGTAGACCACTCCCTTTGAATTTTTAAGCAGTGGGGAACTAAAGATGCCAGCACTTCAGAGATCAGGCGTCCTTTTTAAAGGGTGCCCAAATCTCAAAGTTGGGATCCCACCCACATTCCCCACCCTCGGACATAACGATCTCCACAGACATGGGCAACACCACTAACCTCCGACCTTGGAGAGGCACCCTCCCTCCCATCATTAAATGTCCACGTACCCAACCCCCCTTTCAGGCACCCTTGGAAGTGCACCTTGGCACCCGGACAATGCCAACCTGGGTGCCACTGTCCCCAAACACCCAGGGCTTCAATCTCTTCCAAGCCATCACGCCTGGTTTCCAGTTTTGGAGACCAGTATTAATTCACACTGGTTTCACCGGTGGGGCTGGTGAATACTGGGAGCCGGGATTCGTGTAGCAGAGTTTCAGATTCTGACCACTCGTTGGCTAAAGAATTATTTTTTTCCTCAATTCTGGATTTATTTATGAATATTACTTTTCTATAGATCTGGATTACCCACAAGCCAAACATTTTCTCTAAACCTACCCATCAAAACAAGAACAAAGAACAAAGAAAAGTACAGCACAGGAACAGGCCCTCCGGCCCTCCAAGCCCGTGCCGACCATGCTGCCCGACTAAACTACAATCTTCTACACTTCCTGGGTCCATATCCCTCTATTCCCATCCTATTCATGTATTTGTCAAAATGCCCCTTAAATGTCACTATCGTCCCTGCTTCCACCACCTCCTCCAGCAGCGAGTTCCAGGCACCCACTACCCTCTGTGTAAAAAACTTGCCTCGTACATCTACTCTAAACCTTGCCCCTCTCACCTTAAACCTATGCCCCCTAGTAACTGACCCCTCTACCCTGGGGAAAAGCCTCTGACTATCCACTCTGTCTATGCCCCTCATAATTTTGTAGACCTCTATCAGGTCGCCCCTCAACCTCCGTCGTTCCAGTGAGAACAAACCGAGTTTATTCAACCACTCCTCATAGCTAATGCCCTCCATACCAGGCAACATTCTGGTAAATCTCTTGCACCCTCTCTAAAGCCTCCACATCTTTCTGGCAGTGTGGCGACCAGAAATGAACACTATACTCGAAGTGTGGCCTAACTAAGGTTCTATACAGCTGCAACATGACTTGGCAATTCTTGTACTCAATGCCCCGGCCAATGAAGGCAAGCAAGCCGTATGCCTTCTTGACTACCTTCTCCATCTGTGTTGCCCCTTTCAGTGACCTGTGGACCTGTACACCCAGGTCTCTCTGACTTTCAATACTCTTGAGGGTTCTACCATTCACTGTATATTCCCTACCTGCATTAGACCTTCCAAAATGCATTACCACACATTTGTCCAGATTAAACTCCATCTGCATCTCTCCGCCCAAGTCTCCAAACAATCTAAATCCTGCTGTATCCTCTAACAGTCCTCATCGCTATCTGCAATTCCACCAACCTTTGTGTCGTCTGCAAACTTACTAATCAGACCAGTTACATTTTCCTCCAAATCATTTATATATACTACAAACAGCAAAGGTCCCAGCACTGATCCCTGCAGAACTCAACTAATCACAGCCCTCCAATTAGAAAAGCATCCTTCCATTGCTACTTTCTGCCTTCTATGACCTAGCCAGTTCTGTATCCACCTTGCCAGCTCACCCCTGATCCCGTGTGACTTCACCTTTTGTACTAGTCTACCATGAGGGACCTTGTCAAAGGCCTTACTGAAGTCCATATACACTGCCCTACCTGCATCAATCACCTTTGTGACCTCCTCGAAAAACTCGACCAAGTTAGTGAGACACAACCTCCCCTTCACAAAACCATGCTGCCTCTCACTATTACGTCCATTTGCTTCCAAATGGGAGTAGATCCTGTCCAGAAGAATTCTCTCCAGTCATTTCCCTACCACTGACGTAAGGCTCACCGGCCTGTAGTTCCCTGGATTACCCTTGCTACCCTTCTTAAACAGAGGAACAACATTGGCTATTCTCCAGTCCTCCGGGACATCACCTGAAGACAATGAGGATCCAAAGATTTCTGTCAAGGCCTCAGCAATTTCCTCTCTAGCCTCCTTCAGTATTCTGGGGTAGATCCCATCAGGCCCTGGGGACTTATCTACCTTAATATTTTTCAAGACGCCCAACACCTCGTCTTTTTGGATCTCAATGTGACCCAGGCTATCTACACACCCTTCTCCAGACTCAACATCTACCAATTCCTTCTCTTTGGTGAATACTGATGCAAAGTATTCATTTAGTACCTCGCCCATTTCCTCTGGCTCCACACACAGATTCCCTTGCCTATCCTTCAGTGGTCCAACCCTTTCCCTGGCTACCCTCTTGCTTGTTATGTACGTGTAAAAAGCCTTGGGATTTTCCATAACCCTATTTGCCAATGACTTTTTGTGACCCCTTCTAGCCCTCCTGACTCCTTGCTTAAGTTCCTTCCTACTTTCCTTATATTCCACACAGGCTTCGTCTGTTCCCAGCCTTTTAGCCCTGACAAATGCCTCCTTTTTCTTTTTGACGAGGCCTACAATATCTCTCGTTATCCAAGGTACCCGAAAATTGCCGTATTTATCCTTCGTCCTCACAGGAACATGCCGGTCCTGAATCCCTTTCAACTGACACTTGAAAGCCTCCCACATGTCAGATGTTGATTTACCCTCAAACATCTGCCCCCAATCTAAGTTCTTCAGCTCCCGTCTAATATTGTTATAATTAGCCTTCCCCCAACTTAGCACATTCACCCTAGGACCACTCTTATCCTTGTCCACCAGCACTTTAAAACTTACTGAATTGTGGTCACTGTTCCCGAAATGCTCCCCTACTGAAACTCCTACCACCTGGCTGGACTCATTCCCCAATACCAGGTCCAGTACAGCCCCTTCCCTCGTTGGACTGTCTACATATTGTTTTAAGAAGCCCTCCTGGATGCTCCTTATAAACTCTGCCCCGTCTAAGCCCCTGGCATTAAATGAGTCCCAGTCAATATTGGGGAAGTTGAAGTCTCCCATCAGAACAACCCTGTTGTTTTTACTCTTTTCCAAAATCTGTCTACCTATCTGCTCCTCTATCTCCCGCTGGCTGTTGGGAGACCTGTAGTAAACCCCCAACATTGTGACTGCACCCTTCTTATTCCTGATCTCTACCCATATAGCCTCACTGCCCTCTGAGGTGTCCTCCCGTAGTACAGCTGTGATATTCTCCCGAACCATTAGCGCTACTCCGCCACCGCTTTTACATCCCCCTCTATCCCGCCTGAAACATCTAAATCCTGGAACGTTTAGCTGCCAATCCTGCCCTTCCCTCAACCAGGTCTCTGTAATGGCAACAACATCATAGTTCCAAGTACTAATCCAAGCTCTACGTTCATCTGCCTTACCCGTAATACTTCTTGCATTAAAACATATGCACTTCAGGCCACCAGACCCGCTGTGTTCAGCAACTTCACCCTGTCTGCTCTGCCTCAGAGCCATACTGGCCCTATTCCCTAGTTCTCCCTCAATGCTCTCACCTTCTGACCTATTGTTCCCGTGCCCACCCCCCTGCCATACTAGTTTAAACCCTCCCGTGTGACACTAGCAAACCTCGCGGCCAGGATATTTATGCCTCTCCAGTTTAGATGCAAACCGTCCTTCTTATATAGGTCACACCTGCCCCAGAAGAGCTCCCAGTGGTCCAGATAACGGAAACCCTCCGTCCTACACCAGCTGTTTAGCCACGTGTTTAGCTGCTCTATCTTCCTATTTCTAGCCTCACTGGCACGTGGCACAGGGAGTAATACCGAGATTACAACCCTAGAGGTCCTGATTTTTAACTTTCTGCCTAGCTCCCTGAACTCCTGCTGCAGGACCTCATGCCCCTTCCTGCCTATGTCGTTAGCACCAATATGTACAATGACCTCTGCCTGTTTGCCCTCCCCCTTCAGGATGCCCTCTACCCATTCGGAGACATCCTGGACCCTGGCACCAGGGAGGCAACATACCATCCTGGAGTCTCTTCACGTCCACAGAAGCGCGTATCTGTGCCCCTGACTATGGAGTCCCCTATGACTATTGCTCTTCTGCACTTTGACCCTCCCTTCTGAACATCAGAGCCAGCCGTGGTGCCACTGCTCTGGCTGCTGCTGTTTTCCCATGATAGGCTATCCCCCCCGACAGTATCCAAAGGGGTATACCTGTTCGAGAGGGGGACAACCACAGGGGATTCCTGCATTGACTGCCTGCCCTTTCTGGTGGTCACCCATTTCTCTGCCTGCACCTTGGGTGTGACCACATTTATATAACTGCTATCTATGATGCGTTCCGCCACCTGCATGCTCCTAAGTGCTCCAACCGAACCATGCGGTCTGTGAGGAGCTCCAGTTGGGTGCACTTTCTGCAGATGAAGCCATCCGGGACGCTGGAAGCCTCCTGGAGCCGCCACAACTCAGTCAGAGCACTGCACCCCTCTAACTGACATTGCGTCCATTAATTAGTAAATTAAATTTAAAAGTTGAAAAAAAAGTTACTGTTAACGATATGTTTCCTAGCACTAGATTTCTACTATAAATGTGAAAGCTAAATACAGTACTCTCCGATCTCTGGCTTAGATACCCCTCTAAATTATAATTAAGTAATTATGTTTAATTTGTTTACCAATGCTTAATTATTTTAATTTAGTGTAGATTCCCAACCTGCCAATCAGGTCACAGCTTTTCTGTGATGTCACTTCAGTTTCTCCCCTCCCCCCCCACCCACACCCCCACCCACACCCCCACACACACAATTTGAAAAAGGTAATAAAAGTAAAAATTAGTAAAAATCACTTACATGCCTTCTGAGGGTCTCAGATGCTCTCAGGTTCACTCCCTGCCGATTAAAAGTTACAGGCCAGAAGAGAGAGAACAAAACAGTAGGGGGAAAAGCACCTTCTCCCACTCTGCACCGAATTGCCTCACTGCACCAAATTACCAAGTTCCAAATTCCCACTCTGTATGTGTCTCACTCAGGCTGTGTCTCTTTGACCTGCGCAACGCTTCATAACCCTTCATAATTTATCGATGAGGTCACCTCTCATCTCTCTTTTCCAGAGAAAACAGCGGCAGCTCCTTTAGTCTTTTATGATTATTGTGTCCTCTGGGTATCACCCTTGGAAATCTTTTTTGCATCTTCCCCAATGCCTCTGTATCACTTATAAAGTATGGAGACCAGATTTGTTCATGGTCTAACCATGATTCCACACAAGTTTAACATAACCTCTCTGCTTTCCAATTCCATCTTTTTGAAATGAATCCCACGCTTTATTTGTTTTTAATGGTTCTCTTGCTGTGTCAAACCCTGATGTCAACCGCAAATTATGAAAATGAACTTCCAAAACCCAACTCCAAATAGTGAACAACAGGGGTCCCAGCACTGATCCCTGTCGAACACCACTTCCCATCATTTGCAATCTGAGTAACTATCTGAAAACCCCTACTGTCTGTTTTCTGTCCGATGCCAGCTGGCTGTCCATTCTCGTACTTACACCAACTCCACGTCTCCTGTCCTTAGGGTTTACCATGCAGTAGCTTATCAGCATTCTTCTAAAATCCTATAAACATTACATCCATGGCGTTATCATGATCTACTCCTTGTTACTTCTTCAGAGAATTCTATGTTAATGGCACATTAATTGTATTAAGATTAAAAATATACAGATGGATGGTATTGATTAATTAAGTATCTTGAACACGTACAAAGAGAGACTTCCATGACCAGTGGGCGCCGTGGGAGCTGATGATGCTTTGGCTTAATTAGCGAAGTTTCCTTTTGACACTTTATTTTAGTTACACCACCAGGGTTTGTCACTCCTGTCATTCGTTTTTAATTTATTGATTATTGTTTATATTTAAAAGACTATTAAAAGAGTGACTTTCAAGTAACTAATTTGTTAATTTGTCCCTTAGTTTATTTTACTGGTTTTCAAAAGATTGTAATGGGAGACTTCTGGGACACGGGGTGTTGGCAAGGGAGGAGACAGTCCTATGTTGTGTTCTGTGAATAAATGTAGTATTACGCTAAAAGATTGGTGTCTGGTTTCCTACCTCATCATCTGGCTTCAGAAGGAGTTCATGTTCTATGTTTATCAATTTCATCAATGAAAATACTGCTTTTCATTTCTTCAAAGATGTAGTTGGTTAAGATCTCTGACAGCCATCAGCAGCAGCTTCTGTTGTTCCAACTAATGATCCTTTTTCTTCTGATCTTAAATTAAACTCCTACCTCTCCACTGCTGAGGCTGTTTCCGAGAAGCTTATTTCATTATTTTTTGACGAACATTTATTTCCCCCCTCGACAAACAAGAACAATTTGTATTTATACAGCATCTTTAACATAATAACATGCCCCAAGACATTTCACAGGAGCAATTTTGCAGACAAAATATAAACTGGGCCACACAACAGCAACTTCTATATGATATAGCATCTTTAACAGAATACAATATTCCAAGGTGCTTCACCAGGACTATATAAAACAAAATGGGACACTGAGCCACATTCCGAAATGTTAGATCAGCTGATCAAAAGCTCCATCAAAATGGGAGGTTATTAAACAGTGTCCTATAGGAGGAAAGCGAGGTAGAGAGGAGAAACGGTTTAGAGAGAGAATTCCAGAGCTTAGAGTTTCGGCAGATGAAGACACGGCCGTCAATGATCAAGCAGTTAAAATTGGGTTTGCTCAAGGGGCCAGAATTAGAGGAGTGCAGATATCTCGGAAGGTTGTAGGACTGCAGGAGATTACCAGGAGAATGGGGTGAGGGGGAAAAGACCATGGAGGGATTTCCAAACAAGGATGAGAATTTTAAAATCAAGATGTTTCTTGACCGGGAGCTAATGTAGGTCAGCGAGCACAGGGGTGATAGGTGAACGGAATTTGGTACGAGTCAAGGCCTGGAAAGTTTTAGATGACTCGAGCTGGATCCTCCGGTCTCCCAGCCGTGTGTTTCTCAGCAGCGGGATTTGCTGGTGGCAGATTTTCCTGTCCCCGTTGCTGTCAATGGGAATTCCCATTGAAACCACTCCAGGCCGTACGTGGGGGTGCGCTGGCAGTGGGAACAGAAAATCCTACGGCAGTGAACGGCCAGAGAATTCGGGCCCTCAAGTTTATAGAGGGTAGGGTGCGGCAGACCTGGCAGGGGTGTTTTCAAATAGTTGAGTCTAGAGGTAGCAAAGGCATAAATGAAGGATTCAGCAGCATTTGAGCTGAGGCGGGGGAGAAGTTATGTGATGTTACCGAGTGGAAAAAGGTGGTCTTAGTGATGGTGCGGATATGAAGCTGGAAGCTCATCTCACAGTCAAGCACGATCAGAAGGTTGCTCACTAACTGGTGTCGCCTCAGACAGTTGCCAGGAACAAGGATGGAGTCAGTGGCCAGGGAATGGAGTCTGGGGTGACGACCTGAAAAAAATGGCTTCAAACTTCCCAATATTTAATTGGAAGAATTTTCTAATCATTCAGTACCGGGTGCTGGATAAGCAGTCTAATAATTTAGCAACAGCGGAGGAGTCAAGAGAGGTGGGAGGTGAGGTAGAACTGGACATTGTCCCACATGTGAAACTATCACTGCTTTCAGATGGTGTCGCTGAGGGGCACCCCCATAGATGAGTGGGGTCCAAGGATAGATCCTTGGGGCAATCCTAGAGGTAATGGTGTGGGAGCAGAAAAATAAACCATTGCAAATAATTCTCTGGTTCCGATTAGATAGGCAAGAATGGACAATAGCACAGAAGCCTTGGAGGTGGATGGTGAGGTCTAAGGTGTCAAAGACAGATTGAGACGGGCCAGGAGAGAAAGTTAACCATTGTCACACAGGATGTCATTTGTGATTTTGATAGGAGACATTTTGGTATGGGGGGGGGGGGGGGGGCAAACCTGATTGGCGGGATTCAAACATGGAGCTCTCAGAAAGGTACATGGATGGGGTGGTGACAACACCTTCAGGGAGCGATGGAAGGTTGCAGATAGGGAGGGCGATAGTTTGTAAGGATGGATGAGTCGTTATTCTGAGGAGGGAGGATATTTAAAGCGAGGGGTTCTGCCTGAGAGAAAGGCGACAGAGAGTGAGCTGCGGTTGGGGTAAGGCCTGGGTCATACCGCATCCCGGAGCCTCAATCCGCACACACTCAGGGCGGGGAGCGGCTGCGAGAGCCGAGTCTCCCGCTGCCAGTGACCGGCTGCGGGGCGGACAGAGCCGCGAACCCTCCCCCCTCCAGCCCCCCAGCCCACACTTACAGCGATCCGCTGTACAGCAGATCCCGCGGCTCGACTCGGTCTCTGCAACCTCTCCCTCTCTGATGGAAAGGCTTGGAGCGCCTGCTGCACTTTTCCTATCATCAATCAGCAAATTTTGCCCTTTGCTCGGGAATAATTCCACATCAGTGTCAGGGATCTGGGATCGTTCCCAAAGTCAGGGAAGTCACCTCAGGTTTGGGGTCAAGAGTTCATCGCGCGCGAGGCATTTCCCCGTGAAATTTATTTATCAAGTTCAATACTAAAAGAGAAGGAAATCTTTTTTGCCTTGACTGCATTCTCCAGCACATTCTGACAAAGTGCAGTCAGGCTTAATGCAAAAGATACATGTTCATAAACTGGACTCAACTACCCAACAAATGGGGAAAAGGTGCCCCCCGCCCCGCAGCTTGTGCCCAGATGTGTTGACAAGCATGAAACATGACTACAGATCAATTCATCTCATTTCAACCATGCATCTAATGCTGTAAATTATCAACAAGATTACAACAACAACGTGCATTGACATGGCGATTTTTTAACTGAATGACATGTTACCCAACAAAAATTGACACTGTGCCACATCAGGAGATGTGGTCCAAATGTTCTCCGCTTCTCTGGTCCTGAGGGCAGAACACCCCACCGCTCCCTGGTTTTCCAGCAGTATGGGGTGGCTTCAATGGGAAATCCCGCTGCCAGCAAACGGTGGGCCGCCTTCCGCCGTCAAGAAAACTACGGCTGGGAGGCAGGAGGATCCCGCCCCAGGTGACCACAAGCTCAGTCAACAAGGTTGAAGGAGTGTTCAAGGAGGAAAGAGAGGGGGGTGAGGTTTACAGACAAATTTCCAGAGTTTGGGCCTCGGCAGCTAAAAGCACAGCCACCAATAGTGGAGCAATTAAAATTGGGGATGCTCAAAATGCAGCAAGACCCGGACAACATTCAGGCTTGGGCTGATAAGTGACAAGTTACATTCAAGATACAAGTGTTTGGAAAGGATGTTTTGTGAGGGCCATGAAGAATCCAGCACGAGTTGCAGAATAGAAAGAAATAACATTTATTCACAATAACATATAGATATATATATCTATGTATATATATATCTACAGCTCTGATCCAGGCGAAAGCCTGTTGGGCCTCGGCTGAGTGGGCGGGCCTTGTCTGCATAGTTTGGGACCTACTGAGCGTAATACGAGAAGAACCCCAGGCAGAGTTTGAGGGCCTTAGAGCAGTGGGGGAGGGGAAGCTCCATGAGGGGACGCATGCAGTCGGGATTGGACCCCAGAACTCCGTTCTGGACCACATAGTCGAGGATGGCTAAGCAGTTTGTACGGAACACACACTTCTCCTTGTTATACGTGAGGTTGAGGAGAGTGGCGGTGCGGAGAAATTTAGCGAGGTTGGCGTTGTGGTCCTGCTGATCATGGCCGCAGATGGTCACATTGTCTAGGTTCGGAAACATGGCCCGCAAGCCGTACCAGTCGACCATTCGGTCCATCTCCCTTTGGAAGACCGAAACCCCATTGGTGACGCCGAAGGGGACCCTAAGGAAGTGATATAGCCGGCCGTCTGCCTCGAAGGCGGTGTATGGCCGGTCCAATTTACGGATGGGGAGCTGGTGGTAAGCGGATTTCAGGTCCACCATTGAGAAGACCCGGTACTGTGCAATCTGGTTAACCATGTCAGGTATGGGTGGGAGGGGGTACGTGTCGAGCTGCGTGTACCTGGTGATGGTCTGGCTGTAGTCCACGACCATTCGGTTTTTCTCCCCAGACTTAACCACTACCACTTGAGCTCTCCAGGGGCTGTTGCTGGCCTCGATGACTCCCTCCCGAAGCAACCGCTGGACCGCGGACCGGATGAAGGCCTTATCCTGGGTGCTGTACCGTCTGCTCCTGGTGGCGATGGGTTTGCAATCCGGAGTTAGATTGGCAAAGAGGGAAGGAGGATCGACCTTCAGGGTCGCGAGGCCGCACACAGTGAGGGGTGGTAAGGGTCTGCCGAATTTAAGGGTCAGGCTCTGGAGGTTGCACTGAAAATCCAGGCCAAGGATAAGTGCAGCGCAGAGGTTAGGGAGGACGTAGAGGCGAAAACCGTGGAACTCTACGCCTTGGACTATGAGCGTGACCGTGCAGTACCCCCGGATCGCTACGCGATGGGATCCGGAGGCCAGGGAGATACTTTGATTGGTAGGGTGTACCTTAAGGGAGCAGCGCCTTACTGTATTTGGATGTACAAAGCTCTCGGTGCTCCCGGAGTCCAGTAGGCAGGAGGTCACATGGCCGTTGACTTTCACGCTGGTGGATGCGTTGGTCAGAGTATGTGGTCGGGACTGATCGATTGCCATGGATGCGCGTCGTGGTTGATCATCGGATAGTGAGGCGGACGCTGAGTTGGGGTCCTGAAACATCGTTGGTCTCCATGTGCTTCGGGATGGACAAGATGGCGGCGCCCGGAGGTCCTGGGGATCACAAAATGGCGGCGCCCATGGAACGCACGTTGCGGGGGTGGAGCAAGATGGCGGCACCCATGAAACGCGTGTGTTGTGCGGGGGAGAAGATGGCGGCACCCATTGCTCGCACATGGCCTGGGGAGGAGAGAATGGTTAGCGGCGCCCATTGTCCGTGACCGGGGGGGGGGGGCGACTGCTGCCGCTGAGCGGGCCTGGCACACCGCTGCGTAGTGGCCCTTCTTCCTGCAGGCCTTACAAAGGGCAGCGCAGGCCGGGCAGCGGGGGGTGTCTTTGTTGGCCGCAAAAATAGCATCGGGGCCCCCTGGAGATCACTGGCTGGCACGTATTGGGTGGGTAGGGCCCCCGCTGGGGCGGCTGCCTGTGGGGCCCATGAAGCGTAGGAGGAGTGGGCCGCGCGGTTGGGGGCGTAGGACTGTACATTGTGCAGGGCGACTGTCATGGAAAGCGCTAGTGTTTTAGTCTCTGCGAGGTCGTGCGTGGCCCCTTCTAGGAGCCGCTGCCTGATAACATCAGACCCAATCCCAGTTTCAAAAGCGTCCCTTATAAGGAGATCTGAGTGCTCATTAGCTGTAATGTCCTGGCAGTCACAGTCCCGCACTCGTGGGATCAGGGCCCTCCAGAAGTCCTTGATTGACTCACCAGGTAGTTGAGTACACGTTGTGACCGCATGTCTGGCGAAGAGCGTGTTCGTCTTCTGCTCATAATTTTTTTTGAGTCGAGTCATAGCATCAAACGCTGATTGGGCGCATCCTGGATCAGCGGGAAGACTTTGGGGCTGAGTCTGGAGTACAAAATTTGAATCTTCTGAGCCTCTGGAACAGGGGTCAGCGCCGCGTTGATATACGCTTCAAAACAAGCTAGCCAGTGCTGAAAGTCCTTTCTGGTGACGCTTGCGTGTGGATCCAGCTGCAGTCAATCTGGTTTAATCCGGAGGTCCATCTTCTGAATCAGATACTAATAAATTGAGGCACGATCAATTTGGCTGGAGACAAAGTTGAATTCAAACTGAGGCTTTATTAGTATCAGTTGTGTGGCCTCCCACAGCAGCTGACGAAATGGCAGCGAGCTGGAGGCCATGCATATTTATAACCCGGCTCCTGGGCGGAGCTAGCATGCAGGGGCCCAGGTGAACCTGTAGTGCAGGTTCTACCGTACAACCCTTAATATAAGAACACAGTGGTTTACCACAATATACACACACACGCATACACACACACACACACACACACAACAGCAGCAGTAACTCCCTTGCTGCTCACTCCTCTAGCTGGTTCCATAGGCCAGCTCTATTTATGCAGGGACAGGCTAATGATTTCTCCGCGCCCTCATTGGGGAAGCTCATACTCCAAGGATTGTGGGATTTCCATTAGTCCCCAGCCAGAGGTTAGCAGTCAGGTTATAGCATCCCTCCCCCCACAAAGTCCAAGGAATCCACCGAAGACCCTGGCAAAGGAGGGCGTCGGACTCGTTTTGCCGCAGGCTGGACACCATTTGCACGAGGCGCTGGATCGGGCGCGATTAATGAAACGGAGAACAGTGCTTCTGTGATGAACGAAGTAACGGTTGTACATCCACGGCCCGTGGGCCCAAGGACTTCCCCTCTGAGGCGTCCTGTGTCTCCATCTCGAAGTCAGAGTCCACTGCCTCCGTCATCTCGGCGTCCCTATCTCCACACGGTTCTGCAACGACTGTGAAGGCTTTGCATGCAGCACCAGAGGAAGATTGTGAGGAATACTCTCCACTGTGTCTGGTCTCTGTGGCTGTAGAAGTGAGCTCTGGGGGCGGGGAATCTTTGGAACAAATGGTTTTCTGGACCGAACGTGGTCTACATGCTTGCGCTGGAGACGACCCTGGGCTTGCATCTGGTAAGAGATAGGGCCCGTTTAGTGAAAGGTAACGCCAGGGACCCACTGGGCACCACCAGCAAAATTTCGACTGAACACTGGGTCACCGGACGCAAACTGCCGAATCGGCCAATGCCGTTCTTGAGTGCGGTGTACGTCTCCGCCAATGTCCGGGAAAACCATACTAAGGCTTGTGCAAAGTCCCTGGCCCATTAGGAGTTCTGCGGGAGCTATCCCAGTCACCGCATGTGGAGTGGTCCTGTATGAAAACAAAAAACAAGCCAGTCTCGTGTCCATAGACCCAGAAGACTGCTTCTTTCCCGTTTGGATGTCTGCACTGCGCGCTCTGCCAACCCATTGGAAGCCGGGTGATATGGGGCAGTGCATATATGGCGTATGCCGTTCATCTTCATGAACCTCGCAAACTCCTCACTTGTGAACGGAGTGCCGTTGTCCGTGACCAGCACCTCGGGGAGGCCATGCATACTGAAAGACAAACGCATGTTCTCGATTGTTGTGCAGGACGTTGTGCCTACCATCTTATGCACCCCTAACCATTTAGACTGGGCATCGATTAATAGAAGGAACATGGATCCTTGAAAAGGGCCGGCAAAATCCGCATGCAAGCGCGCCCAAGGCCGCCCTGGCCATTCCCAGTGATGTAGGGGCGCGGGCGGCGGAAGCCTCTGATGCTCCTGGCAACTGGAGCAATTTTGGGCCAGCTTCTCAATGTCGATGTCAAGGCCTGGCCACCAGACATAACTCCAGGCCAACATTTTCACTTTGGTCACACCCGGATGCCCATTGTGCAAGTCCCTTAGTATCAGCTTCTGTCCTTTTTCCAGGACAATCACACGCGTCCCCCACAAGAGGATAATCCCGTCTTCCACGCTAAATTCTGACAGCTTGGAGGAAAATGCCCGCAACTCGCCCGGGAGCTGTCTATGTTTCCCACCATACAGGACTATGTGTTGAACCTTTTACAGGACTGGCTCCATCTGGGTCCACTCACAGATCTGTGATGCTGTGACAGGCAAGGATTCCATAAAATCTAGGGTTGCAACCACCTCACCGGTCGTGGGGGTCGGTCGATAAAGGCAATCGGCTCAGTGCGTCGGCATTCGCTATCTGTGTCCCTGGTTTATGCTCCAGAGAATACCCGTACGCAGCAAGCAACAAAGCTCAGCGCTGGATCCATGCAGAAGCAATGGGCGGTATTGGTTTATCCTCTCGAAATGTCCCAGCAGAGGCTTATGATCAGTCACGATAGTGAAATGGCGGCCATACACATATTGGTGGAAGCGTTTCATCGCAAAGACCACTGCCAGGCCCTCCTTCTCGATCTGAACGTACTTCTTTTCCATTGCAGTCAATGTGCGGGAGGCGAAAGCTATCGGCCGCTCGGCCCCGTTCTCCATCTTGTGGGACAGGACGGCCCCAATACCATACGGGGATGCATCACACGTGACGAGCAAAAACTTTCCAGGATCATAGTGGGTTAGTAACCCAGACAACGACAATTGTTGTTTTACCCGCCGGAAAGCGGTTTCTTGCGGCTGACCCCAAACCCAGGTGTGATTCTTCTTCAGCAGAACGTGCAATGGGACTAGTGTAGTTGCCAGGTTGGGGAGGAACTTCCCGTAATAGTTCACGAGGCCGAGAAAAGAACAAAGATGCGAAGAGTCAGTCGGGGCGGGAGCCTGTTAAATTGCACGCACCTTCTCTGCGACGGGGTGCAAACCTTCGCGGTCCACCTGATAACCCAGGTATACTACTTCCTTCGCCTGAAAGACACACTTTGTGCGACTTAAACGGACTCCAGCCTCTGAAAAGCGTCTAAGGACAGCCTCCAAAGTTCCTGCTTCGACGTTCCTGTAATCAAAACGTCATCTAAGTAGACAGCGACACGCTGTAAACTTCTCAAGATGCTCTCATTAACACGTTGAAAGATAGCGCAGGCAGAGGATACCCCAAAGGGCAACCGTGTATATTCATACAGGCCCCAGTGTGTATTAATAGTTACATATGGCCAGGAGGCAGGATCCAGCTCCAACTGTAGGTAGGTGTGACTCATATCTAATTTCTTAAACGAGAGTCCACCTGCAAGCTTCGAGTAGAGATCTTCTATGCGAGGCATTGGATACCGGTCGAGCCGGGAAGCCGTATTCACTGTAAGTTTATAGTCGCCGCACAAGCGAACTGTGGCATCTGGCTTCACTACAGGTACAATTGGTGCTGCCCAGTCAGCGAAACGGACGGGCCTGATAATACCCAAGGACTCCAAACGAATGAGCTCCCCTTCTACCTTCTCGAGCAAGGCGTAAGGCACCGGGCTCGCCCGGAATTAGCGCGGCGTGGCTCCTGGTTCGACTTTGATACGGGCTACGGCCCCTTTTATTTTCCCCAAACCAGACTGCAATACATCTGGGTACTGTCCTAGTACCTCCGTCAACCCTCCAGAACCTGTATGGAGGATGTGCTGCCACTGCAGCCGCAAATGGCGCAACCAGTTCCGACCCAACAGGCTGGGCCCCTGGCCGCGCACCACGATAAGTGGAAAACGCCCCTGCTGGCATCCATAAACAACAGGGGTCGTCATAGTTCCTGCAATGTCCAATGGTTCCCCCGTGTAGATGGCTAACCTGGCCTGTGTGACGGTTAATGTAAGGGTCTGTATACCCTGCATGATGCAGTTCAATGTCCTCAAGGCGATCACGGAGACCGCTGTGCCAGTGTCCAACTCCATCTCAAGCGGGTGACCATTTACCCGTACTGTCACCTTAATGAGGGCCATATGGGGAGCTGCCACACAATGCAGCTGCAGGCAGTCGTCCTCCGTCTCCATATCCTCGGAAATAGTCGCCGCAGGTTCATCCAAATGGAATGTACCGCCCCTGGGCTGGCCCCAGTTTCTGCCTCTGGCGCCTCCAGGACAAGCGTCCGCGACGGGGTCGGCGCCCACAAGTCCGACACTGACATGGCTCCTCATCCATTGGTTCTGGAGAAGGCTCCCTTCGGGGATGAACGTCCGGAGGCCACTGGTGTCGATCCGGACGCCGCCCCACCCAAAGTACGGCAGGGGTGCGGGGAGACGCTTTTGGACGGAAGGGTGCCCCAAGGCGTGCACCTCCATTCCCTGTAGCTCCTGCACTCTCCGTTCTGCGCTCTCTCGGGACAATACTATTTGAATGGCCTGTTGAAAAGTCAATGTTGGCTCAGCTAACAACTTTCTCTGGGTGGCCGCATTGTTAATACCGCAAACCAAACGGTCGCGTAACATTTCTGACAAGGTCTCACCATAGTCACAGTACTCCGCAATCCTGCGCAGCCTGGATAGAAACTCTACAAGGGATTCTCTTGGGGTCCTTTCAGCGGTATTAAACTGGTAACGCTGGACTATCGTGGAAGTGGTTGGGTTAAAATGTTGCCCCACTACGGTCACAAGTTCATCAAACGTCTTGGTGTCCGGCGTAGCTGGGTACGTAAGGCTCCTAATCACCCCAAACGTATGCGGCTCATTTTCGGTGATGTTGTTTGCCTGGAAATAGTAACGCATCCGTTGTGCGTACTGGTTCCAACTTTCCAGCGCAGCATCAAAGACATCCAAACGTCCGTACAGAGGCATGGTGTAATAAAAAACAACTTCCAACCTGTATCCAACAAAAGTCCAGGGAGGTGGTTTCAGCTGTGTAGACAGCTACTCACTTTATCCCTTGTCGCCAGTTTTGTGAGGGCCACGAAGAATCCAGCACGAGTTGTAGAATAGAAAGAAATAACATTTATTCACAATAACATATATATATACAACGGCAGCAGTAACTCCCTTGCTGCTCACTCCTCTCTTGCTGGTTCTATACTAGCCAGCTTTATTTATGCAGGGACCTGCTAATGATTTCTCCGCCCCCCCTCATTGGGGAAGCTCATATTCCCTAAGGATTGTGGGATTGCCATTAGTCCCCAGCCAGTGGTAAGCAGGCAGGTTATAAAAAGATGCAAGTGGAACTCACTGTTGTGGGGTTCAGGGTAAGGTATGGATTCAGGGGGAGATGGTGGAGTAGTGGTATAGTACTTGACGAGTACTCCAGAGGCCCTGCTAACTAGAACAATCTAGCCTTAGTGTTAATCTCAGGAACCCTTATTCTGGATTCCCCACCAGAGAAAATATTTTCTCACTATTTACCCTGTCAAGCTCTATAGCAGTCATACCGACTCAAAACTTTAACAGCTTCTCACTTCACAAATGCTGCCAGACCTGCTGAGTTTATCCAGCATTTTCTGTTTTTATTTCTATCGAAACCTTTAATCATCTTAAAAACCTCAATTACGTTATCACTAAATTGTCTGCAATTGAGGAAATGCAAGTCGAGACGGCACGGCCTGTTCTCATGCTGGTGAATTTGTGCTTCATCAAGGACAAAATATCCTTTTATTTATTCTTTCAGGGGGTGTGGGCATCACTGACAAGGCCAGCATTTGTGCCCATCCCTAATTGTTGTAGAACTGAGTGGCTTCCTCTTTAAGCATCAACCACATTGCTGTAAGTCTGGAGTCACGTGTACGCCAGATCCATATATTTTTTATAGAATTTGACCGGGAAACCGTCCGGCCCCGGTGCCTTCCCCGCCTGCATGCTTCCTATCCATTTGATCAGCTCCTCCAGCCCAATCGGGGCCCCCAATCCCGCCACCAGTCCCTCTTCCACCTTTGGAAACCTCAATTGGTCCAGGAAGGGGCCCATCCCTCCCTCCTCCCGTGGGGGCGCGGATCGGTACAATTCCTCGTAAAAGTCCCTGAAGACCCCATTGATGCCAACCCCAGTCCGCACCACACTCCCTCCCCTGTCCTTAACTCCCCGATCTCCCTAGCCACGTCCCGCTTCCGAAGCTGATGGGCCAGCATCCGGCTTGCCTTTTCCCCATACTCGTAGATCACTCCCTGGGCCTTCCTCCACTGCACCTCCGCCTTCCTGGTGGTCACCAGGTCGAATTCGGCCTGGAGGCTGCGCCTCTTCCTCAACAATCCTTCCTCAGGCTCCTCCACATACCTCCTGTCTACCCTCACCATCTCCCCCACCAGCCTCTCCCTCTCCCCCCAGCTCACTCCGCTCCTTGTGGGCCGTAATGGAGATCAGCTCTCCCCTCACCACTGCCTTCCATACCATCCCCACTCGGACCTCCCCGTTGTCGTTGGTCTCCAAGTACCTCTCTATGCTTCCTCGGACCCCCTCGCTCACCTCCTCGTCCGCCAACAGCCCCACCTCCAAGCGCCACAGCGGCCGCTGGTCCCTCTCCTCCCCCATCTCTAAGTCCACCCAATGCGGGTCGTGGTCCGAAATGGCTATTGCCGAATACTCAGTATCCTCTACTCTCACTATCAGCGCCATACTCAAAATGAAAAAGTCGATTCGGGAATAAGCCTTATGGACATGTGAGAAGAATGAAAATTCCCTAGCCCCCGGCCTTGCAAATCTCCAAGGGTCCACCCCTCCCATCTGGTCCATAAACCCCCTCAGCACTCTAGCCGCCACCGGCTTCCTACCCGCCTAGACCTGGAGCGATCCAGTGACGGATCCAGCACCATGTTAAAGTCTCCCCCCATTATCAGGCCCCCCACTTCCAAGTCTGGGATCCGACCCAACATACGCCGCATAAAACCCACATCGTCCCAGTTCAGGGCATACACATTGACCAGTACCACCCTCTCTCCCTGCAACTTACCACTTACCATTATGTACCTACCGCCATTATCTGCCACAATGCTCAACGCCTCGAATGACACTTTCTTTACCACCAAGATGGCCACCCCTCGATTTTTGGCATCCAGCCCCGAGTGAAACACCTGACCTACCCACCCTTTCCTCAGTCTTACCTGGTCTGCCACCTTCAGGTGTGTCTCCTGGAGCATAACCACATCTGCCTTGAGCCCCTTCAGGTGCGCGAACACGCGGGCCCACTTAACCGGCCCATTCAGTCCCCTTACATTCCAGGTTATCAGCCAGATCAGGGGGCTACCCGCCCCCCCTCCCCCACCGACTAGACATGACCCCTCCTCGGCCAGCCACGCTCCCGCACCCCGGAACCCACACCCGGCCCGTTCCCCACAGCGGCATACCCCATCTCGACCCCCCCTACTCGCTCCAGATCCTCCTTGACCTTAGCAGCAACTTGATTCCTTCTTCGGGTCCACCACCACCTTTTTTGTCGCCCCGCTCCTAGTTGAAGTCATATACTGACAGGGAGCTGTTGTAGACTCCTTCCCACACCGGGAAACGTCGAAAAAGTGCCGTTGGGGGCCCTGAAAGAGCCCAAAAGTCCGTTTTTGTGGGAGCCGCCGAATTTGCGACTTTCATAGAATTTACAGTGCAGAAGGAGGCCATTCGGCCCATCGAGTCTGCACCGGCTCTTGGAAAGAGCACCCTACCCAAGGTCAACACCTCCACCCTATCCCCATAACCCAGTAACCCCACCCAACACTAAGGGCAATTTTGGACACTAAGGGCAATTTAGCATTGCCAATCCACCTAACCTGCATATCTTTGGACTGTGGGAGGAAACCGGAGCACCCGGAGGAAACCCACGCACACACGGGGAGGATGTGCAGACCGGATCCGCACAGACAGTGACCCAAGCCGGAATCGAACCTGGGACCCTGGAGCTGTGAAGCAATTGTGCTATCCACAATGCTACCGTGCTGCCCGACTTAGCTCCGCATAGCCGCAACCGGAAGTCAGATTTCCTTCCCTAAAGGACATAGTGAACCAGATGAGTTTTAATGATAATCGCTGATAGTTTCATGGTCACCATTACTGAGATTAGCTTTATATTCCATATTTTATTAATTGTATTGAAATTCCACAAGGTGCCTTAATTCACCTGGGTCTCTTGATTATTAAGCCAGTGACATTATCACTACACCATCATCTCCCCCCCCCCCCCACTTCCTTGCTGAAGAGATGGCAAAATTGATGGGGATCCCGACCAATGTTCCCTCTGAACTGTGTAGCTGTGTGGCCGTGAGACAATCCAACCTTTTGTGCGCAGGTTGTGCACAAGGCAGCCTCTTTAAGTTACCGTGTGTATGTGGTTGTGGAGACTATCTTGAAGGGGTCGGCCACTGAAACAAGTCGCTCCTGCACTCCAAAGGGAAATTAGAGGAAGCATTGATCCCTCGATAGATAATCAAGGGCTAAGGTTAAATGGGTCTATTTACAACCATTGTCAAACAGGATGAAGCTATGTCTGTCCCAATGATTAAAAGAGTGGCACATCAGAAAAATAAAATGGGCAACAGTGTTGACAAACATCAACGTCGAACAACAATTGGGAAACATTCAAAAATTCTTCAACAGGATGCAAGGAAAAATATAGGGCGGGATTCTCCGTGAACCGGCAGGGCGGGCAACTCCGGCGCGAAGGAGTGGCATGAACCACTCCGGCGTTGGGCCGCCCCGAAGGTGCAGAATCCTCCCCACCTGCAGGGGCTAGGCCAGCACCGGAGTGGTTTGCGCCATGTCAGCCGGCGCAGAAGGGGCTTGGCACCACGCCAACCGGTGCCTAAGGGCCTCCGCCGGCCGGCACGGGTTTGCGCATGCGCAGGAGCGTCAGCATGTGCTGGCGTCATCCCAGCGCATGTGCAGGGGGGGTTCATCTCCGTGCCGGCCATCGCGGACTGTTACAGCAGCTGGCGCGGAGGAATAGAGTGCCCCCACAGCACAGGCCCGCCCACGGATCGGTGGGCTCCGATCGCGGGTCAGGCCACCATGGGGGCACCCCCCGGGGCCAGATCCCCCTACGCCCCCACGAGGACCCCGGAGGCCGCCTGCTGAGCCAGGTCCCGCCGGTAAGTACCTGTTGTAATTGACGCCGGCGGGACCGGCCTAAAACGGGCGGCCACTCGGCCCATCACGGGCCGGAGAATCGCCGGGGGAGTCAGAGAATCCTGCCCATATTCCACAAAAAGTAAAGAACAAACTAAAAACTAGTGACAATCCATGGATGAATGAAGGTTTAAAGGAGCAATTGAAGGTTAGGAAAGAGGCAAACATTAAATACATGAACAGCAGAGGAGCACATTTATTTACTTAGCAAACACAAATCCATAAAACCACATGACTGCCTCCACATTTACAATGTTTAAGGTGATTGGTCCACCGTTTAGTCAGTAGTAATGCTTGGTAATGTTCAGCATTGTCTGTGTCTTTCCACAAGTACATAAGGGGTTTGTACTGGGGCCCCACTGTTGCAGGTTAGCTGCACACTGGCCCTGGCCTGTCCTTAACCTGTTTAGCAAGGACCAATCTCGCCCTGGTAGATGCGGTTTATCACAAGGAACTTGTTAGTGACTTCTCGTGTTTCCCATTCCTTGACCCAAAGAATGGTAGATCTTGCTCAGGGGGAGTGCATGATAAGACTAGAATACAAAGAGATTAGGTGAGAAACCAAAAGAATTATGAAGGCAAAGAGGAAATATGAAATTAAATGATCAAAAAACCTGAAACAAAATAGCAACATATTTTACAGGTTCATAAATGTTTTAAAAAGCTGTGATAGAATTAGGACCATTAAGGGACAGGCAGGATAATACCGGAGGTAATGACAGAGAGAGGCAGAAATATTAAATAATTATTTCACTTTGGTGTCTAACAAGGTGATAGAACAGGAAAATGTGACATTGAATGATGAGATTGGCAATAAGATGAAACTATTAAAAATTAAAAATGGATGTATTGAGTAAACCTAAAGAAGATAAAGACCCTGGTCCAGTGGCATTACATCCACATATTTTAAAATAACACTACTCATATTTAATGACTCATTAGAAAAGGATGTGGGAACGAGGATTGGTGAATAGTTAATGCAATCCTACATATACAAGAAGGGGGCAGAATATGTCCGGGAATTGTCAATCAGTCATCTTACCATTGATGCTAGAATGAATAATGATTCCTTGTAAAAGGAGAGGATAGAAGAACATCTAGAAACAAAAAAAGAAAATAATGACTAGTCAGCGTGGATTTCAAAGGGGAAAATTGTTCTTGATCAAACTTTTGAATTTTTTGAGGAGGTGGAGGTCTTGTGTCGCAATGATGGTTTCCTTACCTCTGGGGTCAAGTCCTACTCGGCCATAGAAGATGCATTCATAATGTGGCCGAACAGTTTGATTATCAGCCTGTAAATCCTGTAAATATGGCTGATGGTAGGCGGTACGATTGGGAGAAATTCTTGGTCAGCCACACTGCAGAAGGCAACAGCAAACCACTGCTGTACTTCGCCAAACATATTATGGACCAATTCAATTGAAGTCCATGGCTGCCAACGCCCTCTTAGGATGGTACCTGAAGAAAGGGGAATAGAGAGGTTGACAGTGGTAATACAGTAGATATCATTATATTGATTTTCAAAAGGCCTCTGAAAAGGTGCTGCAAAGTAGATTCATGAATAAATTCAGAGAATGTGGAGTTAGTGTGCAACTGGCAGAATGAATTGCTAGCTAGCTTCAATACAGAATGTGGAGATGCGGGCTATGGACTGGACACAGTAAGAAATCTTGCAACAGCAGATTAAAGTCCATCAGGTGAATGATGAAGGAGCAGCGCTCCGAAAGCTAGTGATTTGAAACAAACCTGTTGAACTTTAACCTGGTGTTGTAAGACTTCTTTCAATACAGAAAGCAGAGAGGGAAGTGACTGAATGTGGCATCAAGGAGTCCTAGCAAAACTGAAGTCAGTGGGAATCAGGGGGAAAACCTTCCGCTGGTTGGAGTCAGCACAAAGGAAGATGATAATGGTTGTTGGAGGTCAATCATATCAACTCCAGGACATCACTGCAGGGGTTCCTCAGGGTAGTGTCCTAGGCCAAACCATCTTCAGCTGCTTCATCAATGACCTTTCCTCCATCATAAGTTCAGACGTGGGATGTTTGCAGATGACTGCACAATGTCCAGCACCATTTCACAGTTCCTCAGATACTGAAGCAGCCCATGTCCAAATGCAGCAAGACCTGGACAATATTCAGACTTGGACTGACAATTGGCAAGTAACATTCGCATCCCACAAGTGCCAGGCAATTACCTTCTCCAACAAGAGAGAATCTAACCATAGCCCCTTGACATTCAATGGCATTGCTGAATTTTCCACTATCAATATCCTGAAATTACCATTGACCAGAAACTGAACTGAATTAGCCATATAAATACTGTGGTTACAACAGCAAGTCAGGCAGTACAAATCCTGTGATGAGTAACTCACCTCCTGGCTCCCCAAAGCCTGTCCACTATCTATAAGGCACAAGTCAGGAATGTAATCGAATACTCTACATTTGCTTGGATGAGTGCACCTCCAACAACTCTCAAGAAGCTCAATACCATCCAAGATAAAGCAGCCCACTTGTTTGGCATGCCACCCACAAACTATCACTCCGTCCACCACCAATGAACAGTAACAGCAGTGTGTATCATCTACAAGATGCGCTGTAGGAACTCACCAAGGCTCCTTATTTTTATTTTAAAAAAATATTTGTATTCAATATTTTCACATTTGTACACAGTAAAAATCAGAAGAACATCTCATCAACTCAGCAAACCAACCCCAACTCTCCAACCCCCCTCACGCCAGCACCCGTTCATGTCCCACCTTCCCCATTTTAATGTCCCTTACCCCCCCCCAATCTCACCCTCCCCTTTTCTGAACCCTCAATCCCCTTAAAGAAATCGATCAACAGTTTCCACCTCTGGGTGAACCCCTCCACCGACCCCCGCAGAACGAACTTGACCTTCTCCAACCTCAGGAAACCTGCAGGATGCTCACAGACCCCGCTTTCGGCGGCTCCAAGTCCCGCAACCCCAACAAGATCTGTCTCCGGGCTAACAGGTAGCCAAAGCCCCCCCCCCCCCCCACCACCCGCTCTGCCCCGGGCTCCTGGATCTTCCAAATATCGCCACATCCGGACTCGGAACCACCCCACCCCCAGCACTTTAGACATCACGTCCGCAAACCCCTGCCAGAATCCCCTTAGTTTCAGACACATCCAGAACATGTGGACGTGATTCGCTGGTCCCCTCGCACACTGCCCACACCTATCCTCTACCCCCGCAAAGAACCAACTCATCCTCGCCACCATCATGTGAGCCCTGTGCACCACCTTAAACTTGATGAGGCGTAACCTTGCATGCGACGAGGACCCGTTTACCCTCCGCAGGGCCTCAGCCCACATCTCGGCCCCACCTCCACTCCCAGCTCCTCCTGCCATTTACACTAAATGTCCTCCACTGGGGTGCCCTCCCACCATCAATTCCTTATAAATATCCAACATCCTCCCCTCCCCTATTTCTTCCTTCGACAACAACCTGTCCTGAAACCCCAAGGGTGGCACCTCTCTCCTCACAAAATCCCGGACCTACAGGTACCTAAAGCCATTTCTCCTGGGCAACTCATACACTTCCTCCAAATCCTCCAGCTCCACAAACTTGCCACCTATAAACAAGCCCCTCTACCCGCCCCCAAATCGACCCCTCCTCCACAGCCCACTTTCGCACCATCGCAATGTTCGCCGCCCAATAATAATTTATTGTATTCGGCAACGCCAGCACCCCCGCCCCCCCTCTCCTTGCCCCTGTTCCAAAAAAGCCTGCCGCACCCGTGTGGACTCTCCCGCCCAGACAAACTTGGAGATCAACCCATTGACCTTCCTAAAGAACGACTTAGGGACAAAGATAGGAAGGTTCTGAAACACAAACAGAAACCTGGCAGCACCGTCATTTTCACTGTCCGCACCCATGTAGCCAGCGGAAACATATCCCACCTCTTAAAATCCACATTCATCCCCTCCACCAGTCAGACCAAGCTCAGTTTGTGCAGCTGGGCCCAGCTCCTCGCCACCTCGATCCCCTAGTACTTGAAACCCATTCCCAACAACCTAAACCTAAACTCCCCCAATCTCCTTCCCTGCCCTCTGGCATTAATTGGGAACACCTCGCTCTATCCCATGTTCCGTTTATTACTTGAAAACTGGCAAAATTTCCCCAAATCTCCATAATCCCCCTATGCTTCCCACCGGGTCCAAAATATATAGTAACAGGTCGTCTACATAGAGCCAGACCCTATTTTCGGCACCCTTCGTTCGACCCCCCCCCCCCAATCCCTTGATGCTTCAGCACCAGTGCCAACGGCTCTATCGCCAAAGCAAAAAGTAAAGGGAGCGTGGGCACCCCTGCCTGGTCTCCCGATCTCACCCAAAATATCCCAAATTCACGTGGTTCGTCCGCCACTGGCGTCTGGTACAGCAACTGTAACCAATTCACAAACGCCTTCCCAAACCCGAACCATCTCAATACCTCCAACATGTACGCCCACTCCATCTGATCAAAAGCCTTCTCCGCGTTCGTTGTCACCCCCTCCTGCCCCTCTGAGAGCATTATAATTACATTGAGTAGCCTCGGCACATCCGCCAACAACCAACTTCCCTTCACAAAACCCATTTGATCCTCCCCTATCACCCCCAGCACGCAGTCTTCAATCCATAAGGCCAGTACCTTTGTCAATATTTTGGTGTCCACATTCAATAGCGATATCGGGTTATATGACCTGCACTGCTCCGGATCCTTATCATTCTCTAAGGTCAGGAAAATGGAATCCTGTGACAATGTAGAGGGGAGATCCCCCTTCTCCCTTGCTTCATTGTATGCCCTCACCAGCCATGGCCCCAGTAGCCCCCCAAACCTTTTATAAATCTCTACCGGGAACCTGTCTGGTCCCAGGGCCTTCCCTGCCTGCATCGCCCCCATGAGCTCCATCACCTCTCACACCACAGTCGTGACCCCCAGACCCTGAACCAGCCCCCCTCCACCTTGAAAAACTGCAACCCAACCAGGAATCTCCACATCACCTCCCCCCGGCAGGGGGGGGGGGGCTTCAACTCGTAGTCTCCTATAAAAGGCCTCAAATACCCCGTTCACCCCCTCTGAGTCCATCACCACCTTACCCGTCGTGTCCTTCACTCTGCCAATTTCCCTCACCGCTGCCTGCTTCCTCAGCTGAAGGGCCAACACCTTGCTCTCCTTCTCCCCAACCTCTGGCCTTCCACCACTCTCCTACCACCTTCCCCATAGGGATTACCCAAAACTCCATCTGGAGCCTGTGCCACTCCTTTATCAAGCCCACCTCCAGCATCATCAAATACCTCCTATCCACCTTAAGGGTAGCACGGTAGCACAGTGGGTAGCACTGTTGCTTCACGGCTCCAGGGTCACAGGTTCATTTCCAGTTTGGGTCACTGTCTGTGTGGAGTCTGCACGCTCTCCCCGTGTCTGCGTGGGTTTCCTCCGGGTGCTCCGGTTTCCCCCCTTAGGTCCCAAAAGACGTGCTGTTAGGTGAATTGGACATTCTGAATTCTTCCTCCGTGTACCCGAACAGGCGCCGGAATGTGGCGACAAGGGACTTTTCACAGTAACCTCATTGCAGTGTTAATGTAAGCCTACTTGTGACAATATAGATTATTTATTTATTTATTTAAAATCTCATCCACCAACCTTGCCCTCTCCTCACGCTGCATCCTCTCCCTGTGTTCCCGGACTGAGGTAAACTCCCCTCTGACTAAAGCCTTAAGTGCCTCCCACAGTGTGGCGCTGTGACCTCCCCCATGTCATTCAACTCCACATAACCCCAAATGGCCGCCCGCACCTGTTCGCACACCTTCTCATCTGCCAACAGCCCCACATCTAACTTCCATTGCAGTCATTCCTCCCACCCGAACCATCTGCAAATCCACCCAATGCGGCGTGTAGTCAGAAATCACAATCGCCGAGTACACTGGATCGGCCCCCCACACCAGCAACGCGTCATCCACCAGTCAATCCGGGAGCACACCCAGTGCACATGGGAGAAGTATGAAAACTCCTTTGTCCTTGACCTCCCAAACTTCCATGGGTCCACACACAATGGGCATGAGGTGAGTTGGGCCAGTATGGGGTAGTTACTAACAGGATTGTAACAAATTCCAGGAGCCAGAATGGGCAAATAGTCAGCAAAGAAAGTTTAACACAGGTTAACGTGAGGCGTAACACTTTGTTAGGAAGAATAAGGAGATCATTTATTACTTAAGAGGTGACTGTTTAAGGGCAGCATGGTGGTGCAGTGGTTAGCACTGCTGCCTCATGGCACCGAGGTTCCAGATTCGATCCTGGCTCTGGGTCACTGTCTGTGTGGAGTTTGCACATTCTCCCCGTGCCTGCGTGGGTTTCGCCCCCACAACCCAAAAGATGTGCAGGGTAGGTAGATTGGCCATGCTAAATTGCCCCTTAATTGGAAAAAATGAACTGGGCCCTCTAAATTGTCTTAAGAAAAAAGAGGTGACTGTTAAGGGGGGGGTAGAGGAAGAAAAGAATCTTGGAGTACAAATATACCAGTCACTAAAAGTTATGCCACTGTCTAAAAAGACCATAAAGAAATGCAGACTAAGCACTCAACTTCATTTCTTGAGGGAAAGAATCGAAAAGTAGGGAAGGTATGCGAAACCTACATCAAACCCTGATTAGACTGCGCTTAGAGCCCATTGTGTGCAATTCTGGTCAGAGAGAAGATTTACTAAGATGATACCAGAAATGTGTAGGTTTATATATCAGAAAAGGATTGACGGGCTGGGTCTCTTTGGAAAGAAGGCGACGGAGGGATGACATGATAGATAGCTGTGAAATTCTGGAAGGTTTTGACAGAGTGGATACAGAGGGAATGTTTCCTCTCGTGGGGAGGAGCAGAGCCAGAGGCTGTCAGTGTAAGATAGTCAAAAATTCAGAAGAAAATTCTTTACTCAGTGGGGTGAGATTGTGGAACTCATTACCACAGAGAATGGTTGAAGTGAATAGTATAGATGTATTTAAGGGGAAGCTAAACAAGTACCTGAGGGAGAAAGGAAATTATGATGGTGGATTTAGATGAGAAAAGATGGGAGGAGGCTCAAGTGGAACATAAAAACCATTGTGCGCTTATTGGGCCAAATTACTTCTTTCTGTGCTGTCTTTCTTTTTATCAGTTCATGGGTTGTCAGCTTCACTGGATAGGCCAGCATCTACTGCCCATCCCTAATTGCCCTTGAGAAGATGTTGGTGAGCTTCCTTGAACTGCTGCAGTCTATGTGGTGTAGATACATCCACAGTGCTGTTAGGGAGGGTGTTTCAGGATTTTCACCCATCGACAGTGAAGGAAGGGCAATCTATTTCCATGTCACGGAAATGGAGGGGGCTTGGAGGGGAACTTCAAGGGGGGTGATCCCAGGTACCTGCTGCCCTTGTCCTTCTAGATGGTAGTGGTCGTGGGGTTGGAATATGCTGTTGAAGGAAAGTTGATGAGTTGCATAGAAAATAGGAGCAGGAGTAGGCCATTCGGCCCTTTAAGCCTGCTCCACCATTCCTTATGATCATGGCTGATCATGAAACTCAATAGCCTGATCCTGCCTCCCCCATATCCTTTGATATTTGCCCACCCACTCTTCTTGTGCAAATCGCTCTGAAGCGTCTTTGCATCCTCCTCAAAACTCACCCACCCACCCAGCATGGAGTCATCTGCAAATATGGAGATATTACATTTAGTTCCCTCACCTAAATCACTAATACATATTGTGAATAGCTGGGGCCCTAGCACCGATCCCTGAGATACTCCATTAGTCACTGCCTGCCATTCGGAAAAGACCCGTGTATTCCTACTCTTCCTCTTGTTTCCTGTCTGCCAAACAGTTTTCTATCCATCTCAAGACACTACCCCAATCCCACACACTTTACATTTACATGCCAATCTCTTACGTGGGACTTTGTCGAAAGCCTTCTGAAATCCATGCTGACTCTGTCCGATTCCACCATTGTTTTTCAAGTGCTCTGCTATAAAATCTTTTATAATGGACTAGCATTTTCCCACTTCCAGCGTTAGGTTGTGTGGTCTATAATTATCTGTTTTCTCTCTACCTCCCTTTTTAAATAGTGGGGTTACATTAGCTACCCTCCAATCTGTAGGAACTGTTCCAGAGTCTACAGAGTCTTGAAAGATGAACACCAATACATCTACTATTTCCAGGACCACTTCCTTAAGTACTCTGAGATGTAGATTATCAGGCCCTGGGGGTTTATGGGCCTTCAACCCCATCAGTTTCCTTAACAACATTTCTCTACTAATACTGATTTCCTTCTGTTCCTGAGTCTCACTAAACCCTGTGTTAGAATCATAGAATCATAGCATTTACAGTGCAGAAGGAGGCCATTCAGGCTATCGGGTCTGCACCGGCCCTTGGAAAGAGCACCCTACCTAAGACCACACCTCCACCCTATCCCCGTAACCCAGTAACCACACCTAACCTTTTTGGATACTAAGGGCAATGTAGCATGGCCAATCCACCTAACCTGCACATCTTTGGACTGTGGGAAGAAACCGAAGCACCCGGAGGAAACCCACGCAGACACGGGGAGACTGTGCAGATTCCGCACAGACAGTGACCCAAGCCGGGAATCGAACTTGGAACCTTGGAGTTGTGAAGCAACAGTGCTAACCACTGTGCTACCGTGTCCCCAACATTTTTTGGCATGTTATTTGTGTCCTCCTTTGTGAAGACAGAACCTAAGCATGGCCAGCCATTTCTTTGTCCCCCATTATAAATTGCTCTGTTTCTGACTGTAAGGGCATGTAAAATTAAAGTGCATGGGATTGGGAATATTGTATTGAAATGGATAGAAAACTGGTTGGCAGACAGGAAACAAAGTCGGAATAAACTTGTCTTTTTCGAATGGCAGACAGTGACTAATGGAGTACCTCAGGGATCGGTGCTAGGACCTCAGCTATTCACAATTTATATTAGTGATTTAGATGAGGGATCTAAATGTAATAACTCCATATTTGCAGATGACTCAAAGCTGGGTGTTTTGAGGAGGATGCAAAGATGCTTACCTATAGAAACTTTTCGAGTCCGTTTTTATGTTCCCTGCAAAGTTACTCGAATATTCTTTATCCAGCAATGCAACTCCACCGCCTTTTCCTTTTTGTCTGTCCTTCCTAAATACTGAATACCCTGGATATTCAATTCCCACCCTGGTCACCCTGGAGGCATGTCTTTGTAATTCCCACAATATCATACCATTTACATCTGCGCGATTAATTCATCCACTTTGTTATGAATGATCTGATATTAAGGCACAAAGTCTTAAGGTTTCTCTTTTTAATATTCCTTGTCACATTCCCACTATTTCTCACTGTGGCCTTGTTTGATTCTGGTCCTTAATTTCTCTGCCTAGCACTTTTCTTATTCCTCTTTCTGTCTTTTGTTCTTGTCTTTGATTCCCCCGTCTCTGACTCCTTGCATAGGCTCCCATCCCAATGCTACTGTAGTTCAAATCCTCCCCAACAATATTAGCAAATACCCTTCCCTGGACATCAGTCCTGGTCCTGCCCATCCTACCCATCCAGTTTGTACTGGTTCCACCTCCCCCAGAACTGGTCCCAATGTCTCAGAAATCTAAAACCCTCCCCCTCACACCATCTCTTCCGTCACGTGTCCATCCACTATATTCTGTTATTTCTACTCTGACTAGCACGTGGCACTGGTTGTAATCCTGAGATCACTACCTTTGAGGTCCTACTTCTCAACCTATTTCCTAACTCCCTATATTCTGCTTTTAGGACCTCATCCCTTTTTTTAACCTATGTCATTTGTACCAATGTGTACCATGACCACTGACTGTTCACCCTGCCCCTCCAGAATGTCCTGTAACCATTTTGTGACATCCTTGACCCTAGCACCAGGGAGGCAACATACCATCCTGGAGTCTCATTTGTGGCGACAGAAATGCCTAGCTATTCCCCCTATAACTATTGCATTCCAACACTTTTTACTTCTCCCTTGTGCTGCAGGGTCAACTGTGGTGTAACAAATTTGGGTGTTGCTGCTTCTCCAAAAGAGGCATTTGTCCCAACAGTATCCAAAACGGTATATCTGTTTTGTAGGGGAATGGCCACATGAGATTCCTGCACTGCCTGCCTAGTCCTCGTGCTCTGACTCATGATCACCCATTCCCTTCCTCCCTGTGGAGTCTCTGTCTGCGATGTGCTATCTCTATATATGCGATCCACGATACTCTCCACTTCACGGACGCGCCGCACTATCTCCAGCCACAGACCCAGCTCCAGGTTCCATTGTGGAGGAAGTGAATGTTTGTGGTTAGAGTGCCAATCAAGTGGGTTCCTTTCTCCTGAATGGTGTTGAGTTCCTTGAGTATTGTTGGAGCTGCATTCATCCAGGCAAGTGAAGACTATTCCATCACACTCCTGACTTGTTCCTTGTAGATGGTGGACAGGCTTTTGGGAGTCAGGAGATGAGTTAGGATTCCTAGTCTTTGACTTGCTCTGGTAAGTGCAGTATTTATATGGCGAGCCCAGTTCAGTTTCTGGTTAATGGTTACCCCCAGGATGTTGAAAGTGAGGGTTTCAGCAAGGGTCTAAGTTCATACTTTGCTTCTGTCTTCACAAAGGAAGACATGAATAATGTACTGGAAGTTCTGAGAAACAGAAATTTTAATGAGGAGTTGAAGGAAATTTGTATTAGTAGAGAAATAGCTTTGGGGAAATTAATGGGATTGAAGGCAATACATCTCCAGGGCCTGATAATATTCATCCCAGACTACTTAAGGAAGTGGCCCTAGAAATAGTAGATCCAATGGTGGTCATTTTCCAAAATTCTTTGGTCTCTGGAATGGTTCCTACAGATTGGAGGGTAGCTAATATAACTCCGCTATTCAAAAAGGGAGGTAGAGAGAAAATAGGGAACTATAGACCAGTGAGCCTAACATCGGTGGTAGGGAAGTTCCTAGGATCCCTTATCAAGGATTTCATAGCACAGCATTTGGAAAATGTGGTATAATCAGAAAAAGTCAGCGTAGATTTATGAAAGAGAAATCATGCTTGATAAATCTACCAGAATTCTTTGAAGATGTAACTAGCAGAGTTGACCAGGGAGAACCAGTGGATGTGGTTTATTTAGACTTTCAGAAGGTTTTCGACTAGGTCTCACATAGCAGATTACTATGTAACGTTAAAGCGTACGGGTTTACAGGTGGTGTCTTGAGATTGACAGAAAGCTGGTTAGCAGACAGGAAGCAAAATGTTGGAATAAATGGGTTGTAATAAACCCTCCACGAGGGTTCTAACATCCTGAAACTGAGATGATTGACCCCCAACAACCACAATCATCTTCCTTTTTGCTAGGTATGACTCCAACCAGTGGAGAGTTTCCCCCACTGATTCCCATTAACTGCAGTTTTGCTGGGGCTCCTTGGTGCCAATTCAGTCAAGGGCAGTCATTTTCACCTCGACTCTTGTGTTCAGCTCTCTGCCCACATTTGGATCAAGGCCGTGATGAGGTCAGAAGCTGGATTGGATTGGATTGGATTTGTTTATTGTCACGTGTACCGAGGTACAGTGAAAAGTATTTTTCTGCGAGCAGCTCAACAGATCATTAAGTACATGAGAAGAAAAGGGAATAAAAGAAAATACATAATAGGGCAACACAACATATACAATGTAACTACAAAAGCACTGGCATCGGATGAAGCAGACAGGGTGTAGTGTTAATGAAATCAGTCCATAAGAGGGTCATTTAGGAGTCTGGTGACAGTGGGGAAGAAGCTGTTTTTGAGTCTGTTTGTGCGTGTTCTCAGACTTCTGTATCTCCTGCCCGATGGAAGAAGCTGGAAGAGTGAGTAAGCCGGGTGGGAGGGATCTTTGATTATACTGCCCGCTTTCCCCAGGCAGCAGGAGGTGTAGATGGAGTCAATGGATGGGAGGCAGGTTCGTGTGATGGACTGGGCGGTGCTCACGACTCTCTGAAGTTTCTTGCGGTCCTGGGCCGAGCAGTTGCCATACCAGGCTGTGATGCAGCCTGATAGGATGCTTTCTATGGTGCATCTGTAAAAGTTGTTAAGAGTCAATGTGGACTTGCCGAATTTCCTCAGTTTCCTGAGGAAGTATAGGCGCTGTTGTGCTTTCTTGGTGGTAGCGTCGACGTGGGTGGACCAGGACAGATTTTTGGAGATGTGCACCCCTAGGAATTTGAAACTGCTGAGTGGCCATGGAGGAATCCAAACTGAGCATCACTGAGCAGGTTATTGCTTGATAGCACTGCTGATGACAGCGTCCATCACTTTGTTTATGATCAAGAGTGGACTACTAGGATGGTAATTGTCCGGGTGGGATTTATCCTGTTTCTTGTGTACAGGATACACCCGGCAATTTTCCACATTGCCGGTTAGATGCCAGTGCTGTAGCTGTCCTGGAACAGCCTGGCTAGGAATGCGGCAGGTTCTATTGCTGGAATATTGTCAATATCCCTGGCCTTTGTAGTATGCAGTGCCTTCAGCTATTTCTTGATATCATGTGGAGTGAATTGAATTGACTGAAGACTAGCATCTGTGATGCTGGGGACCTCAGCAGGAGGCCACGATGGATATCCATTTGCAACATCTGGCTGAAGATTGTTGCAAATGCTACAGCCTTGTCTTTGGCATTGATGTGCTGGGCTCCCCCATCATTGAGGATTGGTATATTTGTCGCTTTCTCCTCCAGCTAATTGTTTAATTGTCCACCACCATTCATGACTTCTAGATCTGATCCATTGGTTGTGGCTTCCTATGTAATAGTAAAGCAGCACCATCAAGGTTGATAAGGAACATACAGAGGCAAACTCAATTGAAACAGGATGCATTCTACAAGGCTAACTCACAAAACGGGAAAAATTATCACATGTAATTGAGGGAGAAAATATATGCACAAAGTTAGTCAAGAGATCTCTGGAAAAAAGGATTTGTGTAACTGTAGCGATGATAGCAAGGCCTTGTCCAGGTAATCACAAAGTCACAGCATTATTATGGCACAGAAGGAAGTCATCTGGACCATTGTGTCTACACCGGCTCTCCAAACGAACATCATGACCTAATGCTATTCCCCTGCCTCTTCCCCGCTATTCTGCTTCTATTCAATAATCACCTAATGCCCTCTTGAACGCTCCAATTGAACCTGACTCACCACACTTCCAGGCAGTGCATTCCAGACCTGAACCACTCATTTTGTGAAAATGTTTTCTCTCACATCTCATTTAATCATTTTAAATCTGTGCCCTCTCATTCTTGATCCTTTTAAGAGTGGGAACAATTTATCCTTATCTACTCTGTCCAGCCCCCTCATGATTTTGAACGTCTCCATCAAATCTCCTCTCAGCCTTCTTCTCTCCAAGGAGAACAAGCCCAACCTCTCCAATCTATCCTTGTAACTGACCTTTCTATTGTCAGAAGACCATTCAGAACTCTATTTGTACACTGAAGTTTACTGTAACGCTGACTCAAACTGATGCTCAGTTTATGGCAGAGCTGCTAAACAACTGTTTTGTATCAGTCAATACTCCTGTAGATAATGCATGTGTTCCAGATGAGGTATGCTCTGTATTGCATTATTAATATTAAAATAGACAGTAATAGCATCTTGGATAGGAAAGGACTGCTCAAAATTGATAGAGCTCCAGGTCTGGATAATCTTGATACAATTGGACACATGTTTTTGTAACCCCTTTGCCCATATCTTTAGCAGGTCAATATATCATGGCTAGTTCCCCTCAACTAGAAGCTGGCTCCTGTGGTTGCTGTAAAATGAAGACAGATAAGAGTGAGTGAACTACAGGCCTACTATCAGCCTGGGATGATGGTCGAAGGATTAAAAAATATATATATATTTCTTGGGATGTTGGCGTCAGAATGAAAGCCAAGATTTTTTATCCATTCCCAATTGACCCTGACCTGAGTGACTTGCTTGGCCATTTCTGTGGTGTGTTAAGAGTGATCCAGAAATTACTGAGCGTGACTTCCAGATTTATCCATTAAATTTAAATTCCAGCAGCGGCCATGGTGAGATTTGGGCCCACGTCCCCAGAGCACGAGCCTGGGCCTCTGGATTAGCCCAGTGGTATTACCATGACGCCACCATCTCCCCCCTTAAACATAGCTAAGCTATTCACTTTGACTGCAAGAACATGGGAATTTCAGATATTTTAAGGGATCTTTGCAAGACTTAATTAAATGACCTCACGCTTTGTGTTCAAGAAGCTATTATGTAGAGCTTTTATCTGGTAAGTACGTGACGTGTCATGACATTGCACAAAGCAGAATTATAACTGCCTGTGCTAGAGAGCTCCAGACAATGAGTTTCCAAACTGTCTTAGTAATATCTGTTATCCGGTTCTTGTCTGTCAAAAAGTGAAACTCATGTGAGTCATCAAAACAGAACCAATTAAATTCATTTGACTGAGTCTCAGCATTATCCTTTGCTCGACCGTTGTTTAAAGCTAAGGTTGCCAGTTCATAGTTTTTCTGAAATTTTACTCATTTGTTCTTACTCCTGTTAGAATGAAGTTAAAGCATGTTAGAATACAGATTCTAATTAAGAGCCCATTGTCACCAAGGAGCTGGGTTACATCGTCACAACGCTAACAGAAAAAATGTAATGCTAAGGTTAAAAAATAAATAAGGGAGGCCAAAGACTCATTCTGGCCAATAGACCTTGCTGGTCTCTTGAGGATTAAAGAGCGGCATGGAAGGTACGAGACTGGAAGGATTTTTCTGTAGTTCCAGCTTTTGAGGTATATCATAGTGAGTTTAGGTTATTTTCAGTGTAGTAGGACCAGGAGAGATAGATCTGGACAGGTGCAAACACACATACGAATAGAAGGAATAAGCAATGTGCCACACTTACTACCCAAAGGACTGAAATGGATAATATAATTCTCATATTCTTCATAAACTGCTGCTCCAATGTAATAAGGTGTTGAGGGAGATCATGGTGCTGAGGTAATGACAGTGGACTGGTAATCCATAAAGCAAGGCCAAAGCTCTGGGGACATGGGTTCAAATCACACCATGGCACTTGGTGAAATTTAAATCCAATTGATGAAGTATAGTCTCAGTAATGGCGACCATGAAACTAACAGCGATTGTTGGTTTGAAAGAAAATCCATCTAGTTCACTAATACTCTTTAGAGAAGAAATCTGCCGTCCTTAGCTGGTCTGGCCTACATGCGGGGCTGGATTCTCTGGTCGCCGACGCCAAAATCGCGTTCGGCGACCGGCCAGAGAATCCAAATTCCTGATGAAATCAGGGGCGGCGCTGCTTTCGATGCTCCGCCCTCTCCAAAGTGGGATTCTCACAAGTAAGCCGCGCCACTTATCGATGGCCTCAGGCAACCCCGATGCTCAGCCCCCGACAGGCCGAGTTCCCGACGGCACGGATCACGTGTGGTCTCATCCGTCGGGAACTCAGTGTGGCGGCTGCGGACTCAGTCCAGCGCTGCCACAGGCGGTGGAGGGCTGATCCGCGGGCAGAGGGGGACATATTCGGGGCTGGGGGCACTGTGGTGGGGCGGTCCGGGAGGCGCGAGCCAGCCGAAGGGGGGGGACTATTTTGCAGACCGGGTCTGCGAGCGGCATCCACCATGAAGCACGGCGCGGACGCTGCAGGCTGCCGCCGTACCCGTGAGCAGCAATTCTCCAGGCTGCATTGGCAGCTAGAGCTGGGTGCTCTACGCTGCCTTCCTGCTAGCCCCAGCAAAACGGGGAATCGGTGGCAGTTTTGTGCCAATTTCCTGGCCATTCCCACGCCGGCGTGGGTCATAGCCCCAGAATTGGAGAATCCAGCCCGTGATTCTAGACTCACAGCAATGTGGTCGACTCTTAATGGCCCTCTGAAATGGCCGAGTAAGCCAATCCGCTTGAGAGCAATTAGAGATGGGAAACAAATGCTGGTCTTGCCAGCGACACTCAAATCCCATGTAAGAATTTTTTTGAAGTCTCTATGATGCTTAAATAAATACATAACTGTTACCAAGTCAGTTTTGCGCCATTGAACAGACTCTGCTAAGGGACTTCATGTTTATTCTGACACATCAACCCCATGTAGTAATGAGCTCCAATTCTAACTACATCCAATGTAAGAAAGTTTCCTCTGGATTCTTCATTAAATGTATCAGTGACTATCTTTTTTGTATGGTGCTAGTTTGGGACATGTATTGTGACAGAAGACCATTGAACTCTGTTTCTCACTGCACAGATGCTGACCAACTGCTGAGTATTTCAGTATTTTCTGCTCTCTGTTGTATATGTGCTGACACTTCCCTTTTCACCTCATGGGCTTTAATTTTTCTCACACGTCTATTGTGCAGTACCGTCTCAAACATCTTTCGAAATTCCAATTTGCACGACCATGAACAACTCTATTCATAATAATAATAATCTTTATTAGTGTCACAAGTAGGCTTCCATTAACACTGTAATGAAGTTACTGTGAAAAACCCCTCGTCGCCACACTAGGGCGCCTGGTTGGGTGCACGGAGGGAGAATTCAGAATGTCCAATGCGCACCAGTGAGAGTGCCAGGAGCCTCTTCACTAAAGTGTCCAACCAAGGTGAGTGTCTCTGGGATGGTGGAGGGTGTTGGAGATAGCTGTGACGGGAAATCTGTGTCATCATTGGACTCGAGCTCCAGGGTCTCCTGTGTCTCGGGCGGAGGGCTGGTGTCCGAGCTGCTCGGTTCATGGCGGGGGGAAGGGGTGCTCAGGCTGTGGCATTGGCTGGGGGCGGGGGTCGCCAGATGGACATGCCCCATCTCCAGCTGCTCTTGCAAGACACAAGGCACATGGTTAGACCGCGGACCTGGGGGTGGTGAGGATGAGCCTGTGGGTGGGGGTGGGGGGTGATAAGTGTGGGGGTCGTGTAGTGTGGGGGTGGTGTGGGGGGTGAGGGTGGTACGGGGGTGAGGGAGGTGTGTGGGCGGTGTTGGGGTGAGGGTGGTGTGGGGGGGAGGTTGACTCATGTGTCGGAAGAATGGCAACGATGCGACCCCGAACTCCACCTCGGTGACCTCCCTTTCCTCCCGGCCCCCGACCACATCCAGAGCCCTCTGCTCTGCCACGGTGAGGGGCCGCAGGTCTGGAGGTCCACCTCCTGTCTTCTCCGACTCCCGGCGGTTGTGCGCAGCCTTCTCCTGGGGTGAGCAGAAAATGACAGCGTTAGACAGTCTGACGCATGCAGCCCAGGAGTGGATAGCTGTTGGCCACATTGGGCATGGCACTGGGGCATGGCGGCCAGTATGGGTGCCGGCCTGTGGTGCAGGGTGGGGGTTCGCCCACCTCCGGGTGTGGGAGGGGGGATTAGTGCCAGGGGTGCCTACTCATGCTGGCCACCCTGAGGAAGTTGTGCGGCTTTGTTTGGCACTGCTGGCCGTTCCAGATGGTGTTGCTCATGGCGATCACAGCCTCTGCCACCTGTGCCCAGACACGCGAATGGCGGCGGCTGGCAGCCTCCTTCCCGGGCCGGGGTACAGGATCATCCTCCTCTCCTCCACGGCGTCCATGACGCTCTCCAGCTCAGCGTCGGTGAAGCGCGGTGCTGCTCTCCTCACTGCCATCTTGTTGGCCAGGATGGTGTGTGTGGGGAGAGAAGTGTGAATATGCGGCTGCAGCTTGTTAGCCTTCTGTCAATTGCAAGCCGGTGAATCCGGCACAGTTTCTCATTAGAATCGATTGTGTTCCATGTGGCTCCGGTGCTAGCCCCTTAACAGTAGAGGAATCGGTCTGGGTGCGGCACAGGTTTTGCTGTCGTGGAACTCCTCAAATCTGCATTGACGTCAACACTTAATCTCAGAAATGGAGAATCCCATCCTGTACGTAGATATTGCTCTTGGGGTGAAAGGGATCAAAGGACACGAGGGAAAAGTAGAGAGTAAAGGCTACTGAGTTGGATGATCAGCCATGATCATAATGAATGGTGGAGTGGGCTCGACGGGCCCAATGGCATTCTCCTGCTCCTATTTTCTATGTTTCTACTTTTATAGCTACAGGATCTATATGGCTAGTCCTGTTCAGTTTCCGGTCAAAAGCAATGTTGATAGTGATGGTAATGCCATTGAATGTCTAAGGGAAATGCTTAGAATCTCTCTTGTTGGAGATGATCATTACCTGGCACTTAAAAGGCAAGTTACTTTCAGGCCATATTAACTGAACAAATATTCGCAAATTATTAGAGATGATCATTGATGAAGCAGCTGAAGATGGTTAGACTGAGGATACTACCCTGAGGAACTCCTGCAATAATGTACTGGAGCTGAGGTCATTGACATTCAACAACAACCATTTTCCTTTATGCTAGATAAGCCTCCAGCCAATAAACAGTGACCAAGGTGAAAACTCTTCACTGTTTTGGACTGGGACTGAGGTCTAGGATCTGGGATCTGAACTTTCGGGGTGCAGGGGACCTGCTGCTTGGTTGAGGTCTGAGGCTCTGATATCCGAGGCGTGGTGGCTGTGGTCTGGGCTGGTGGGAGAGGGGGATCTGTTGTCTGAGCTGGTGGGAGAGGGGGGGATCTGTTGTCTGAACTGGTGAAAGAGGGGGGATTTGTTGTCTGAGCTGGTGGGAGAGGGGGATCTGTTGTCTGAGCTGGTGGGAGAGGGGGATCGGTTGTCTGAGCTGGTGAAAGAGGGGGGATCCATTGTCTGAGCTGGTGGGAGAGTGGGGATCTGTTGTCTGAGCTGGTGGGAGAGTGGGATCTGTTGTCTGAACTGGTGGGAGAAGGGGGATCTGTTGTCTGAACTGGTGGCAGAGGGGGAATCTGTTGTCTGAGCTGGTGGGAGAGTGGGGGTCTGTTGTCTGAGCTGGTGGGAGAGGGGGGATCCATTGTCTGAGCTGGTGGGAGAGGGTGATCTGTTGACTGAGCTGGTGGGAGAGGGGGATCTGTTGTCTGAGCTGGTGGGAGAGGGGGGATCTGTTGTCTGAGCTGGTGGGAGAGGGTGGATCTGTTGTCTGAGCTGGTGGGAGAGGGGGGATCCATTGTCTGAGCTGGTGGGAGAGTGGGGATCTGTTGTCTGAGCTGGTGGGAGAGGGGGGATCCATTGTCTGAGCTGGTGGGAGAGGGGGATCTGTTGTCTGAGCTAGTGGCAGAGGGGGAATCTGTTGTCTGAGCTGGTGGGAGAGGGGAATCTTTTGTCTGAGCTGGTGGGAGAGGGGGAATCTGTTGTCTGAGCTGGCGGGAGAGAGTGGATCTGTTGTCTGAGCTGGTGGAAGAGGGGGGATCCATTGTCTGAGCTGGTGGGAGAGGGAGATCTGTTGCCTGAGCTGGTGGGAGAGGGGGATCTGTTGTCTGAGCTGGTGGGAGAGGGGGATCGGTTGTCTGAGCTGGTGAAAGAGGGGGGATCCATTGTCTGAGCTGGTGGGAGAGGGGGATCTGTTGTCTGAGCTGGTGGGAGAGGGGGATCCGTTGTCTGAGCTGGTGCGAGAGGGGGGATCCATTGTCTGAGCTGGTGGGAGAGGGGGGTCTGTTGTCTGAGCTGGTGGGAGAGGGGGATCTGTTGTCTGAGCTGGTGGGAGAGGGGGATCCGTTGTCTGAGCTGGTGCGAGAGGGGGGATCCATTGTCTGAGCTGGTGGGAGAGGGGGGTCTGTTGTCTGAGCTGGTGGGAGAGTGGGGGTCTGTTGTCTGAGCTGGTGGGAGAGGGGGATCTGTTGTCTGAGCTGGTGGGAGAGGGGGGATCTGTTATTTGAGCTGGTGGGAGAGGGTGGATCAGTTGTCTGAGCTGGTGGGAGAGGGGGGATCCATTGTCTGAGCTGGTGGGAGAGTGGGGATCTGTTGTCTGAGCTGGTGGCAGAGGGGGAATCTGTTGTCTGAGCTGGTGGGAGAGGGGAATCTGTTGTCTGAGTGGTGGGAGAGGGGAATCTGTTGTCTGAGCTGGTGGGAGAGGGTGATCTGTTGTCTGAGCTAGTGAAAGAGGGGGGATACATTGTCTGAGCTGGTGGGAGAGTGGGGATCTGTTGTCTGAGCTGGTGGCAGAGGGGGAATCTGTTGTCTGAGCTGGTGGGAGAGGGGAATCTTTTGTCTGAGCTGGTGGGAGAGGGGGAATCTGTTGTCTGAGCTGGCGGGAGAGAGTGGATCTGTTGTCTGAGCTGGTGGAAGAGGGGGGATCCATTGTCTGAGCTGGTGGGAGAGGGAGATCTGTTGCCTGAGCTGGTGGGAGAGGGGGGATCCATTGTCTGAGCTGGTGGGAGAGGGAGATCTGTTGTCTGAGCTGGTGGGAGAGTGGGGGTCTGTTGTCTGAGCTGATGGGAGAGGGGGATCTGTTGTCTGAGCTGGTGGGAGAGGGGGATCCGTTGTCTGAGCTGGTGCGAGAGGGGGGATCCATTGTCTGAGCTGGTGGGAGAGGGGGGTCTGTTGTCTGAGCTGGTGGGAGAGTGGGGGTCTGTTGTCTGAGCTGGTGGGAGAGGAGGATCTGTTGTCTGAGCTGGTGGGAGAGGGGGGATCTGTTGTTTGAGCTGGTGGGAGAGGGTGGATCAGTTGTCTGAGCTGGTGGGAGAGGGGGGATCCATTGTCTGAGCTGGTGGGAGAGTGGGGATCTGTTGTCTGAGCTGGTGGGAGAGGGTGATCTGTTGTCTGAGCTGGTGAAAGAGGGGGGATACATTGTCTGAGCTGGTGGGAGAGTGGGGATCTGTTGTCTGAGCTGGTGGCAGAGGGGGAATCTGTTGTCTGAGCTGGTGGGAGAGGGGAATCTGTTGTCTGAGTGGTGGGAGAGGGGAATCTGTTGTCTGAGCTGGTGGGAGAGGGGAATCTGTTGTCTGAGCTGGTGAAAGAGGGGGGATCCATTGTCTGAGCTGGTGGGAGAGTGGGGATCTGTTGTCTGAGCTGGTGACAGAGGGGGAATCTGTTGTCTGAGCTGGTGGGAGAGAGTGGATCTGTTGTCTGAGCTGGTGGAAGAGGGGGGATCCATTGTCTGAGCTGGTGGGAGAGGGAGATCTGTTGCCTGAGCTGGTGGGAGAGGGGGATCCATTGTCTGAGCTGGTGGGAGAGGGAGATCTGTTGTCTGAGCTGGTGGGAGATTGGGGGTCTGTTGTCTGAGCTGATGGGAGAGGGGGATCTGTTGTCTGAGCTGGTGGGAGAGGGGGATCCGTTGTCTGAGCTGGTGCGAGAGGGGGATCTATTGTCTGAACTGGTGGGAGAGGGGGGATCTGTTGTCTGAGCTGGTGGGAGAGTGGGGATCTGTTGTCTGAGCTGGTGGGAGAGGGGGATCTGTTGTCTGAGCTGGTGGGAGAGGGGGGATCTATTGACTGAACTGGTGAAAGAGGGGGGATTTGTTGTCTGAGCTGGTGGGAGAGGGGGGTCTGTTGTCTGAACTGGTGGGAGAGGGGGATCTGTTGAGAGAGCTGATGGAAGAGGCGGGATCCATTGTCTGAGCTGGTGGGAGAGGGGGATCTGTTGTCTGAGCTGGTGGGAGAGGGGGGATCCATTGTCTGAGCTGGTGGGAGAGGGAGATCTGTTGTCTGAGCTGGTGGGAGAGTGGGGTCTGTTGTCTGAGCTGGTGGGAGGGGGGATCTGTTGTCTGAGCTTGTGGGAGAGGGGGATCTGCTGTCTGAGCTGGTGCGAGAGGGGGGATCTATTGTCTGAACTGATGGGAGAGGGGGGATCTGTTGTCTGAGCTGGTGGGAGAGTGGGGATCTGTTGTCTAAGCTGATGGGAGAAGGGGATCTGTTGTGTGAGCTGGTGGGAGAGGGGGATCCGTTGTCTGAGCTGGTGGGAGAGGGTGGATCTGTTGTCTGAGCTGGTGGGAGAGGGGGGATCCATTGTCTGAGCTGGTGGGAGAGTGGGGATCTGTTGTCTGAGCTGCTGGGAGAGGGTGATCTGTTGTCTGAGCTGGTGAAAGAAGGGGGATGCATTGTCTGAGCTGGTGGGAGAGTGGGGATCTGTTGTCTGAGCTGGTGGCAGAGTGGGAATCTGTTGTATGAGCTGGTGGGAGAGGGGAATCTGTTGTCTGAGCTGGTGGGTGAGGGGAATCTGTTGTCTGAGCTGGTGGGAGAGGGGAATCTGTTGTCTGAGCTGGTGAAAGAGGGGGGGGGTCAATTGTCTGAGCTGGTGGGAGAGTGGGGATCTGTTGTCTGAGCTGGTGACAGAGGGGGAATCTGTTGTCTTAGCTGATGGGAGAGGGGAATCTGTTGTCTGAGCTGGTGGGAGAGGGGGAATCTGTTGTCTGAGCTGGCGGGAGAGAGTGGATCTGTTGTCTGAGCTGGTGGAAGAGTGGGGATCCATTGTCTGAGCTGGTGGGAGAGGGAGATCTGTTGTCTGAGCTGGTGGGAGAGCCGGGATCCATTGTCTGAGCTGGTGGGAGAGGGAGATCTGTTGTCTGAGCTGGTGGGAGAGTGGGGGTCTGTTGTCTGAGCTGGTGGGAGAGGGGGATCTGTTGTCTGATCTGGTGGGAGAGGGGGATCTGTTGTCTGAGCTGGTGGCAGAGGGGGAATCTGTTATCTGAGCTGGTGGGAGAGGGGAATCTGTTGTCTGAGCTGGTGGGAGAGGGGAATCTGTTGTCTGAGCTGGTGGGAGAGGGGAATCTGTTGTCTGAGCTGGTGAAAGAGAGGGGATCCATTGTCTGAGCTGGTGGGAGAGTGGGGATCTGTTGTCTGAGCTGGTGGAAGAGGGGGGAATCCATTGTCTGAGCTGGTGGGAGAGGGAGATCTGTTGCCTGAGCTGGTGGGAGAGGGGGGATCCATTGTCTGAGCTGGTGGGAGAGGGAGATCTGTTGTCTGAGCTGGTGGGAGAGTGGGGGTCTGTTGTCTGAGCTGATGGGAGAGGGGGATCTGTTGTCTGAGCTGGTGGGAGAGGGGGATCCGTTGTCTGAGCTGGTGCGAGAGGGGGGATCCATTGTCTGAGCTGGTGGGAGAGGGGGATCTGTTGTCTGAGCTGGTGGGAGAGGAGGGATCCATTGTCTGAGCTGGTGGGAGAGGGAGATCTGTTGTCTGAGCTGGTGGGAGAGTGGGGGTCTGTTGTCTGAGCTGTTGGGAGGGGGGATCTGTTGTCAGAGCTGGTGGGAGAGGGGGATCTGCTGTCCGAGCTGGTGCGAGAGGGGATCTATTGTCTGAACTGGTGGGAGAGGGGATCTGTTGTCTGAGCTGGTGGGAGAGTGCGGATCTGTTGTCTGAGCTGGTGGGAGAGGGGGATCTGTTGTCTGAGCTGGTGGGAGAGGGGGGATCTGTTGTCTGAGCTGGTGGGAGAGTGGGGATCTGTTGTCTGAGCTGGTGGGAGAGGGGGATCTGTTGTCTGAGCTGGTGGGAGAGGGGGATCTGTTGTCTGAAATGGTGAAAGAGGGGGGATTTGTTGTCTGAGCTGGTGGGAGAGGGGGATCTGTTGTCTGAACTGGTGGGAGAGGGGGATCTGTTGAGAGAGCTGATGGAAGAGGGGGATCCATTGTCTGAGCTGGTGGGAGAGGGGGATCTGCTGTCTGAGCTGGTGGGAGAGGGAAATCTGTTGTCTGAGCTGGTGAAAGAGGGGGGATCCATTGTCTGAGCTGGTGGGAGAGTGGGGATCTGTTGTCTGAGCTTGTGGGAGAGGGGGGTCTGTTGTCTGAGCTGATGGGAGAGGCAGGGTCTGTTGTCTGAGCTGGTGGAAGAGAGGGGATCCATTGTCTGAGCTGGTGGGGGAGGGAGATCTGTTGTCTGAGCTGGTGGGAGAGTGGGGGTCTGTTGTTTGAGCTGGTGGGAGAGGGGGATCAGTTGTCTGAGCTGGTGGGAGAGGGGATTCTGTTGTCTGAGCTGGTGCGAGAGGGGGGATCTATTGTCTGAACTGGTGGGAGAGGGGGATCTGTTATCTGAGCTGGTGGGAGAGTGGGGATCTGTTGTCTGAGCTGGTGGGAGAGGGGGATCTGTTGTCTGAGCTGGTGGGAGAGGGGGATCTGTTGTCTGAGATGGTTGGAGAAGGTGGATCGGTTGCCTGAGCTATGTGGGAGAGGGGGGATCCATTGACTGAGCTGGTGGTAGAGTGGGGATCTGTTGTCTGAGCTGGTGGGAGAGAGGGGATCCATTGTCTCAGCTGGTGGGAGAGTGGGGATCTGTTGGCTGAGCTGGTGGGAGCGGGGAATCTGTTGTCTTAGCTGGTGGGAGAGGGGGGATCCATTGTCTGAGCTGGTGGGAGAGTGGGGATCTGTTGTCTGAGCTGGTGGGAGAGGGGGAATCTGTTGTCTGAGCTGGTGGGAGAGGGAAATCTGTTGTCTGAGCTGGTGAAAGAGGGGGGATCCATTGACTGAGCTGGTGGTAGAGTGGGGATCTGTTGTCTGAGCTGGTGGGAGAGAGGGGATCCATTGTCTCAGCTGGTGGGAGAGACGGGGTCTGTTTTCTGAGCTGGTGGGAGAGGGGGAATCTGTTGTCTGAGCTGGCGAGAGAGGGTGGATCTGTTGTCTGAGTTGGTGGAAGAGGGGGGATCCATTGTCTGAGCTGGTGGGAGAAGGGGGATCTGTTGTCTGAGCTGGTGGGAGAGGGGGAATCTGTTGTCTGAGCTGGTGGGAGAGTGGGGATCTGTTGCCAGAGCTGGTGAAAGAGGGGGATCCGTTGTCTGAGCTGGTGTGAGGGGGGGTCTGTTGTCTGAGCTGGTGGGAGTGTTGGGATCTGTTGTCTGATCTGGTGGGAGAGGGGGGATATGTTGTCTGAGCAGGTGGGAGAGTGGCGATCTGTTGTCTGAGCTGGTGGGAGAGGGGATCTGTCTGCGCTGGTGGGAGACGTGGGATCCATTGTCTGAGCTGGTGGGAGACGTGGGATCTATTGTCTGAGCTGGTGGTAGAGGGGGATCTATTATCTGAGCTGGTGGGAGAAGGGGATCTGTTGTCTGAGCTGGTGGGAGAGTGGGGGTCCATTGTCTGAGCTGATGGGAGAGTGGGGATCCATTGTCTGAGCTGGTGGGAGAGTGGGGATCTGTTGTCTGAGCTGGTGGGAGAGGGGGAATCTGTTGTCTGAGCTGCTGGGAGAGGGGGGTCTGTTGTTTGAGCTGGTGGGAGTGTGGGGATCTGTTGTCTGAGCTGGTGGGAGAGGCGGGGTCCATTGTCTGAGCTGATGGGAGAGTGGGGATCTATTGTCTGAGCTGGTGGGAAAGTGGGGATCAATTGTCTGAGCTGGCGGGAGAGGGGGGATCTGTTGTCTGAGCTGCTGGGAGAGGGGGGGTCTGTTGTCTGAGCTGGTGGAGAGACGGGGTCTGTTTTCTGAGCTGGTGGGAGAGGGGGAATCTGTTGTCTGAGCTGGTGGAAGAGGGGGGATCCATTGTCTGAGCTGGTGGGAGAAGGGGGATCTGTTGTCTGAGCTGGTGGGAGAGGGGGAATCTGTTGTCTGAGCTGGTGGGAGAGTGGGGATCTGTTGTCAGAGCTGGTGAAAGAGGGGGATCCGTTGTCTGAGCTGGTGTGAGAGGGGGGCCTGTTGTCTGAGCTGGTGGGAGTCTTGGGATCTGTTGTCTGATCTGGTGGGAGATGGGGGATATGTTGTCTGAGCAGTTGGGAGAGTGGCGATCTGTTGTCTGAGCTGGTTGGAGAGGGGATCTGTCTGCGCTGGTGGATGACGTGGGATCCATTGTCTGAGCTGGTGGGAGAAGGGGATCTGTTGTCTGAGCTGGTGGGAGAGTGGGGGTCCATTGTCTGAGCTGATGGGAGAGTGGGGATCTATTGTCTGAGCTGGTGGGAGAGTGGGGATCCATTGTCTGAACTGGTGGGAGAGGGGGAATCTGTTATCTGAGCTGCTGGGAGAGGGGGGGTCTGTTGTTTGAGCTGGTGGGAGTGTGGGGATCTGTTGTCTGAGCTGGTGGGAGAGTGAGGATATGTTGTCTGAGCTGGTGGGAGAGGGGGATCTGTTGTCTGAGCTGGTGGGAGAGGGGGAACCTGTTGTCTGAGCTGCTGTGAGAGTGGGATCTGTTGTCTGAGCTGGTGGGAGAGTGGGGATCTGTTGAGAGAGCTCGTGGTAGAGGGGGATCTGTTGTCTGAGCTGGTGGGAGAGGGGGATCTGTTGTCTGAGCTGGTGGGAGAGGGGCATCTGTTGTCTGAGCTGGTGGGAGAGTGGGGATCTGTTGAGAGAGCTGGTGGAAGAGGGGGATCCATTGTCTGAGCTGGTGGGAGAGGGGGAATCTGTTGTCTGAGCTGGTGGGAGAGAGGGGATCTGTTGTCTGAGCTGGTGGGAGAGGCGGGGTCTGTTGTCTGAGCTGGTGGGAGAGGCAGGGTCTGTTGTCTGAGCTGGTGGGAGAGGGGGGGTCTGTGGTCTGAGCTGGTGGGAGAGGCGGGGTCTGTTGTCTGAGCTGGTGGGAGAGGGGGGATCCATTGTCTGAGCTGGTGCGAGAGGGGGGATCCATTGTCAGAGCTGGTGCGAGAGGGGGATCTGTTGTCTGAGCTGGTGGGAGAGGGGGGATCCATTGTCAGAGCAGGTGCGAGAAGGGGATCTGTTGTCTGAGCTGGTGCGAGAGGGGGGATCCATTGTCAGAGCTGGTGCGAGAGGGGGGATCTGTTGTCTCAGCTGGTGGGAGAGTCTGGTGTTGGTCTGGTTTATTCGTGTCTGTGGGTCTGGTATCTCGGGATCTGGAGTTTGGGGTCCTGGGGGCTGATGTTGGGTGTCTGGGATCGGGGCTATGGATAAAGTGTCTGGTTTGTCGGAGTTGGGACGAAGGGTGCTTCATGTCTGGTATGTCTGTGCTGTGAGGTGTTAGTTCTCTCGCCCTTTTAGTCTCTCTCTGCATCCCCTCTCTCACTTTCTCTCTGTTTCTCAGTCTCTCTCAGTTCCTCAGTTTCTCTTTGCCTCGCTTTTTTCTCTCTTACTCTCAGTTTTTCGCTCTCACTCTGTCTCTCACTCTCTTTTTCTCTCACACACACTTCCTCTCACTCAGTTTCTATCTCTCCCTCTGATTCGTTCTCTCAGTCTCCCTCAGTCTCTCTCTCTCCCTCAGTCTCACTCTCTCCCCCTCTGTTTCTCTCTCTTTCTCCCCATTATCTTTCTCTCTCAGTTTCTCTGGTTCTCTCCCTCGCTCATACGCATACTCTCTCTCCCTCAGTCACTCTCTCTCTCCCCCCTCAGTCACTCTCGCTCTCTCTCCCTCAATCTCTCTCTCTCTTTCAGTTTCTCTGGTTCTCTCCCTCTCTCATACGCACATTCTCTCTCTCAGTTTCTCCATCTCTCTCACTCACTTTCTCTCTCTTTCTCTCTCTCTCTCTCACTTTCTCTCTCTCTCTCTCTCTCTCTCACTTTCCCTCCCTCTCTCACTCACTTTCTCCATCTCTCTCTCTCTCTCTCACTTTCTTTCTCTCTCACTTTCTCTCTCAGTCTCAGGGCTCTCTCTCTCTCTATCTCTCACTTTCTCCATCTCTCTCTCTCTCTCACTTTCTCTCCCTCACTCTCTCACTTTCTCTCTCTCACTTTCTCTCTCTCTCTCACGTTCTCTCTCTCTTTCACTTTCTCCATCTCTATCACGTTCACTCTCTCTCACTTTCTCCATCTCGCTCACTTTCTCTCTCTCTCACTTTCTCCATCTCTCTCTCTCACTTTCTCTCTCTCTCACTTTCTCTCTCTCTCACTTTCTCTCTCTCAGTCTCAGGGACAGAGTCAATGTGGAGCTAGGAGGCGGTTGCAGATTTCCGGACCTGCCCGGTCCAGATGGTGTTTTAGGGACGGAGTGAGTGGGGAAGCCCCGGTACCGGAGCCGCTCATTTCACTCACTCCCCGGGACCGAGCCAAGCGGCTGCTGATGGGAACCAAACACTCGAGTCGGTGCCTCCTCCGCCGGGCGGCCAGAATCACCGAGAGCGACAGAACCGAGGTACAGAGCCAGAGCGGGAGACCGGGACCGGGACACCGGGACCGGGAGGCCGGGACACTGGGACCGGGACAGGGACACCGAGACCGGGACATCGGGACCGGGACACCGGGACCGGGACAGGGTCCGGGCAACCGGGACCGGGACCGGGACATCGGGACCGGGACACCGGCACCGGGACCGGGACATCCGGACACCGGGGCACCGGGACCGAGACAGGGACCGGGGCCGAACAGAAAGAGTGGCAGCAGCCTGGGGCTCTCATTCCCTCTCGCGGATTCCTCTCCCTGGATCCCTCTCCCCGGATCCCTCTCCCCGGATTCCCCTCCCTGGATTACTCTCCCTCCCCCCGATCCCACACCCCGGATCCCACTCCCCAGCTCCCTCTACTTGGATCTCTCTCCCTCTCCCTGGATCCCTCTCCCTGGATCGCTCTCCCCGGATTCCTCTCCCTCTCCCTGAATTCCTATCCCTCTCCCCGGATCCCTCTCCCCGGTCCCTCTCCCTGGATTCCTCTCCCTGGATCCCTCTCCCCGGATTCCTCTCCCTGGATTCCCCTCCCTGGATTACTCTCCCTCCCCCCGGATCCCACTTCCCAGATCCCTCTACTTGGATCCCTCTCCCTCTTCCTGGATCCCTCTCCCTGGATCGCTCTCCCCGGATTCCTCTCCCTCTCCCTGGATTCCTATCCCTCTCCCCGGATCCCTCTCCCCGGATTCCTCTCCCTGGTCCCTCTCCCCGGATTCCTCTCCCTGGATCCCTCTCCCTAGATCCCTCTCCCTGGATCCCTGTCGGGGGATCCTCTCCCTGGATCCCACTCCCTGGATCCCTCTCCCCGGATTCCTCTCCCTGGATTCCACTCCCCGGATTCCTCTCCCTCCCCCAGATCCCACTCCCCAGATCCCACTCCCCAGCTCCCTCTCCCTGGATCCCTCTCCCCGGATTCCTCTCCCTGGATCCCTTACCCTCTCCCTGGATTCCTCTCCCTCTGCCTGGATTCCTATCCCTCTCCCTGGATCCCTCTCCCCGGATCCCTCTCCCTGGATTCTTCTCCCTGGATTCCTCTCTCCGGGTCCCTCTCCCTGGATCCCTCTCCCTGGATCCTTCTCCCTCTCTCCCTGGATTCCTCTCCCTCTCCCCGGATCCCTCTCCCCGGATCCCTCTCCCTGGATTCCTCTCCCTCTCCCCGGATCCCTCTCCCCGGATCCCTCTCCCCGGATTCCTCTCCCCGGATTCCTCTCCCCGGATCCCTCTCCCTGGATCCCTCTTTGCGGATCCCTCTACCCGGATCTCACTCCCTGGAATACTCTCCCTGGATTCCTCTCCGCCGATCCCTCTCCCTAAGCCCTCTCCGTGGGTCTCTCCTCATCTCCCTGGATCCCTCTACGAGGAACCTTCTGCCAGGAACCACCTCCGTGGGTCCCTCTCTCTCTCTGGGTTCCTCTCCCGGGTCTCTCGCTCCCGGGGGTCCCTCTCGCAGGGACTCCTCCCTCTCTCCCAGGGACCCCTCCCCCTCTCCCAGGGACCCCTCTCCCTCTCACCGATTAAGAATCGCTTCATCTTTGGTCCCCGGTGAATTCGGGTCAAGGTGGGTGGGGTTTGAATGGAAGCGGCTCTGAGCCGCTGTCCAGGGTCCTGAAGCAGGGAACAAGCTGCTGGGGTAAGTTTGCAATTGGAGTGGGTGTGGGCTCGGCCTGCAATTCTTGGCTGTGGAATAACGCGGCTTCCAGCAAACCCACTCGCTCTCTGAAAGCGGCTGTTCGTTTGCAAACTGCAGCTTAATCTGGGGCAAGGAGGCTATTAATAGACCGAAGGAGCTGAACTTCTCTCACATTCAGCGCGAACTAATGCAGAGCTGCCCCATTCATTCATTCCCCTGCAGATCTGAAACCTTTACTCCGATAATTGTGGCCCAAAACAAACAGGCAGGAATAAAACATATAGACTAAACATATAGACTAATCCATCCACCCAGAGGTGAAAAAATGATAATCAGCAACAAAAATTCACAGGATTGGAGCAGTTTGTAAAATATAGCGTTGGGTTTGCTTGAAACCTGCAGAGTTGCGTTGGAGGTGCTGCTATTGCTGGATGTGAAGGCTTGTGTCTAAATGGATGTGTATCAATAATGCAAACATTTTGAGATTTCCTCGAATAGCAAAGGTTTCAAGATTATCAAAGATTGAAAACTTAATTTCAACCTTCAAGATAAAACTAACTGAGGCAGCAGAGTGTCTAATCTTTTTTAATTCCTTCCTGGGATGTGAGCATTTATTGCCCATCCCTAATTGCCCTTGAGAAGGTGGTGGTGAGCTGTTTTCTTGAACCACTGCTATCCGTGTGGTGTAGGTACACTCCCAGTACTGTTATGGAGGGATTTCCAGTATTTTCACACAGGGACAGTAAAGGAACGACAATATATTTCCAAGTCAGGATGATGTGTTACAGAGCAGAAAGAGACCATTCAACATATCATCCCTGTGGTCGCATTTTTAAAAGCCATTTGATTAATCCCACTCCATCTATTGCCCTCCAATTGTTTTCCCTTTGAGCGTTTACTCCATTCCCTTTGCAAAATTACTATTGAATCTACTTTCCCTGCTCTGCCATCCTTAATGATTTTGAACACTTCTATCAAATTGTCCTTTCATCCTCAGATTCCTCAGTTTCTCCATGTAACTGAAGTCCCTCATTCCTCCTCCCTGCTGCTCCTCTGCATAGTCTCCAAAACCTTTACATCTTTCCTAAAGTTTGTTCCTCAGATTGAACACAATTTTCCAACTGATGCCTGACTAGTGTTTTTTGGACAAGTTTAACATAACTCACTTTCTTTTGTATTCTGCACATCTGTTCATAGTGCCAAAGACTTTTGTGCTTTTTAAAAATAGCCTTCTCAAAGTGTCCTGCCACCTTCAAAGATTTGTGTACACACACCCTGGGGTCTCTCTCTGTTCCTGCACCCACTTAAAAATTCCACCATTTTGCTGATATCACCTTGAGTCATCCTTCCAAAATGGATCACTTCACACTTCTTTGTTTTAAATTTCATCTGCCATTTCACCAGTTTATACACACTCCTGGCACCATCCTCCTCACTGTTCACTATATTTCATAGCTTTGGTTATCTGCAAACATTGAAATCATGCTTAAACCTGGGTCATTAATATATACATAAAAGAATAACCCCTGGGGGACATCACTGTATACTTCCTTCCAGTTTTAAGTAAACTGTACATGATAAAGTCTATTTTCAGTACTTCAGCCAATTTTGTGTCCATGCTTCTACTGTCCCATTTGTAGTTTAAGGGTTAATAGAATTGATATGCTAAGATATGATGTCACTGATGATTATTCACTGACATCAATCAATCATGTGTTAGACGAGAGAGAGAGAGAGGTTGGAACACCATGCTCAGGAGCAACATATCTACTCTGTAACCTTTTTAGGTTTAGTTTTAATAGACTTTTTTTAAACAACTGCCAGAGTACGACTGCAGTCTGTCGAAGGGGAAACGGGTCATACGTACCAGTAACCAAGAACCACACTAAGAGTCCACAGATCAGAGGCACCATCCAAAACATGGCTGTAGCAGTGGTGACATCAATGTAAAGAATACAATGGTGCCATTGACAGAAACGTGCTAGCAGCTCATACTCACTGAAGGAGGAGGCAAACTGGAAGCTGATGTTCATAACAGCATCACTTGAGCCCTTCCTGCAACTATTCAGCTGTGAGTTAGGATGACTGGTCCATTGGAGTTGAAGATCATTTGTCTTCTAATGTTAGGATCTCAGACCCCAACATTGGTTAGGATACTGGACAAGAACCCCAAATATTTTTTTTTTTAATTTGTAAGAACTGTGAGGAAAGGATACTTCACCCAGGAGTGATGACTCTGACCAATAGATATCTTTCATATTAAAACAAACTTTAATTTAAACACATAATGAACCACATTAGCATCAAATAAAGTATCTTTACAATTATCAGTTAAACAGTTCTTAACACAAGGAAACACATAAACTTAATATCTATACCTGCTACTAACTTCAATTAAACAACCCACTCGAGTTCAAATGCTACTTGTAAATAAAGTTAACAAACAGATTACTTCCTTAGTTCTATAGCGACCTTTTGAGAGACAGACCATTTCAGGAGCAGATCCAGTACACTTCTTCTCAATCTAGCAGCATTTGGAAAACTGCTTTTCAACTTAAAATTCTTCTGTTTTGTTAGACTCAAATCCTATGACAAACTGAAAAACTGGCTCTTCCCAATAATTACATCATCAGTATCCCACTGTTTAGCTAGGACTAAATACAATCCCTCATAAATTATCTATTCTCTGGGAAATCTCCAGCAATCATTACAATGTTCCATTTGACCTCTATATGAAGCAAGTAAATGGTTACACTCAATCATGATCTCACCTTTTGTGATTTCTTAATTAAAGCTTTAGCAGACACACAGTCTGGATACTCGAACCTAGGTTCTTTAATAACATTACTGCAACAATTATATGCCTTAACCCAGGTGTTTAAAAACATTACTGCAACACATTCCTCAAAGAGTGTTGATTTCTTCTCTTCTGGTTCCAGATGATCCAAAGGTTGACACCGTTCAGTCTTCTCTCTTGGTTCAATATTTCATTACAAAAGGCTCATTGACTTGCAGTTCACTGGTCCTGAAACCTACACCCTGTTTGCCAGCAATGTTGAAAGTTGCTGTCCTATTTTACCAATGGTGATGTCCTCCATGGGATGGAAGAATGCCCTTGTAACTCCAAGATGTCTTCCCAAAGGGTCGGAAATACTGTGGGAGACTGAATCCATCAGGATTGTGATTTGGGGAGCGGGAAGAGGAGGAGTTGTAGTTGTAAAATCTGTACTTGTAAAAAAGTGAATTACAGAAATATAGTGTAAATAGTTGAAGACCGAGCTTCATAGCATCATTTAAAAAGTGGATAGCATCCATTGGGGGAGGTGTAATGTAAGGGTTAACAGAATGGATATGCTGATGTATGACATAGGTATTGTGATATCGGTCAGTCATGTGTTAGACTCTTTCTCAAGAGAGAGAATGAAAGAAAAAGTTCAGGAGCAACATGTCTACTCTGTAGCCTGTTTTGATTTACTAATAAGCCTGTTTTAAGCAAGTGTCTATCTAAGGAAAGATGGGTCACGCATACCAGTAACCAAGAACCACGCCAAGAGTCCACAGATCAGATGGACCATGTGAAACACCTTTAATCACATGAGCTTCAATATTGGTGACAAATCTATTGTGTGGCGCTTTATCAAAGACTTTTTGAAAGTCTATATACACATCAACCACACTCCGGCCACCAACCCTTCCCATTACCTCACCAGAGAACTCAAACAATTAGTCAAACATGATTTGTCTCTTCAGATCCATGCTGACTTTCACTTACTAATCCACTTTTTTTAAGTGACAATGAATTTGTTCTTGGAAAATTATCTCAAAACGTTTCTCTAATACTGCCATTAGGATGATGGGTCCCAGGTTTATCCCTCTTACGAGAACAAAAGTGTAACATTTGCAATCCTCCAGTCCTCTGGCACCTCTCCCACTTTTGAGCCAGTTTGGAAGATTGTGGCTAGAGCCTCCACTATCTCTTCCACTTACTTTTCTCAGTAATCTAGGATACATTCCATCTGGGCTGGATGACATTTCTACTTCAAGTGCTGCCAACACTTTGAGTGCCTTTATCCATTTTTATTCTATTCAATTTGTCTATAGCCTTCTCCTTTATTGTGACATTGGTCGCATGCGAACATATGGGCATATGAGTGAGGAGCAGAAGTAGGCCACTCGGCCCCTCGGGCCAGCTGCGCCACCAATGGGATTATGGTTGATCTGACTATAACTTCAACTTCACATTGCTGCCTACCCCCAATAACCTTTCACTCCCTGGTTAATCAAGAATCTACCTAGCTCTCCGTTAACAATATTCAGAGACTCTGCTTCCACTTTCTCTCGAGGAAGAGAGTTCCAAAGACTCACAGCCCCCTCTGAGAGAAAAAAACATTCTCCTCATCTCCGTCTTAATTTAGTGACCCCTTATTTTGAAAAAGTGACACTTAGTTCTAGATTCGCCGACAAGAGGAAACATGATGGGCTGAATGGCCTCCTTCTGCACTGTAAATTCTATGATAATCTATGATAATCCTCTCCACATCCACTCTGTCAATGCCCCTCAGGATCTTAAAGGTTTCAATCAAGTCTCCTCTTACTCTTCAAACCTTTAGTGGATACAAGCCTATCCTGTCCAACTGCTCATTCCTGGTATTAGTAATCTTTCTCTGAACTGCTTCTAATGCATTTACGTCTTTCCTAAAATAAGAAGGCCAATATGTATACAATATACCAATCCTTGCACACCTGAAGCATAACCTCCCTACTTTTGTAATCAATTCCTCTGACAATAAATGATAGCATTCTATTAGTTTTCTGAATTACTTGCTGCATCTGCTTGCTAGCTTTTTGTGATCCATGTACAAGGACACCCAGATCCCTCTGCACCTCGGAACTCTGGGATCTATTACCATTTAGATTATCAGCATCTTTTTTATTCTTCCTGCCAAAAGGATAATTTCACATTTGTTCAAATTATATTCCATTTGCCAGATTTTTGCCCACTCACTGAAACCTCTATATGCCCCTTTGTGGCCTCCTTACTTCCTCTTCACAGTTTACTTTCCTACCTATTTTTGTGTCATCGGAAAATTTAGCAGCCATACCGTCAGTCCCTTCATCCAAGTCATTTATATAAACTGATGACTTATATAAGTTTATAAGTTCAGGCCCCAGCACCAGTCACATCCTGCCAACCAGAAAAAGATCCATTTAAGCAAACTCTCTACCAATCCTCTTCATTAGTGAAGAACACATGTAAAGTACTCATTTTGTACCTCAACCATATCCTCTACCTTTATAAGAAAATCTTTGGGCATGATCTACTCGAATGGCGACAGAGTCCCGTTGCACGTGATTAGCCAGGTGTTTCCTGATGCTCGGTACACCAAAAAACACCCCGCTGTCTAAGACCCATCTGGATGGATCGGGAGCCTCAGCGGGGAACTCCCCAATGAGGCCACACTTAGCCCTATTTTATACACTGAGGAGCTCCGCTCGCCGGAATTCCTCAATGCAGCGAGAGTTTGGGATGCCATTTTTAAATGTTGGCCTGATCTATCGAGCCCCCGATGTGATCCTAAACCCTCTCAAGCCCCAACTCACTATAAGGGACCCCCCACACACCTGCGCACGGCACACCCCGGTCCAATCACTACTGTGCAAAATATGGCAGCTTGACAGTCCCAGCCACGCACCCTGGCAGTGCCCCCTGACAGCTGGCAATGCCACCTGGGCACCTTGGCATTGCCAGGCTGGCACACAGGTAGCACTGCCAGGATGCCAGTGCCAGAGTGCCCAGATGGTATCAGCAGTACCAGGATTCCACCTGCCCAGAGGGCATGCACCTGGGGTTCTCCAATTGCCTGGAGGACCCCCATGAGTGCCTTTCCATTTGGTCCCCATTTGTGGAGACCAGCACTGAACAGCGCTTGCCTGAGGTCTCCAAGGAGAGGGGGTTAGATCCCACTCCTTGGTTAGATCTCGGAACGCATATTAAAGTGAGACGATGCAGATTTGCCAGAAAGTGATCCCATCCACAATGGGTGGGATTCACCTCGCAATGTCTTGCGAGATCGTGTTAGATCTAGTGAGGTGTGGCAAGCGGGTAGATCCTGGAAGTGGGATCTTCCGGAATCCACTAGCTGCATAGTGCCCCGCTGCTCTGCTTTTTGGGTGCAATGTGACCAGTAGATCCTACCCTTTGTTTTGATCATGAATCAGCTCCACCCTTCCTTTCAATCCCTTTTTACTCTTTATGTGGTTATAAAAGACTTGTAACTTCCCTGTTCTGTTAGCTATTAATCTTTTAACATTCCCTTTCTTTGTACCTTATATTTCCCTTTTAATTTTGCCTCTGCACCTTCTATATTCAGTTTGGGTCGAAGAAATAGAGAGACTTGAATTTATGGAGTGCTTTTCACCACCAGTGGATGCCTCAATCGCTTTACGGCTAATATTTAAAGTACACTTGAAGTGTAGTCATTATTGTAATATAGGAAATGTAACAGCCAATTTGCACACAGTAAGCTCCCACCAACAGAACCATGATAATAACTAAATATACTGTGCTTTATGATGTTGAATGAGGGATAAATGTTGGCTCCGACTTGGTTGGTCGGTAGTGGGAGGAGGCGGTAATGAAACTTATATTTATCATAAGCTTCCTTTACATATATTTTGATGCATAGACAGAATTCAATAACCTCCCCTGTGCTGGCTTTGGTGGCATGAGGCATTTAGTCAGATGGGTGGGTGGGGACACACCAGTTCCACCCTAATTAGGTCCGTGGTGGGGCAGCCTGTGAATGATCATCCCCCCCACCACTAATTGAGGCCCTTAAGTTGGCAATTGATGCCCACTTACTCATCCCTCTGCTGCTGGTATTAATCTAATGGAGGTTGGGGCGGGGGGGGGGAGGGGGGGTGCGAGGGTTGGTTCTCACCTTGTAGACTCCCAGGGAGGATCCTTCATTCAAAGGCACACAGTGCCTGATCAATGGACCCAGCATCAGGATGGGTGGACCCACTGAAAGCCAGCCCCCTCCCCACGATCCTCACCCGAGAAACCCTAACCCACCATCTCTCACCTATGGCATGAGATACCATGCCTTGGGTGGATGTACTATGCTCAGTGGTGCTGCCATTCAATAGAACTGCCAGCCTCTTATTAGTCAGCGGCTCTCGGTGGACGTGACTTCTATCTCCAGGGTTCTTGATCCCAGGGAAGGCCCATTGCTGTCCAGTAATTTGGCGGGCCCCTGCATGCTCTCCAGCCAGTTGGTGAAACCCTTGTCACCTTAATTAAATCCAGTCTTTCATCATCCAGTGAGCTTAAACTTTGGATAACCTTCCTTTCACCCTCACGGGACTGTGTTCACTCTATACGTGAATGGTCTCACCTTTGAAGGAATCTCATGGACTGCAGCGGTTCAAGGGAGAGCCTCACCACCAGTTTCTCAAGGGCATCTAGGGATGGGCAATATACGCTGGTCTTTCCAGCGACGCCCACATCCCATGAACAAATAAAGGTAAAATGCTCATGAACTGCTAAACCTGCAAATCCACATTCCCTGTCTACTCATTTAAGTTAGCCCTCCTCCAGTTGAGTGTTTACAGTTTGATTTTTCCTTGTCCTTTTCCATAATTACTCTAACTATTAGTTACTGCTCTCCAACGGCAACATTTTCCACCTGCCCCACTTCGAACACCAGAGTGAGGCCCAGCAGTGCTTCATTCCTCATTGAGCTGGGAACATGCTAATCAAAAAGTTTTCTTGTGCGCATTTCAAGAATTACTCCCAGCCTTTGTCCTCAACATTATTATTTTTCCAGTCTAGATTTGGATGTTTGAAGCCCTGCCCCCCCTCCCACCATTATCGAGTCCTTGTATCTTTCTATTATTTGTCTGAACATTTGCTCCATTATCTCCTCTCCACTATTTGGTGATCCACAAGGGGTGACTTTGAGTCCTCTCTCACCATCCATGAGAAACTCGGAGCGGAATCAAAGCCTGGAGAGAATCAAAAAATGTGCGTCTTTCCAGCGTGATCAGGTTTGAGTATCACCCCCCCCCCCCCCCCCACCCCCCCATCGCCCAGTGAGGGTGAGGTCCAGATTGTGACGTCTAGCGTGACTCCATTAAATCTCACGATGCATTTTGAGTGTCACAAATCTTGCAAGAAGCCTCTCATGAGATTCAATGGCCTCGCCCTGACACCAAGTCGGGCTCGACAAGGCCGTTACGTTGCGCCCAATATCATTCCTTCAATAAGGCGACCAAAACTTTTCACAGTACTTTAGATGCGGTCTCACCAGTACCTTGCACAGTTGCAGCAAGATTTTTTCTTTTAATTCTTTGAGGGGATGTGAGCATTGCTGGCTGGGCTAGCATTTATTGCCTATCCCAAATTGCCCTTGAGGGGACAGTTAAGAGTCAACCACATTGCTGTGGGTCTGGAGTCACATGTAGGCCAGACCACGGTAGATGGTGAAATTTGATTCCAATAAAATAAAATCTGCAATTAAAAGTCCATGGCCATGAAACCATTGTCAATGGTTTCATGACAGGACGGTTTCAAGGGCAGCACGGTAGCATTGTGGATAGCACAATTGCGTCACAGCTCCTGGGTCCCAGGTTCGATTCCGGCTTGGGTCACTGTCTGTGCGGAGTCTGCACGTTCTCCCTGTGTGTGCGTGGGTTTCCTCCGGGTGCTCCGGTTTCTATACTGTAAATTCTATGAATTGGTTCATTCATGTCCTTTAGGGAAGGAAATCTTCCATCCTTACCTACATGTGACTCCAGACTCACAGCAATGTGGTTGATTCTTAAATGCCCTCTGCAAGCCATTCAGTACAAGGGCAATTAGAGGTGGGCAATAAATGCCCAGCCAGTGATGCCCACATGCCGTGAATGAATAACAAAAAACACACAGGCACACACACTAACAAACAGACAAACAGACTGATACACACACAAAGATAGATATACAGACATACACGCACAAATATTTGATTGCATTTCTGGATGAAGTTAATAATTAATCACATCATCTGGTAGTATGTATTGGGGGTCATGTGGGACTGGAAGCCCTAATGTCATTGGCTGACAGATCCCGGATCCTGGTTGGCCGTTGACCTCTAGCTCCGCCCTGAAGGCGGAGTATAAGAAGCCGGAGTCCTCCCCCGCAGGCCATTCTACTATCGAGCTGCGGGGGAACAGACACGCTTAATAAAGCCTCATCGACTTCACTCTATTCGTCTCACGGAGTCTTTGTGCGCTACAATTTATTAAGCGTGCCTAAAAAGGACTATGGAGCTCAGGATCATTCCGGAATGCCTGAGGATCAGCCCCCACACAGTGAACGCGGCAGCAGCCTTCAAGCACTGGCAGACTTGCTTCGAGGCCTACCTCAGAACGGCCACCGGCCGGGTCACAGAAGACCAAAAACTACAGGTCCTGCACTCGAGGGTGAGCACGGAGATCTTCTCCCTCATCGAAGACTCGGAGAATTTCCAGACGGCGTTCGCAGCACTGAAAAGTCTCTATGTCCGCCCAGTTAACCAAATCTACGCTCGCTACCAGCTCGCGACGAGACGGCAAGGTCCCGGAGAATCGATGGACGAATTCTACGCCGCGCTGCTGATTTTGGGACGAGCCTGCAGCTGCCCTTCGGTGAACGCAAATGAACACACGGACATGTTAATGCGCGATGCTTTTGTGGCAGGTATGAATTCCTCCCAAACCCGCCAAAGACTTCTAGAAAGAGAGTCGCTAGGACTCTCAGAGGCCCGGGCCCTAGCAGCCTCCCTAGACGTGGCCGCGCGTAATACCCGCGCCTACGGCCCCGACCGCGCGGCAGCCCATTGGGCCCCGTACATACCCGTCCCGACAAACCCACCCCCCCCCCCCCCCCCCCCCCGGACACCCCACAGGCTTGCGCGGTCCAACTGCCAAGTCGCACCGGGGGCGCCCGCTGTTATTTCTGCGGCCAGGCGAAACACCCCCGACAGCGCTGCCCGGCCCGCGCAGCTATCTGCAAGAGCTGCGGGAAAAAGGGCCATTACGCGGTTGTGTGCCGGTCCCGCGAGGTCGCCGCCGTCCCGGGAGAACAGGGAGCCCTGCAAGCCGTTTACGCTCCCCAACCCCCCCAGCACGCCATGTACGACCCGCAGGCGCAGCCGCTCTGGGTCCCGACCACCGCGGTCCCGGGAGAACAGGGAGCCCTGCACGCCGCTTACGCTCCCCAACCCCCCCCCCCGCACCCCATGTATGACCCGCCGGCGCTACCGCTTTGGGTCCCGACCACCACTCTCCACGGAGAAGAGGGAGTTTTGCACGTCCCTAACGCCCCCATAACCACCCCCCCGCGGCCCACGTCTGACCCACCGGCGCTACCAACTTGGGTCCCGACCACCGCTGTCTCCGGTGAGGGAGCTCCGCGCGGTCCTAGCGCTCCCCAGCGCCCCATGTGCGACCCGCAGACGCCGCCATTTTGGGTCCCGGCCACCACGAGGGGAGGAAGGGCGCCGCCATCTTCTGACCACCCCAGACCTGTACGACGCGTGGGGGCGGCCATTTTGTCCACCCCCGCCGCCGTCTTGTGAAACCCCAGCCACATACGATGTATGGGGGCGGCCATTTTGTTCATCCCCGACGCCATCTTGGACGGCAACAACGGACCCCACTCCACTACTACAACCACGTCTCGCTTCAATTACGCTCGATCAAGCTCGGCCCCGGACACTCCAGACAACGACGACAACGGTGCTAATAAACGGCCACGAGACACCATGCCTAGTCGACTCCGGGAGCACGGAGAGCTTTATCCACCCCGACACGGTAAGACGCTGTTCATTGACCACCTATCCCAGCGCACAAAAGATTTCCCTAGCTGCAGGATCCCACTCCGTACAGATCCAAGGATTCTGCATAGTTACCCTAACGGTGCAGGGGAGGGAGTTCAAAAACTACAAACTAAACGTCCTTCCCCAACTCTGCGCCCCCACCTTACTGGGATTAGATTTCCAATACAATCTACAGAGCCTTACGTTCAAATTCGGCGGCCCAATACCCCCACTCACTATCTGCGGCCTCGCAACCCTCAAGGTGCAACCCCCGTCCTTGTTTGCGAACCTCACCCCGGATTGCAAACCCGTCGCCACTAGGAGCAGACGGTACAGCGCCCAGGACCGGATCTTCATTCGGTCCGAGGTCCAGCGGCTACTAAAGGAGGGCATAATCCAGGCCAGCAATAGTCCCTGGAGAGCGCAGGTGGTAGTAGTGAAGACAGGGGAGAAACAAAGGATGGTCATAGACTATAGCCAGACCATCAACAGGTACACACAACTAGACGCGTACCCTCTCCCCCGCATATCCGACATGGTCAATCGGATTGCCCAATATAAAGTCTTCTCCACCGTGGACCTCAAGTCCGCCTACCATCAGCTCCCCATCCGCCCAAGTGACCGCAAGTACACAGCCTTCGAGGCAGACGGGCGATTATACCATTTCCTAAGGGTCCCATTTGGCGTCACAAACGGGGTCTCGGTCTTCCAACGGGAGATGGACCGAATGGTTGATCAACATGGGTTGCGGGCCACGTTCCCGTATCTCGACAATGTAACCATCTGCGGCCACGACCAGCAGGACCACGACGCCAACCTCCAAAAATTCCTCCAGACCGTCAAAGCCTTGATCCTCACGTACAACGAGGACAAGTGCGTTTTTAGCACCAATCGGCTAGCCATTCTGGGCTACGTAGTGCGCAATGGGATAATAGGCCCCGACCCCGAACGTATGCGCGCCCTCATGGAATTCCCCCTCCCACACTGCCCAAAAGCCCTGAAATGCTGCCTGGGGTTCTTTTCATACTACGCCCAGTGGGTCCCCCAGTACGCAGACAAGGCCCGCCCCTAATACAGACCACGACCTTCCCTCTGTCGACAGAGGCTTGCCAGGCCTTCAGCCGCATCAAAGCGGATATCGCAAAGGCCACGATGCGCGCCATCGACGAGTCCCTCCCCTTCCAGGTCGAGAGCGACGCCTCCGACGTAGCTCTAGCGGCCACCCTTAACCAAGTGGGCAGACCCGTGGCCTTTTTCTCCCGGACCCTCCACGCCTCAGAAATCCGCCACTCCTCAGTGGAAAAGGAAGCCCAAGCCATAGTGGAAGCTGTGCGACATTGGAGGCATTACCTGGCCGGCAGGAGATTCACTCTCCTCACTGACCAACGGTCGGTAGCCTTCATGTTCGATAATGCACTGCGGGGCAAAATCAAAAACGACAAGATCTTAAGGTGGAGGATCGAGCTCTCCACCTTCAACTACGAGATTTTGTATCGTCCCGGAAAGCTGAACGAGCCGTCCGATGCCCTATCCCGCGGCACATGTGCCAACGCACAAATTAACCGCCTCCAAACCCTCCACGAGGACCTCTGCCACCCGGGGGTCACTCAGTTTTTCCACTTCATCAAGTCCCGCAATCTCCAATACTCTTTAGAGGAGGTCCGTACAGTCACAAGGGACTGCCACATCTGCGCGGAATGCAAACCGCATTTTTTCAGGCCGGATGGTGCGCACCTGATTAAGGCTTCCCGCCCCTTTGAACGCCTTAGTCTCGATTTCAAAGGGCCCCTCCCCTCCACCGACCGCAACGCATATTTTCTTAATGTGGTGGACGAATACTCCCGCTTCCCATTTGCCATTCCCTGCTCTGACATGACCGCGGCCACAGTCATTAAAGCCCTGAACAGCATCTTCACACTGTTCGGTTGCCCCGCATACGTCCACAGCGACAGGGGGTCCTCTTTCATGAGTGACGAGCTGCGCCAGTTCCTGCTCAGTAAGGGCATAGCCTCAAGCAGGACGACAACCCCCGGGGGAACGGGCAAGTAGAGAGGGAGAACGGCACGGTCTGGAAGGCCGTCCTACTGGCCCTACGGTCCAGGGACCTCCCAGTTTCACGGTGGCAGGAGGTCCTCCCGGACGCTCTCCACACCATCCGGTCGTTATTATGTACGAGCACTAATCAAACGCCTCATGAGCGTCTCCTTGTCTTCCCTAGGAGGTCCTCCTCTGGAACGTCGCTGCCGGCCTGGCTGGCGGCCCCAGGACCCATCCTGCTCCGAAAGCATGTGCGGGCACATAAGGCGGACCCGTTGGTCGAAAGGGTTCACCTCCTCCACGCGAACCCGCAGTACGCTTACGTGGAGTACCCCGACGGCCGACAGGACACGGTCTCCCTGCGGGATCTGGCGCCCGCCGGCAACACACACACCCCCCCGACACCATTCACCCAACCCCCCCCCCTTCCTGCCACCGCCGCACCCCGCGACCGCCCCCTTCCCAGGAGGATCGGTTCCCCTCCCCTCAGGCCCGACCAAGAATAAAGCCCAAGCTGAAACCGTAAGGCTCCCGGAGACGACAACACCGGTACAAGCACCACCACCACCACCGGGGCTGAGGTGATCGACATGGACGACCAGACCGCCCGACCGACTCGTGGCGTCGATCTAAATCAAAATATGGACTTTTCACAAGAACATTTTGCTTTTCTCCCTATACCCTCTGTAAATAGCTGAAACAGGACAAAATTGTACAATACTGTATTGCCATGTGAATGTTTTTTTTCCTCCCAGGACCAGCCCTGTAAACCCTTACCACCATACAAAGCATCACCCCGCCGGGTTCATTTTTGACAAGGGGTGAATGTGGTAGTATGTATTGGGGGTCATGTGGGACTGGAAGCCCTAATGTCATTGGCTGACAGATCCCGGGTCCTGGTTGGCCGTTGACCTCTAGCTCCGCCCTGAAGGCGGAGTATAAGAAGCCGGAGTCCTCCCCCGCAGGCCATTCTACTATCGAGCTGCGGGGGAACAGACACGCTTAATAAAGCCTCATCGACTTCACTCTATTCGTCTCACGGAGTCTTTGTGCGCTACACATCACTGACAAAATTCAATTAATTAGGATACTGGCTGAATTTAGTCAATAAGTTATTGACTTAATGTAATAATCCATTGTTTGCATAAACCATATATTGAATTAATTTTATAAATAAAATATTTGTTTGTAAGAATTAACACTGAAATTATTTACTGATTTGTCTCTATCTGTACAGTTATGAAGCAAAGCAGTTTGTCTGTCCGGAGTGAGATGCTAAGTCTATTGTGTACATTGTGGCCTGAATTTTGTGTACAACTTGCACGTGTGATCGGTGGGACTGGAATAGATGTGTTATCCACTCCTGCCTGTGCGCGCAGCCCAGATACGATTAAGGGCTGGCCAGTGTGAAACCTGGCTGAACATAGGCTCAGCGCTGCCGATGAGGGCAAGAGTGTGTTCGGTGGCTTCAATGGAGGTCTGGCAGTGGGGGTGGGGGGGGGGGGGCTTTAAATAAAATAAAGGAAGTTCTCTGCAGGCTGCCAGGAGGTGCAAAAAACCCTGAAGGAGCTGTCTAGGAAAGAAGTAAATGCACTGCATTTGGAATGCTCCATGGCCTCAGCACCCACTGGGAATGCCAGATGGGAGAGCAATCCCTGTGGGCACTCTGCATCCCCCCGCCCCCTCGCTTCTCGGATGAGTGCATCTGCACTCTAGTGATGGCAGTGAGTGCCAGGCATGACATACTCATACAGCGGGATGGCAAGAGGAGGCCACCACACCAGACGAAGGAGGCATGGACAGAGGCGGCAGTCCAGATCAGTGGGCATGATAGTGTGCACCCCACATGGATCCAGTGGACTAAAGATTCAATGACCTACTCACCTCGTCAAGGGGGAGTACCGGTTTGGCATGGAACCGTGTGTAGATGTCTTGAAGGGTGGCTGTTCTTCCTGGCACTCAGGGATGTAAGATTAGCACATATAGCACATATACTTGTGCCGGCAATGGCTGGAAGGTTTTCCCGTTAGCCTTGGGTGCATAAAAGTGTGAGGTGGGCTAATCTGATGGGCACCTCAGCCTGTTTTTACGGTGGGCGGGAAGTGGGGGGAGGATTGGTTGGGGAAGCTGGTGAGGTGTTGCAGACAGAGGATGGACCGATGAATGCACTTTTGTCCATACAGGAGAAGAGAAGCTGTAATGACATGGAGCACACTAACAGGTTGTGGGTGTCCAACCTGCTCATACGCAGCAAGTTCGAGATGGACACCCTGGAGTTGGAATGCGAGCATGGAACAAGGTCCACAGGTCGTGGGGATGCAGGGGTCTCGGGGAAAAGTACGAGTCCAGTGGACAGGTGAGAAACTCAGGGAGTGTGTAAGAAATGTAGGATCGTGTCATCTCCACTGAGATGTTCAAACCAAGAGCCCGCATTGCTCGTCCAATCACAGTGCCTCAGTGAGGCAGTTTCCCAGGGTGTCACTAAACCATCTTGCATTCACAGGCACTCTGTGATGATAGCTACTGACGTACTGTTTTCTCCCTCAGGTGCGTCATCCTCAAGGAGCAACAGAGACCCCGAGGACCCTCCACTGACACCCAAGGTTCCGTCACAGACAGAAGACCCATGTCACAGCTTCTCTCAGATCCATTCACCAGCACAGATACAGGCACGTCGGTGGCTGTTAGAGGGTCAGTTCCGTTGTTTTTTCACAAAGGTGAGAGCACTACACCCTCTTGACAACTATCTCCTTATGTTTGCAGCTCTTCCCATTTGTCTACATTCTCGCATCAGGAGTTGGTAGATGCAGGAAGGCAGAAGTCCAGCTTGCCAGCAATTGGAGGATTGCGGGAGACCAGGATAATATAGATTCCAGAGCAGATGATGAACCTCTGAAGTCGCCCATCAGGCGGCAGGTACTGGATGCCTAACGGGATGCATAGGAAGACCTTGAGATCCCTGAATGTCTGCATGCCGTAGTCCCTGTCTTGGAGGTGTCCATGCAGAGCATGAGCACTGCTCTGACCTGACATGATGTTCCGAACAGACAGTGTCCTCAACTGAGAGAGTAGAGCATCTCATGGAGAGACAGCTCCAGGAACAGTATCAGGAGTTTCAGGGGCTGTGTTTGGACCTCAGCAGCTCACTTCCAGTAATGGAAAGGCCCCCCCTGGTCACCCTGCTAGGTGCCTGTCCATCAGTGGTGAGCAGGGAGGTCCAAACTGACTTCACATTTGCAGATGAGCTGCATGTCTGCAATCTCCTCCCAGGATGACGTGGTGGTGGCAACAATTCCTCTGCCCCTCTGTCAGTGGCCACTGCATCTGATAAGGGCACAACGACTAAGGAATGCCTAAACATGGTGCTTGATTGTGCTTTATGTCCTTGATAGTGTTGGGCATATGAGTGACAAATGGGAAGAGCTGCAAACAAGGAGATCATTGACAAAAGGGTTAGAGGAACGTTCAGTAAGGAGGCCCCATCCTTTGCCTCACTTTCATGTCATGTCTTGGATGCCTTGCTGAAAGAACGAAGAATATAGGCCTCCCTGCCTCCCACATGGTTCATCACATCTGGAGACATGTCCTCACCCCGGGCCTCCTCCGACTGATCATCTGATTTATCATTTGAGTCATCCTCTGTGGCTTGTGAGCTGCTTTGCTGTCTGTTCTTCCTGACAGATCCAGGTTGTGCAGCACACACAACAATAAGTGAGACACACTCAGGAGGATATTGTAGGGCAATATTGGTCCAGGCAGTGGAACATCATCTTGAGCAACCCAACAGTCCTCTCACTTTACCACCATTATGGCATGACCTCTATTGTACCCCTCCTCCGCTTCTGTTCTTGGGTGTATGAGTGGTGTCATGAGCCACCTTTCATAGGATATCTTTTGTCACCTAGGAGTCAACCATCTAACTGAGTTGGAGTGACAAAGAGCCTTGGCTCCTGGGAGTGCACCAAGATGGGAGCATCATGGGAGCTGCCAGGATACCTGGCGGAGACTTTCAGCATCTGTGTCTTGTGGTCGCAAACCATCTAGACGTTTATGGAGAGGAAACTCTTTCTGTTGACTAAGGCACCCGCTGACTGGTGGAGCCTCAGTGGCCACATGAGTACAGCCTATGGCACCCTGAATGCGGGAGAACCCAGAAACTGCAGCGAAGCTTCTGGCTCAGGAACTTTAATAGCCTCATGAATCGATGGGCACCTACCCAGTTTGAGGCAATCTCTGGGTCAATAATGTGGCACAATGAGGTGGCACAATGAGGTCATAGTCACCCCAGAGAGGCAGAACCTCCTTAGCTCAGACATGTCCAGGTAGCTGGAGTCCTACCCTTAGGCTCTCATTGCAGGATAACCGCATATCCTACAGAGCCTTCCACCTTGCACTTGCTGCTGGCTCTGAACCCCCTCTGGCTGTCCCTCTACTTCCTCTGTTTGCGGACACCAGGCCGTCTCTTCCATCTGACCCTCACCTCAGTAGAAAATCCCCATTTTCTGGAATACATGAGCCACAGGATAATGCCCTGAATGATGCACTCAGCAGAAAGCCTCTAAGAAAGTTAGCAAGCCAAAAAGTTCTCCATAAAATACAGGACATGCAATGAACTGTCAGAAAACATAACCAACCCTCACCTGAACTCCGACCTACTTGGATTGCTACGACTCTGGTTGACTTTTATCCTATCCTGGATCAAATTTCAATTAAAACCCAGATGGCCGCCTGCTCGTATGGTTTGTACGCTGACTGTTAAATCGCACAGGCCATATAAAATTCAAGATAATTGTCTTTTTAATTGGGCTAAATTGGCCATTTAATTATCAACAGATTTCCTTTCAACTCTGACAAGTGCGCGGCAACTATAATTGGGCACAACAGCGTGATGCTGTCGGGAGGCCCGACTATTACGTGATTTCTAGCAAGTTTAGGTTGGCTGTGTGCCCATAAGATCTTAAGACATAGGGGCAGAATTAAGCACTCGGCCCATCGAGTCCGCTCCACCATCCCCCTTAGAACATAGAACATACAGTGCAGAAGGAGGCCATTCGGCTCATCGAATCTGCACCAACCCACTTAAGCCCTCACTTCCACCCTATCCCCATAACCCAATAACCTCGCCTAACATTTTTGGTCACTGAGGGAAATTTATCATGGCCAATCCACCTAACCTGCACGTCTTTGGACTGTGGGAGGAAACCGGAGCACCCGCAGGAAACGCACGCAGACACGGGGAGAACGTGCAGACTCCGCACAGACAGTGACCCAGCGGGGAATCGAACCTGGGACCCTGGCGCTGTGAATCCACAGTCCTATCCACTTGTGCTACCGTGGGCTGTCCAGTCTTTTACCTTCAACACATAACCCCTGATCCCCTTATTAATCAAGAACCTATCTATCTCTGTCTTAAAGACACTCAGTGATTTGGTCTCCACAGTTCGACATTCACCACCCTCTGGCTGAGGACATTTCTCATCTACTCTGTTTTAATGAATCGTCCCTTCAGTCTGGAGTTGTGCCCTCACGTTCCAGTTTTTCTTCTGGTGGAAACATCCTCTCCATGTCCCCTCTATCTAGGCCTCTCAGTATCCTGTAAGTTTCAGTAAGATTCCCTTCATCCTTCGAAACTCCAATGAGTACAGACCCAGAGTCTTCAACTGTGCCTCAGATGACAAGTTCTTCATTCCAGGCATCATTCTTGTGATAGTCCTCTAGACCCTTTCCAAGGCCAGCATTACCTTCCTTATATATGGGGCCCAATACTGCTCACAATACTCCAAATGGGTCCTGACCAGAAGTACATACCTTCCCTTGTGTTCCAGCCCTCTTGACATGAATGCTAACATTGCATTTGCCTTCTTAACTGCCGACTGAATCTGCACATTAACCTTAAGAGAATCTTGAACTAGGACTCCTAAGTTCCTTTGTGCTTCTGAATTCCTAAACCTTTTCCCATTCAGAAAATAGTCCATGCCTCCATTTTTCCGACCAAAGTGCATAACCTCACACTTTTCCACATTGTATTCCATCTGCCGTTTCTTTGTCCACTCTCCTAGCCTGTCCAAGTCCTTCTTCCGGCTCCCTGCTTCCTCAATACTACCCGTCCCTCTGCATTATCTTTGTATCATCTGCAAACTTAGCAACAATGCCCTCAGTACCTTCTTCCAGATCATTAATGTATATTGTGAAAGGTTGTGGTCCCAAACCGACCCCTGAGGCACACCACTGGTCACCGGCTGTCATCCTGAAAAAGACCCCTTTATCCCCACTCTCGGCCTCCTGCCAGTCAGCCAATCCTCTATCCAGGAAATGTAAAACTCTGACCTATATGTATTTCCAGCATGATAAATGTCACTAAATGTAATTCAGACAGCATTTTCAGATAATAGACCCACAGGAGACATTTTGTTATAAATGTAAGCTGGATTTCTAAAAATTCTACACAGATCAAAACGAAAGGTCACCATTGAACTGAAATGTAACTGGACCAGCCATGTGAATAAATAATTTGGTTACAAGAGCAGTTTAGAGGCTGGGAATTCTGCAGCGATTATCTCACCTCCTGACTCCCCAAAGATCAACGTCACCCACACCAAAGGCTTATGTGGCATCTCATCCACCGACTGAAACATTCTGTCCCTCCACCAAAGGTGCACATGAGCTGCAGTGAGCACTGCACAACTACTATTGTAGGTCATAGTAGTTCAAATATTGTCATGAGACTTTTAAATATTTCTGCTGTGCACTGGACGCCTACAACAAACCCCATCCAACATTCCAACATGGAATCAGTATGCATAAGCCCTCAGGTCTATTTTACACCTGGGATCCAATTTTTATGTGCCAGCATCAATTGGAAGATCTTTAATTAGCGTTGACAGCTGGTTGCAAGTCCCTGGCTTCTCTCCCATGTCAGAAAATCCCAGCATGGTAAGATTGGCTTTCATGTATTTCTTTGTAAAATTACTTTTTTTATGCATTCCCAGGATGTGGGCGTCGCTGGCAAGGCCAGGATTTGTAGCCCATGTCAATTGCCCTTGAGAAGGTGGTGGTGAGCCACCTTCTTAAATTACTGCATGTCCTGAGGCGTAGGTACATCCACAGCACAGTTAGGGAAGGAGTTCCAGGATTTTGACCCAGCAACAATGAAGGAACGGTCAACTTCCAAGTCAGGAAGGTGGTTGGTTCGGAGGGGAACTTGCAGATGGTGGTGTTCCCAGGTATCTGCTGCCTTTGTTCTTCCAAATGGAAAATATTGTGGTTTTGGGAAGCACCACTGAGGTATGTCTTGGTGCATTGCTGCAAAGCATCTTGTAGATGGTGCAGTACTGCAGCAACAGTGCAGCAGCTGTGCAGCGAGTAAATGCTGAAGATGGTGGATGGGGTGTCTATCATGTGGGGCTGCTTTTTCCTGCATGGTGTCGAGCTTCTTAATTGTTGCTGAAGCTGCACTCATCCAGGCACGTGGAGAGTGTTGGTTCACCCAAGGAGGAATTTACCTCCTGCCATTGCCCCAAAACCCTGCACATTCCAATTCCCCCTTGAATGTCTCGATTGGACCTGCCTCCACTACACTCTCAGGAAGCATGGGCGAAATTCTCTGGAAACGGCGCGATGTCCGCCGACTGGCGCCCAAAACGGCGCAAATCAGACGGGCATCACGCCGCCCCAAAGGTGCAGAATGCTCCGCATCTTTGGGGGCCGAGCCCCAACATTGAGGGGCTAGGTCGGCGCCGGACGAATTTCTGCCCCGCCAGCTGGCGGAAAAGGCCTTTGGTGCCCCGCCAGCTGGCGCGGAAATGACATCTCCGGGTGGCGCATGCGCAGGAGCGTCAGCGGCCGCTGACAGCATTCCCGTGCATGCGCAGTGGAGGGAGTCTCTTCCGCCTCCGCCATGGTGGAGACCGTGGCGGAGGCGGAAGAGAAAGAGTGCCCCCACGGCACAGGCCCGCCCGCGGATCGGTGGGCCCCGATCGCGGGCCAGGCCATTGTGGGGGCACCCCCCTGGGCCAGATCGCCCCGCGCCCCCCCCAGGATCCCGGAGCCCGCCCGCACCGCCTTGTCCCACCGGTAAGGTAGGTGATTTAATTTACGCCGGCGGGACAGGCATTTTAGCGGTGGGACTTCGGCCCATCCAGGCCAGAGAATCGAGCGGGGGGGGCCCGCCAACCGGCACGGCGCGATTCCCGCCCCCGCCGAATATCCGGTGCCGGAGACTTCGGCAACCGGTGGGGGCGGGATTCACGCCAGCCCCCGCCGATTCTCCGACCCGGCGGGGGGCAGGAGAATTTCGCCCCACATTCCAGACGCCGACCTAAAGTCAAAAGTAAAGCCGTCGTAGTCCACTTTCCCCTTGTGGGGGTGGGGGGGGGGGGGGGGGGGGGGAAGCTGACTGGTGGCGATTTAACCTGAGGATCACCATACCTCTGCCGAGGGGCAAGGTTGAAAAGGCAGACCTTCAAGAATAACCTCAGCTGGTATGGGAATTGAATCCGTGCTGACCTGCATCACAAACCAGCTGTCCAGCTAACTGAGCTAAACCGGCTTCAGACCCTGACCATTCGCTGCGTGAAAAATATTTTCCTCATGTCATTACTGCTTCTTTTGTCAATTACCATAAATCTGTCCCCCCTTGTTCTCAATCCTTCCACCAATGGGAACAGTTTCTCCCTATCTACACTGCCGAGACCACTCATGATTTTGAACACCTCTACTAAACCCAAGTATCATCATCCAGTATTTACACCTCGAACCAATCTGCTGTGGGACTTGTGTAATTAATTTGTTCTATTGAGTTGTTCTCGAGTGCTTTACTCTAATGCAATCTGATTATGCAAAGTGCTTAATTGCTAATAATTACACAGTTTGTAGCAGAATTGAAGTTCATCTTTGCAGAATGTTCTCGTCATTGTTAAATTACAGGAGAGAAAATTAATTTACAATAGATACATTCCAGGGGGATCTTCCACAACCAGCCTAATGTCTGCCCTTAGCAGCCCCCCCCCCCCTCCACCCCCCCCCCCCTGTTTTCCCCATGAACCTGACAAAATCCCGCACTATCCGTTTTCCCCATGAACCTGACAAAATCTTGCACTATCCCAAACCTGCCACAGATAGGATACTGATCACAGAAGGCCATTCTTCTTAAAAATAAACTAGAGGTCCCACAGCCTTCGGCTGAGGTTTGCCAACCCTCCAGGATTGGCCTGGAGTTTCCAGGAAGTGATGATCAACCTCCTGGACATTGGAGAAAAATCATCGGGACATTAAATAATGTTGAGTATTTTTTGTCATTTCCTTTGAACGTTTTCCTTTATCAGATATTAAAATATTGAAAATGGGGGCTGGAGGCCATTTGGCTAACAGTCAGTAACCATCCAATTGGGTAATGAGTCTTTTTGCTTTCCGATTGGTGTAGGAAGCCAGCGGGTCACAAGGGTATATGTGTTGGCCGACTAATGACTGGAGCCTGGGGACAAGTCATGTGATGAAACTTACAGAAATACATTTAATCGCATTTAGCCCCACTAAGTTACCATCGTGAGCTTTCTTTGCCTTGGGCTTGGTCCTTCCACGACCATCGATTTTCCAATTTTCCTCTGTCCCAGTTCATTGCTAATGCACATTTCCAGCGTGGGATGGGGTGAGAAGCTCTCCCAGTAGTGTACATCCACAATTCGTGTCCCAACTTAAAATCAGGACTTCTATATTTGGTGTACATATTACATATAGATTGTCATAATATTGACATAAACCAACAAGATGATAGTGCATTTAACTCTTCCCCACTATATTCTCAGTGCTGGGCCAAGGCTTTATTTGTTACTCTTCTTTAGTTACCCTGAGAAGGAGGTCTTTGTGGAACTGAGTGGTTGAGAGGCCATTTCAAAGGGCTCTAGAGTCAAACATAGAATTTACAGTGCAGAAGGTGGCCATTCGGTCCATCGAGTCTGCACCGGCCCTTACAAACAGCACCTCCCTGAAGCCCACGTATCTACCCTACCCCCATAACCCAGTAACCCCCACTTAACACTTTTTGGACACTAAGAGCAATTTAGCATGGCCAGCCCACCTAACCACCACATCTTTGGACTGTGGGAGGAAACCGGAGCAACCGGAGGAAACCCACGCAGACATGGGGAGAACGTGCAGACTCCACACAGACAGTGACCCAGCTGGGAATTGAACCTGGGACCCTCTTGCAGGGCGTGGCAGCTTTTGGTAGAAGTCCACAAACTATCAGGTTTATTGGATGGTGGAATTTGAATGCAGAACAATGGGATCATCAGACCAACCTTGTGACTATTGCACTGCTCCTATATGTATTTTCAATTCAGAACATATATTTAATTGAGTATTGAGCGACCAACAAACACCAGGGGAGAAATTCTCCGGAAACGGCACGATGTCCGCCGACTGGCGCCCAAAACGGCGCAAATCAGTCGGGCATTGCGCCGCCCCAAAGGTGCGGAATGCTCCGCATCTTTGGGGGCCGAGCTCAACTTTAAGGGGCTAGGCCCGCGCCGGACAAATTTCCGCCCCGCCAGCTGGCGGAAAAGGCCTTTGGTGCCCCGCCAGCTGGCGCAGAAATGACATCTCCGGGCTGCACATGCGCGGGAGCGTTAGCGGCCGCTGACGGCATTCCCGCGCATGCGCATTGGAGAGAGTCTCTTCCGCCTCCACCATGGTGGAGACCGTGGCGAAGGCGGAAGGGAAAGAGTGCCCCCACGGCACAGGCCCGCCTGCGGATTGGTGGGCCCCGATCACGGGCCAGGCCACCGTGGGGGCACCCCCCGGGGCCAGATCACCCCACGCCCCCCCCAGGGGGAGAATCGCGGTGGGTGGCCCGCCAACCGGCGTGCCGCGATTCCCGCCCCCGCCGAATATCCGGTGGTGGAGAATTCGGCAACCGGTGGGGGCAGGATTCACGCCAGCCCACGACAATTCTCCGACCCGGCGGGGGGTCGGAGAATCTCGCCCCAGAAATGGAAGGTTAAATAATAATGAGTATGAGACCAGTTCAATCTTTGACCAGAATTTTCCAGGATGGGAATCATTGTGGGCAGGAAGGTTGACAGATCAGCCAAAGGTCCGCTAACTCTTGGCGGGAATATGCATTGTGGCAGTGGGCGGGACTGGAAAATCCTGCCCTTTATGCCTAGCAAGTCACATTTGAGTATTATGAGAGGTTAGGATATGATGCTTGAAAGAAGTGGCATTATTTGCACCTGAGGCAGTTTAACATATTTTTGTTAAACGCATTTTATTACAAACTTGTATCAAAGCAGGTTACAGCAAGTAAACAGCCCGGGAAACATACTTCCCAACAGTAAACTATACAGTCTGTACAGATTATTCTCCTTTTTCCCCCCCCTCCCTCCCCATCAACCCCCCCCCCCCCCCCCCCCCCCCCCCCGGCAACAAATAGCTCCTCAAACACGGTCACAAACATTCCCCACCTTTTCTCAAACTCCCCTGCTGAGCCCCTTAACTCATACTTTATCTTCTCTAACCGCAAGAAGTCGAACACCCAACCAAGCTGCTACCCCCGGTGCCGATGCCAACCGCCACTCCAGCAAAATTCGTAGCCGTGCATTCAGAGAAGCGAAGGCGAGGCTGGCTAAACGGTTCGTGCTGAACCCGCACTTCTCCTTGTTGTAAGTGAGGTTTAGGAGAGTAGCGGTGTGGAGAAATTTAGCGAGATTGGCATCGTGGTCCTGCTGAGCATGGCCGCAGATGGTGACATTGTCTAGGTACAGAAAGGTGGCCCGCAACCCGTACCGGTCGACCATTCGGTCCATCTCCCTTTGGAAAACCGAAACCCCGTTTGTGACGCTGAAGGGGATCCTAAGGAAGTGGTATAGGCGGCCGTCTGCCTCGAAGGCGGTGTATGGACGGTCCGATTTACGGATGGGGAGCTAGTGGTAGGCGGATTTCAGGTCTACCGTTGAGAAGACCCGGTACTGCGCAATTTGGTTAACCATGTCAGATATGCGTGGGAGGGGGTACGCGTCAAGCTGTGTGTACCGATTGATGGTCTGGCTGTAGTCCACGGTGTTTCTCCCCAGTTTTAACTACTGCCACTTGAGCTCTCCAGGGGCTGTTGCTGGCCTCGATGATGCCTTCCCGAAGCAGCCACTGGACTTCGGACCTGATGAAGATTTTGTCCTGGGTGCTGTACCGTCTGCTCCTGGTGGCGACGGGTTTGCAATCTGGAGTTAGATTGGCAAAGAGGGAAGGTGGGTCGACCTTTAGGGTCACGAGGCCGCACACAATAAGGGGTGGTAAGGGCCTGCTGAATTTCAGAGCTAGGCTCTGGAGGTTGCACTGGAAGTCCAGGCCAAGGATTAGTGCAGCGCAGAGGGTAGGGAGGACGTAGAGGCGGAAGCCGCTGAATTCTACGCCCTGGACCGTGAACGTGACCGTACAGTACCCCCGGATCGCTACGCAATGGGATCCGGAGGCCAGGGAGATTTTTCTGGTTGGCGGGGTGTATCGTGAGGGAGCCTTACCGTATCCGGGTGTATGAAGCTTTCGGTGCTCCCGGAGTCCAGCAGGCAGGAAGTTACATGTCCGTCGACTTTCACGCTGGTGGATGCGTTGGTCAGGTTATGCGGACGAGACTGGTCGATTGACATGGAGGCGAGTCTTGGTTAGTCGTCGGGTAATGGGGCGGCTGGTGAGCCCGAGTCCTGGAACGCTGGTGGATCCCATGTGCTGAGGGGTAGACAAGATGGCGGCGCCTGAAGATCTTGAGGGCTACAAAATGGCACCGCCCATGGAATGCATGTTGCGGGGGTGGAACAAGATGGCGGCGCCCATGAAACGCACGTGTTGCGCGGAGGGGAAGATGGCGGCACCCACTGGCCGCACATGGTCTGAGGGGGGGGATGGTGGCGCCCATTGTCCGTGACCGAGGGGGGTGGGGGCGATAGCGGCTACTGGGCGGGCCTAGCAACACCGCATCAAAGTGGCCCCTCTTCCCGCAGGCTTTACAAAGGGCAGCACGGGCCGGGCAGAATTGGCGGGGGTGCTTCTGTTGGCCGCAAAAATAGCATCGGGGGCCCCCGGGGTTCGTTGGCTGGCGTGCAGCGCAGGCGTATTGGGTGGGCAGCGCCCCCGCTGGGGCGGCTGGCTGTGGGGTCCACGAAGCATAAGAGGGGTGGGCCGTGTGGCTGGGGGTGTAGGACTGGATGTTGCGCAGGGCAACCGTCATGGAGAGCGCTAGCGTTTTAGTCTCTGCGAGGTCACGCGTGGCCCCTTCTAGGAGCCGCTGGCGTATGAGATCTGACCCAATTCCAGTCACAAAAGCGTCCCCATAAGGAGGTCTGAGTGTTCCGTGGCCGCAACGGCCTGACAGTCACAGTCCCGGACTAGTGGGATTAGGGCCCGCCAGAAGTCTTCTATGGACTCACCAGGGAGTTGAGAGCGAGTGGCGAGTGCGTGCCTGGCGAAGAGCGTGTTCGTTTCCTGTGCGTAGTTGTCCTTGAGTAGAGTCATGGCTTTGGCATAGTTCGGCGCGTCCTGGATTAACGGAAAGACTTTGTAGCTCAACCTGGAATATAAAATCTGAATCTTCTGAGCCTCCGGAACAGGGTTTGGCGCCGCGTTGATATACGCTTCGAAGCAAGCTAGCCAGTGCTGGAAATCCTTTCTGGTGTCGATTGATTGCGGATCCAGCTGCAGGCGATCCGGTTTGATACGGAGGCCCATCCTTAGAAACTGATAGCAATAAATTGAGGCACGATCAATTGGACAAAAGACGATAGTTGATTCCAACTGAGGCTTTATTGCTATCAGATGTGTGGCCTCCCACAGCAGCTGCCAAAATGGCTGCTGGCTGGAGGACACGCATATTTATACAGGCAGGGACTACTGGCGAAACTGTAGTACAGGTCCTACCATACATCACCTAATACAGATGTGGAGGTGCTGGCGACTGGGGTGAGCACAGTAACCTGGTGTGTTGTAAGACTTCTTACTGTGCTCAAAAGACTTCAAAGGTTTCCACCACATTAAAGGCATAATCTTCACCTTCATCTCCTTTGAACCTGGAGCACCCCAGCAAGCTTGTGAATGGTGCATCCTGCCCACCAATGACATGCAAAATATTTGCATTATCCTGCCGAGTCGGGGCGGAAGCACAACTGGACCATCAGGAAAGCCGCTACGGCCAGCTGGGTGGGACCAAAGATTTGGGACCAATTTGTTGCCAAGCGCAATTCCCAAATTTGCCTCGACATGGGATTCTGCGCACAATTGGGATTCCTGGTCTTAGTGGCAGGGAGCAGAGAATCCCCCTCTCCTCCATTTTCTTTTTTAAAGGTATTTTATTCCAAACACATGTAACAACAGCAGAATACAAACTACAGTCTATAAAGTCACTGTCCACAGTTTGTACCATCTTTCCCCTTTTATCCCCTCCACCCCCCCCCCCCCCCCCGCAACGAACAACGCCTTAAATAGCATCATGAACAGCCCCCACCGCTTCTCGAAGCCCTCTTCTGACCTGCTCAACTCGAACTTAATCTTCTCCAACCAGAGAAAGTCGTACAAGTCCCCCAGCCAGGCTGCCACGCCCAGTGGCGTATCCGACCTGCAATTTAACAAGATCCTTCACCGGGCAATTAGAGAGATGAAGGCCACAACATCAGCCCCCTTCCCCTCCAGCAGCTCCGGCTCCTCCAAGACCACAGAAAACTCCAGGTCTCACACTTCTCACACCCATCGGTCACCCCCTGGAAGAACCCACTCAGCCTCGCCCGAGTTATGTGCACCTTATGCACCACCTTGAACTGAATCAAGCTCATCCTCGTGCAAGAGGAGGTTGAATTCACCCGCTGCACCGCCACACACCACAGCCCTCAACCTATTTCACTGCCCAATCCATCCTCTCATTTACTCTTTTTAAAATAAATTTAGAGTACCCAATTAATTTTTTCCAATTAAGGGGCAATTTAGAGTGGCCAATCCACCTCGCCTGCACATTTTTGGGTTGTGGGGGCGAAACCCACGCAAACACGGGGAGAATGTGCAAACTCCACATGGACAGTGACCCAGAGCCGGGATCGAACCTGGGACCTCGGCGCCGTGAGGCTGCAGGGCTAACCCACTGCGCCACCGTGCTGCCCCCCCCCCCATTTACTCTTGATCCTCACCACTTTCCCTGACCTGTTCCCCCAATCACCTGTATATATCTCCAATCCTGCCCTCCCCCACATCATCAGGAAGCAGCAGTTGCTCCAACAGTGTGTACTCTGACCACTGGGCCCTCCACTCTTTTCATGCAAAATCCCTCACCTGCATATACCTAAACTCACTGCCCCTCAGCAGCTCAAACCTCTCCCGCAGCTCATCCAGTCCTGCAAACTTCCCTTCCGAGTTCAAGTCCCTAACCCGCTCCAGCCCCACCTCCCTCCATTTCCCATCCATCCCATCATCTCCCTCGGCTTGAACCTATGGTTCCTTCTCAGTGAAGTCAGCACCGACATCCTTTCCAACTTAAAATGCCTCCTCAACTGGTTCCACATCCTGACCGTCGATTGCACCACTGGGCTCCCCGTGTATTTCCCCAGACTTAGTGGCTCCAGTGTCTTAACTCGCACCTCTCACCCTTGTGTTCGCTGACCTCTATTGGCTCCTGGTCAATCAATCGCTTGATTTCAAAATTCTCTCCTTGTTTTCAAATCCCACCCTTCCCCATCTCTGGAATCTCTTCCAACCCCGATGTTATAACCCCAGTGGAGGTCCCGGAATCAGGACTATACGATTTCCCGTGACCTCCCAGGAATATGAACTTTCCCTTTAAGACAAGAAGGCCTTCCGTTTTAAGGGGGTGGGGTTTCCCCTTTACAAGCGGAGCCTCAGTTGTATAAAAACCCCGGCCTAGCTGCAGGTTGGGGAAGTAGACCCTGGGGGGAGTGGAGGAGAGAAGGAGTGGAGGAATGGAGGAGTATTGTAATTGTATCAAAATAAACCTTGTTCTGTAATTTCTACTTTTGTTGATGTGGTCTGCATACCGCAGATTCAGCACCCCACCACCATTCACAATCTCTGTGCTCCTCATATTCTGACCTCTTTGTGCATGCCCAATTTTAATTTCTCGACCATTGGTAGCCGTGCCTTCAGTTGTCATGGTCCCAAGCTCTGAAACACCTTTTCAAAATCTCTCAATCTTGGTCTCCTCCTTTAAGTCGTTCTTTAAAACCTGCCTCTTTGATCAAGCTTTTGATCAGCTGATCTGACATCTCTTGAGATAGCTCAATGTCCTACTTCCTTTTTATAAGGCTCCTTTTTGAAGTGCCTTCAAATGTTTCATTATGTTAAAGGTGCTATATAAATGTAGATTGTTGTTTGTATTGATATTTGGTATTGCGTAATGATGATTTTTGGGACTAGCCGGTGGATGTTTTCATTTTCAACACAGTGGTCAAATTCATTTAAAAAGCCATCTGTGGTAGTCTGTGCCTAACAGCCCTTTTGTGCAAAGAATCTTCCAGAATTTCTTCTTTGTAGAAATATTATTTCAATGCACCCTGGCAGCTTGGAGCACTTCTTAGCTGCATTGCACTTTACTGGCCTGCATCAATTTGAGGATAATGGGGAGATCGAGGTGGAATGGAATGAGATTAATGTAGTGATCAGGACTGTATTCATTTCTTCTTGGAATGTGGCCGACACGGGCCTTGCTACACTTATTGCTCGACTCTTGTTGCTCTCACAGTGCTAGCAAGCACTCAACAATAACTGGCTCACCGATGCTCAGTGTAGGTTCCGTCAGGGCCACTCAGCTTATTACAGCCTTGGTCCAACCCTGAGCAAAAGAGCTGGGGCGAAATTCTCCCCCAACGGCGCGATGTCCGCCGACTGGCGCCAATACGGCGCCAATCAGACGGGCATCGCGCCGGCCCAAAGGTGCGGAATGCTCCGCATCTTTGGGGGCCTAGCCCCAACATTGAGACGCCGGAGGGATTTCCGCCCCGCCAGCTGGCGGAAATGGCGTTTGTTGCCCCGCCAGCTGGCGTGAAAATGCGGCGCATGCGCGGGAGCGTCAGCGGCCGCTGACAGTTTCCCGGTGCATGCGCGGTAGCGTCAGCGGCCGCTGTCAGTTTCCCGCGTATGCGCATTGGGGAGAGTCTCTTCCGCCTCCGCCATGGTGGAGGCCGTAGCGGAGGCGGAAGGGAAAGATTGCCCCCACGGCACAGGCCCACCCGCGGATCGGTGGGCCCCGATCGCGGGCCAGGCCACCGTGGGGGCACCCCCCGGGGTCAGATCGCCCCGCGCCCCCCCCCCAGGACCCCGCCCACGCCGCCTGGTCCCGCCGGTAAATACCAGGTTTGATTTACGCCGGCGGGACAGGCAATTTCTGGGCGGGACTTCGGCCCATCCGGGCCGGAGAATCCAGCGGGGGGTCCCGCCAACCGGCGAGGCTCGATTCCCGCCTCCGCCCAATCTCCGGTACCGGAGACTTCGGCGGGGGCGGGGGCGGGATTCACGGCGGCCTACAGCCATTCTCCGACCCGGCGGGGGGTCGGAGAATGACGCCCCTGAAGTCAAGAGGGGAGGTTTGTGTGACTGCCCTCGGCTTTGAGGCAGCATTTGACCCAGTGTGGCATCAAGGGGCACTCGCAAAATTGAACTCAGTGGGAATCGGGGGGAAAGGTGTCCCAATAGTTGAAGTCATACCTGGCACAAAGGAAGATGGTTGTGGTTGTTGGAAGTCAATCATCTCAGTTCCAGGACATCACTGCAGGAGATCCCCAGGGTAGAATCCTAGGCCCATCTTCAGCTGCTTCATCAATGGCCTTCCTTCCATCATAAGGTCCGAAGTGGGTAAGTTAGCCTAATTATTTCACAATACTCAGCACCATCCTCAGATAATGAAGCCGTCTGTTTCTGTGTGCACCATGACCTGAACAATATTTAAGCTTGGGCTTATTACGGCTAGTAAGGTCCTGCTACACAAGTTACAGTCAATGACCATCCACAGCAAGAGAGAATCTAACCATTGCCCCTTGACATTTGCTGAATCCCTCATCACCAGCACTCTTTGGGTTACCATCAGAAACTTAATTGGAACAGCCATATAAATATTGTGGCTACAAGAGCAGGTCAGAGGCTCGGAATCCTGTAGCGAGTAACTCACCTCCTGACTCCCCAAAACCTATCCCCAAGGCACAAGTCAGGAGTGTAATGGAATACTCTGCAGTTGCCTGGATGAGTGTAGCTCCAACAACACTCAATAAACTCAACACCATCCAGGACAAAGCAACCATCCACCAGCTTAAACATTCATTCTCTCGCTAGAATCGGTGCACAGTGCTTACAAGCTGCACGCAACAACTCCGCAAGGCTCCTTTGATAGCACCTTCCAAACCTGTGACGTCTACCACATTGAAGGAAAAAGACAGCAGCTGCAAATTCCCCTGCAAGTCACATTATCCTGACTTGGGAATATATTGCCGTTTCTTCACTGACGCTGAGTCAAAACCATGGAACTCCCTCTCTAACAGCACTGTGGGTGTACCTACGCTATATCATAGAATTTACAGTGCAGAAGGAGGCTATTTGGCCCATCGAGTCTGCACTGGATTTTGGAAAGAGCACCCTACCCAAGGTCAACACCTCCACCCTATCCCCATAACCCAGTAACCCCACCCAACACTAAGGGCAATTTTGGACACGAAGGGCAATTTATCATGGCCAATCCACCTAACCTGCACATCTTTGGACTGTGGGAAGAAACCGGAGCACCCGGAGGAAACCCACGCACACACGGGGAGGATGTGCAGACTCCGCACAGACAATGACTCAAGCCGGAATCGAACCTGGGACCCTGGAGCTGTGAAGCAATTGTGCTATCCACAATGCTACCGTGCTGCCCCACGGTCTGCAACAGTTTAAGAAGGCAGCTCACCAATTTCTCAAGAGCATTTTGGGTTGGACAATAAATGCTGGCCTAGCCAGTGATGAGAAAATAAGTTAGGAGCCATCTGTGTAGCGAGACTTGGAGTCAAGCATAAGCCAGACTTATAGAGGTGGATGATTGACTTTGATGAAGAAGTTAGCTTCTCGCAGATTTCAGGTCACTAATTAACAGAATTTATGAGGTCTAGGTTGCTAGTCCAATACTCGGACCGCTCTGCTACATTACTCTTCACGGGGCTCAGTGGAATAGCTGGTGCATTGCTCACCTGCCCTTTTACAGATGATTGCTGTGTTTTAGGTGATGAATGGATGTAAAGCCATTTCATTAGTCCTCTGGGGAAAGGACCTAAGCTTCCACAATATATCTGTACGACATTGGGTCAGAAATCATTTCTGCCAGTTTAATGCAGCAAAAAGGGTTTTGACCTTTCATTCAATTGGCTTGCTGAGGATATGCTGTGAAGTGAGTGTGACTTAGGGCCAGTGTCGCTGCACTATCTTGCCAGAGTTTACACTACTAATGCATTTGGGTGAACTCAGAACAGAAAATAGAAGATGCATCAAACTAGAGGGAAGCTTCAACTTGAACATTGCTTGCTGATTGATAGCATTGGAAAAGTTGTTCCCCTTTGACCCTAGTTAATACTGGACGTACCACTAAGTTCCCAGAAGAATGTGATCCCCAGCATATTTACCCCAGCTCACAGGAGCTCTCATTGAGAAGGTACAGATATATAAATGGAGAAATGCAGTGGATGTGGAGCATAGGGACTTTAGCCTTGAACAAGGTGCTACCTGGGCAATTACCAGTGAAGATTAAGGGACATGTAAAGATGGTCTGATATGGCAGCATACATGCCGTTACAGGCTGAACACGTCACAACTGGAAGTACTGCGTGCAGTTCTGGTCACATTATAGGAAGGATGTGATTGCCCTGGATAGAGTGCAGAGGAGATTTATCAGGATGTTGCCTGGGATGGAGGGTCTGAGCTGTGAGGAAAGATTGGAAAGGCTGGGGCTGTTTTCCTTGGAGTGGTGAAGTTTGAGAGGAGACATGGTAGAGATGTATAGGATTATGAGGGACATAGATAGTGTGGTTAGGAAGACACATTTCCATTAGTAGGGGAGTCAGTAACCAGGGGAAAATTTCAAGAAAAGATATAGAAGGCTAAGAGGGGAGTTGGGGAGAAACATTTTTTGTCCTTTGCTTTTTAGCCTTCAGAGAGTGGTCTTACCCTGCTGCAGCAGGGGAGGCTGCAGGGGAGAGAGCTGAACAGTAAGTAGTGGTAAGGTCGGGTAAGTATTTATTACTGTTATCATTTATAGTCTGTAAGTTCCTTTGTGGTTTACAGTTTGAAAGGGCTATATCCTACAGTAGCAAGGACCAGGGAAGAGGGACCCAAGAGGACTGAATATAATTTGATATTAAGCATCTTCCAAAGGTTTAATTTAAAGGGGTAAGTCGTGGCAGGAGAGTTCCAAACCGTGGTGTGCTCCTCGTGCTCCATGTGGGAAGTTGGGAACATTTCTAGTGCCCAGGGCCAGCATATGAGCAGGAGCTGTCTCCAGCTACAGCTCCTGGAAGCCCAGGTTTCAGAGGTGGAGGGGAGGTTGGGGACACTGTGGAGCATCCACGATTTGGAGAGTATTGTGGGTAGCATTTCTTGAAAGGTAGTCACATTGCAGGCTCAGACTCCACAGATAGGAAGGGATTGAGTGACCACCAGGCAGAGCAAGAGGACTAGACATGCAGTGCAGGATCTCCTTTGGATTTTGCCCTGCAAAACAGATATACCGCTTTGGCATACTGTTGAGGGAAATGGCCTCTCAGGGAAAAGCAGCAACAGCCAATTTTGTTACATCACAGCTCTTTCTGCTAGACAGGGAGGAGTAAAATCTGTGGGAGTGCAATAGTTATAGGGGATTTGATTGTAAGGGGAATAGATAGGCATGTCTGTTGCAGAAAACAAGACTCCAGCAAAGTTATGTTGCCTCCCTGGCACTAGGCTCAAGGATGTCTCAGAACTGCTACAGGACATTCTGGAGGGAGAGGATGAACAGTCAGTGATTGTGGTACACATCGTACCAATGACATAGGTTAAAACAAAAAGGGATGAGGTCCTAAAAGCCAAAGTAAGTTGAAAAGTAGGACCTCAAAGATAGTGATCGCAGGATTACTACCAGTGGCACATGTTAGTCAGAGTAGAAATAACAAGATATATCAGTTAAATACGTGGCTGGAAAGATGGCACAAGGGGGAGGTTTCAGATTCCTGGGACATTGGGACCAGTTCTGGGGGAGGTGTGACCAGTACAAATTAGACGGGTTACACCAGGGCAGGACTGGGACTGATGTTTGCTAGTGTGGCTGGGGAGGGTTTAAACTAGAATTGCAGGGGGATGGAAACCTAAGCAGGATGACAAGGGAAAGGGAAACAAAGACAGTAATAAAAGAAAGAATAATAAAATGCAAATACAGTAAACAGGGTAATCAAGGGTGAGAGGCAAATAGGGCCACAGTACAAAGAAAAGTTAGGATGATTAAAAATGGCAAAAAAGCAAATCTAAAGGCTTTGTATCTTAATGCATGAAGAATTCAGAATAATGTATTCAAACTGATGCTGCAAATGGAGGTATAGGGATATGATCTCACAGCCATTACAGAAACATGGTCACAAGGAGATCAAAACTACAAACTTAACATTCAAGGATATTTGACCTTTCAGAAGGTCAGGAAGGACGGCACTCTTAATTAGGGACTGAATGAGGACAGTTGTGAGAGACGATCTAGACTCGGATGATGTAGAGCCTATTTGGAGGCAAAAGGGGAAGTAGACATTGGTAGGAGTAGTGTATGGACAACCAAACAGTAGCCACATGGTAGAAAATAATAGGAGCACGTAAAAAGAATAGAGCAATAATTATGGGTGACTTAAATCTTCATATTGATTGGGTTAATCAAGTTGGCAAGGGTAGCTACAACAAATTCATAGAGTGCATTAGGGATAGTTTCCTAGAGCAATATGTCTAATAATAATATTTTCTTAGTGTCACAAGTAGGCTTACATTAACACTGCAATGAAGTTACTGTGAAAATCCCCTAGTCGCCACACTCTGTTGCCTGATCAGGTACATTGAGAGAGAATTCAGAATGTCCAATTCACCTAACAAGGATGTCTTTTGGGACTTTTGGGAGGAAACAGGAGCACCTGGAGGAAACCCTCACAGACACGGGGATAATGTGCAGACTCCGCACAACAGTGACCCAAACTGGGGATCGGACCCGGGTCCCTGGCGCATGGAGCTAATCAGGGAACAGGCTATCTTGGATCTGGTAATGGGTAATGAGGCAAGTTTAATGAATGACGTCAGACTAAAAGATCCCTTCGGAAGTAGTGATCATAACGTGATAGAATTTAGTATTCAGTTTGAGAGTGAGAAACGTGGGTCGGAAACAATTGTGGTTTACTTCAATAAAAGGAATGACAATGAAATGAGGATAGAGTTAGCTAAAGTGTACTGGGCAGATAGATTAGCAGAAAAGACAGTAAACAAGCAATGACAGACACAATAAGAAGATAATTCATGACCCTCAGCAAAAATATATCTCAATGAGGAGGAAAGAAAGGGATAAACCATGGCTAATCAAGAAAGTTAAGGAGAGTATTAAGTTGAAAAAAAAAGCATATAAGGAGGCAAAAGTCAGTGATAGCCCTGAAGATTGGGATAAATTCAGAACGCAGCAAAGGAGGACTAAAAAGATAATAAAGAGGGAGAAAATAAACTACGCTGGCAAACTAGCGAGTAATATAAAAACTGGCAATAAGCTTCTGTAAATATATAAAAAGGAAGGGAGAGGTCAAAGTGAACATAGGCCCCCTAGAAAATGAATTTGGGGATATAGTTATGGGAACAAGGAAATGGCAGAGGAGTTAAACAAATATTTTGCATCAGATTTTACAACGGAAGATACTTCTTACACCTCATCAATACTAAAGAATACAGGGGAGCAATTAAATACCATCACCATCAGTAGAGAAGGAACATCAGACAAACTAATGTAGCTAAAGGCAGATAAGTCCCCTGGCTCTGATGGCTTGCATCCTAGAATCCTAAATGAAGTAGCTACAGAGATAGTGGATGCATTGGTTGTAATTTTCTAAAAATCCTTTGATTCTGGAAAAGTACCGGAGGATTGGAAACCTGACAATGTGACAGTCTTATTCAAAAAGGGAGGGAGGAAAAAAGCGGGTAGCTTTGGCCGATAAGCCTGACATCTATTGTTGGAAAAATGCTGCAATCAATTATTAAGGAAACAATGCAGTACATTTGGAAAAGTATATCTAATTAAGTATCATAGAATAGAATTTACAGTGCAGAAGGAGGCCATTCAGCCCATCGAGTTTGTACCGGCTCTTGGAAAGAGCACCCCCACTCAAGCCCATTCCTCCACTCTATCCCCGTAACTCAGTAGCTCCACTCAACCTTTTTGAGCACTAAGGGCAATTTATCATGGCCAATCCACCTAACCTGCACATCTCTGGGCTGTGTGAGGAAACCGGAGCACCGGGAGAAAACCAACGCAGACATGGGGAGAACGAACAGACTCCGCACAGACAGTGACCCAAGCTGGGAATCGAACCTGGGACCCTGGAGCTGTGAAGCAACTGTGCTAACCACTGTGCTACCATGCTGCCCGGCAGTAGAGTCAGCATGGCTTCATGAAAGGGAAATCGTGTCTGACTGATTTATTTAAGTTTTTCAAGGAAGTCTCAACCAGGTTGGATAGAGGGGAACCAGGAGTTGTGTTGTATTTGGACTTCCAGAAGGTGTTTTACACAGTACCTCACAAAAGGTTAAGTCATAAGGTAAGAATCCATGGTGTCGGAGGTAGCATACTGGCATAGATAGAGAATTGGCAAATAGGCAGGAACAGTGAATGGGGATAAGGGGACCACAACTGTTTACAATATATATTAATGTCTTGGAGGAAGGAATGTACCATAACTAAATTTGCAGCTGACACAGATATAGGTGAACGTGGACGTGAGGAATGTTGGATCAGCCACGATCCTATTGAATGGTGGAGCAGGCTTGCAGGGCCGAACGGTCTACTCCTGTTCCTATTTAGTTAGGAAGCGACTCGCTCTGGTGCACAGGTCCCTATTTCTATGGCGGGGATTGCATCTGGCTCAGAGCCTTTTGTAATGTACAGTGTTCCCATCCCTCTTTACATGCGCGGAAACCACATAGGCTGGACGCTGGTGAGTCTTCGGGAGAAGACTGCTCATCAATCTTCATTGGCTTCTAATCGTGCAATGCTTCAATTTTAAAATTCTTGTCGATTTCAAATCGCTGCAAGGCCTTGTTCTCCCTCCCCATCTCCTGCCCTCCATCTCTTTAAGATCCTTCAGCCCTAGGATGCTCAGAGATCTCTGCACCTCTCCAAATCTGGCCTCTTATGTATCCCCGACTTTCATTACACTATCATTGGCCTTAAGCTCTGGAATTCTATCCCTAATCTTCTCCCCCTTTAAGAAGCCACCTGGTTACCTGTCCAAATATTATGTGATGCTCAGCTCTGATCAAATGGCTGAAATACTTGACGTTTTATTTTTTGGATCTCACTTTTCTTAAGAGTTCTCCTTGCTCTTGCAATTTCAAACAACTGCTGTACACTAAAAGGGAAATTTTTGTGTACGTCTGAGCAGCCACATTTCAAAAGTCTCTATTTTCCTCCACAGACCTATATTTAGTATCAAAATTTGCAATCATTTATTTGCCCGAGTGTATGGGATCGACAATCTTATTTGCCTTTTTGATGATTGTTGAAACATCAGCAATTTGAATAGCTATTCACAGAATGTTTGTTGTTTCCCTGAAACAGGTGACCAGTGATCCACCTGAGCCACTGGCTGTCACACAGCCAGCTCAATCCATCCAAACCACACAACGAACACAGACGCCAACACAGACGCCAATAGAGACGCAAATAGAGACACCAGCACAGACAAGCTGCTTGGGCAGAGGCAAAATGGCAAAATATTTGACTCCAGATGAAATGACATCGAAAGATTATTACTTTGATTCTTACGCTCATTTTGGCATCCACGAGGTAACGTTTCAACCCTTCCTTTAATGATGCAGGGTTTCAGTGCCTGGTTAACGTGATCATTTTATGAAGGTTCATGAAGGTCATCCACTTTAATTCATACACAGATTTTCTGCCATTTGCTTTGTAACCTTGCAACATTAATTATTTTAATTTGGTGGAGAGGCAGAATTAATTTGCCACTGAGACATTGTTAATTATTCGGAAACAGCGTTTATAATCCACCTTTGACCTTTAGTAGACAATGTTAAAAGTATTTGGAGATGGTTGAAGCTGTGATGGGCTGGTTAGGGATGCCGGGCTGGTTACTGGTGTTGGCTGGTTAAAGATGCCAGCTGGTTAGTGATATTGGGCTGGTTAACAATGCCGGCTGGTTAATGATGTTTGGCTGGTTAATGATGTTGGCATGGTTAGTGATATTGGATTGGTTAACATTGCCAAGCTAGTTACTGATGTCAGGCTGGTTAGTGATGGTCAGCTGCTTAGTGATGTTGGCTGGTTAATGATGTTGGGCTGGTTAGTGAGGCTGAGCTGGTTAGTGAGGCTGAGCTGGTTAGCGATGTTGGGCTGGTTAGCGATGGTTATTGATGTTGGGCTGGTTAACGATGTTGAGCTAGTTCACAATGCCGGCTGGTTAATGATACCTGTCTGGTTAGGGTGGCTGGGCTGGTTAGTGATTTTACGTTGGTAACCTTGTTGGAATGATTAATGAAGCCTGGCGAGTTATTGATTAAAAAAAAAATTTTAGAGTACTCAATTACTTTTTTTTTCCAATTAAGGGGCAATTTAGCATGGCCAATCCACCTACGCTGCACATTTTTGGGTTGTGGTGGTGAGACCCATGCAGACCCATGGAGAATGTGCAAACTCCATGTGGACAGTGACCCGGGATCGAACACGGGTCCTTGGCGCCATAAGGCAGCAGTGCCAACCACTGTGCCACCTTGCCTCCCCTCAGGCTGGTTATTGATGTCAGGCCGGTTAACATTGTCGAGCTGGTTAGTAATATCAGGCTGGCTAACAATGTTGGGCTGGTTAACAATATCTGGCTGGTTAATCATGTCAGGCTGGTTAACATTGTTGAGCTAGTTGGTGATGTCAGGCTGGCTAACAATATCGGGCTGTTTAGTGACGTCAAGCTGGTTAATGATGTTAGGCTGATTAACAATACCAGGGTGGTTAGTGATATTGGGCTGGTTAGTAATGTCTAACTGGTTAATGATGCCAGGCTTGTTAGTGTACCAAGCTGGTTAGCGGTGTCAGGCATCCCTAACCGACCCGGCCTCACGAGCCAGCAGAACACCACTAACCAGCCCTAGTGATTGGCTGCCTCGACTAGCAGAAGTGTTCTTGTTCAAGGACATTAAAAACTCATCTGGTTCACTAATGTCCTTTAGGGAAGGAAATCTGCCCTCCTTACCTGGTCTACATGTGACTCCAGACCCACAGAAATGTGGTTGAATCTTAACTTCCCCTGAAATGGCTGAGCAAGTCACTCAGGTATATGGATGGGCAATAAGTGTTGCCCTTGTCAACAACTCCCACATGAATGAACAGAAAATATTAGTCATCAGCTAATTCCTTAAAAAGCTTCCATTGATAAAAAGTTCAGATTTCTGAGCTTTCAACATGCTCTTATTTATACGTTTTTGCAAAATTACTAGCGGCAAATGGGTGGGTTTGACTGTCATAGGGTAGGTATCATGGAGAAGTGTATAAACGAACAGGCGGGCAATGTATGGGCAGGGTGAAGGGGCAAGTTTGAGGGGGGAACGTATGAGGGGAAGATTGTGAGGGAGAGAGTGTGAGGTGGAGAGTGTGTGAGGGAGAGGGTGTGTGAGGGGGGGGTGAGGGGGAGGGTGTGTGAGGGGGAGGGTTTGTGAGGGGGAGAGTGTGTAAGGGGGAGGATGCTAGGCGCAGATGGCGAGGATGCCAGTGGCAGGGTGCAAGGGGGAGGGTGCGAGGGGGAGGGTACGAGGGGGAGGGTACGAGGGGGAGGGTGCGAGGGGGAGGGACTGATGGGGAGGGCATGTGGGGGAGGGACTGATGGGGGGGTGTGTGGGGGAGGGTGCGAGGGGGAGGGACTGATGGGGAGGGCGTGTGGGGGAGGGACTGATGGGGATGGTGTGTGGGGGAGGATGCAAGGGGGAGGGACTGATGGAGAGGGTGTGTGGGGGAGGGACTGATGGGGAGGGTGTGTGGGGGAGGGTGCGAGGGAGAGGGACTGATGGGGAGGGCGTTTGGGGGAGGGAGTGATGGGGAGGGTGCGAGGGGGAGGGTGCGAGAGGGAGGGTGCGAGGGGGAGGGAGTTATGGGGAGGGTGTGTAGGGGAAGGTGTGAGGGGGAGGGTGTGAGGAGAAGAGTGTGAAGGGGAGGGTGTGAAGAGGGAGGGAGTGAGGGGAGAGAGAAAAGGCGAGAGAGTGATGGGGAGTGTGCGAGGGGGCGGATGCGAGGGTGTGGGTACCAGGGGAGGGTGCCAGGGGGATGGTGTGAGGTAGAGGGTGCTGGGGAGAGTGTGAGGGGGAGGGTGCGAGGGGCAGAATGCGATGGGAGGGCACGAGGTGGAGGGCGGGAAGGGGAGGGCGCAAGGGGAGTGCGAGAGGGTGAAAGGGAAGGCGTGAGGTGGAAGGTGCGAGGGGGAAGATGTGAAGGGGAGAGGGGGAGGGGGAGACGGTGAGGGGGAAGGTGCCAGGGGCAGGGTACAAGGGGGAAGCGTGAGGGGGAGAGGGGGAGGGGAAGGCACGAGGGGGAAGGCGTGAGGTGGAAGGAACGAGGGGGAAGGCGTGAGGGGGAGAGGGGGAGAGGGAAGGTGCGAGAGGGAGGATGCGATGGGAGGGTGCGAGGTGGAGGGCGGGAAGGAGAGGGAGCAAGGGGAGTGCGAGAGGGCGAACGGGAAGGTGCGAGGGGGAAGGTGTAAAGGGGTGAGGGGGAGGGGGAAGGTGTGAAGGGGCGAGGGGGAGGGGGAAGATGTGTGGCGGAGGGTCTGAGGGGGCAGCTCTCAGGAGGAGGGTGCAAATATATATTTCCTTTCGCATTCCTCACTCCCAACATTGCCAAAGGTAAATGTAGAATATCATGGATACTGGAAATCTGAAATAAGAACAGAGAGTTGGAAATATTCAGCAAGTCTCGCAGTATCTGTGAAGAGAAAAAACAGACTGAGTGAGATTTTCCGTCTCCCCGCCTGCAGGTTTTGCAGTGACAGAGACAGTGCGGCCCATTGGCCTCCGGCGGGACCTTCTGGTCAACGTTACTGTCAACGTGCGGCCCCTCTGCCTCCGGAGAACCAGCTTTGGAGGGGGGGTGGTCACCGCTACCGGAGGACCAGCTGGGGGGGCGGGGGTGGGGGAGAGGGGGGGGGGTCACTGCCACTGGAGGACCAGCTTGGGGGGGGGGGGGGGGGGAGAGGGGGGGTCACCGCCACTGGAGGACCAGCTTGGGGTGGGGGGGGGGGGTGGTCACCGCTACCGGAGGACCAGCTGGGGGGGCGGGGGTGGGGGAGAGGGGGGGGGGTCACTGCCACTGGAGGACCAGCTTGGGGGGGGGGGGGTCACCGCCACTGGAGGACCAGCTTGGGGTGGGGGGGGGGTCACCGCTACCGGAGGACCAGCTGGGGGGGGGGAGAGGGGGGGGGCACCGCCACTGGAGGACCAGCTTGGGGGGGGGGGGAGAGGGGGGAGGCACCGCCACTGGAGGACCAGCTTGGGGGGGGGGGTCACCGCCACTGGAGGACCAGCTTGGGGGGGGGGGGGGAGGCACCGCCACTGGAGGACCAGCTGGGGGGGGGGGGGGGGGGGCACCCCCACTGGAGGACCAGCTTGGGGGGGGGGGGGGGGGGGGAGAGGGGGGGGGAGGCACCGCCACTGGAGGACCAGCTTGGGGGGGGGGGGAGGGGGGGGAGGCACCGCCACTGGAGGACCAGCTTGGGGGGGGGGGGGGAGAGGGGGGGAGGCACCGCCACTGGAGGACCAGCTTGGGGGGGGGGGGGTCACTGCCGATGGAACTAGAAAATCTTTCTGGTTGTTCACACCCAATGAGTGCATTTCTCCGTAAAAAGTTCAGTGTGGGAGCGAGCAGGAATTGCCACGGTCTTCCAGGCGCTCGGCCAGCAAAACCGGCATGCAATTCAACGTTAATTGGTCCACTTAATGAGGCCTCACGGGCTTCTCGCCGCAAATAACACCTCGCCAGCTGATTCGCCGGGACCGCGCTTGCCAGCTCCCCCACGATCAAGGTCGAGCAGCCCTTAAGCTGCACTTGCTCAGCCAACCCCAGCCAGCTCGCAATAATGGCGCCGCGGAGACCGGAGATGCTGACCTGGCAAAGCTCCTGGATGCGGTGGAGACCAGGAGAGATGTCCTGTTGCCCCGAGGGTCCGGGAGGGTGAGATACAAGGCAGTCAGTCTGCCTGGGATGGGGTGGTGGCAGCTGTTAGTTCCAAGATGTAGTGGTAGAGCTAGGAGGGCCAGGCACGTTGAGGATCACTGAGAGCACTGGGGCGGGGTGGAGGGGGCTGGGGGGGGGGGGGGGGGGGGGGGGGGGGGGGGGGGGGGGGAGGTTGGGGGCTGGGGATAGGACATTAAACAACTTTTCACACAACCATTATGATGCCTCTGTCACTTTCTCACGCAATGAGGGCTGACCCCAGACCCTTTGCCATCTCTCCAGGCATCCCAACACCCTCCCCCCTCTCCCCATGGCGCTCACCCACCCTCCGGCCGTGGACATGTCCCCAGAGCTGTGACCCATCCCCTGGGTGTTCTGCTGCGTGTGTGGTGTTGCCTCCCGCAGTGTTCAGGCACGGTGTCCGGGCATCAAGGTGTGATTGGGATGCTAAGCAATGACCCCCGCATGCTACATGCCCCCCCCACCCATGGGAATCCACTTGGGTTGTGTGAAGTGCTCACGTAACCACGATTGCCAATTCCCACCAGCAATAGTCTTCAGCTGCACGACCAGAGGCCTCAGCAGTCGGTGGAGGTTATGGGTGATCGGTGAGGCAGACGGGCAGGGACAAGGTTTGCCCCTGGAATGGGGTTGGGATCCAGGGGTTGGCATGGTGGTGCTGTGAGTGATTGCCCTCCAGTTGGCCCCCCTGGCGCCTCAACCCCCATCCCCCCATGGCGACCCACCGCTGTGGAGGGACCCCACCCCACACCGAGCACTGGGGTGACAATCCCAGCACCCCCGAGCTCTTTGACTGTGAGCAAAGGTGGCTTCTCACCTCCTCGGCTCCCCACAGAAGCCCTTCCCGTCTTTAAAAAGGAATATTAATCGGTGCCAGAGTGAGCACTTGCTGGGGAGGCTGCTGAATGTCGGGAGACCAGCGGATATGGGGTGGACCTCATTGATTGAATGGAAATAGGGCTTAAGTGGTAATAATTGGTTTCTCGCCACGCTGTGATGAGATCCTGATTTCACCTATGGGAGCGGGCCGGTTGCATTGCAAACTGTTTTGCGCCTGGTGCGGTGCTCCGCTTTGGCCTCTACCACTATTCACCGGCCTCATTACGCTAGAATGAGAGCGCATGAGGCCGGAGAATCGCGCCCAATGTTTCAGGCTAATGAGCTGGTAGGTGTGGGGCAGACGAAGGAATTCTGAGGAAACAGAGAGCCAGGAAAAGGGAGGCCTAAATTTGTCACAAGCAGCTCCTTAATGATGGTAAGAAATTCCTTCCTGAGAACAGTCAAGCAGTTATATACGCTTGGGTTTTAGATGATGATATGGACACCCAGCTTCTTACTGTTGTGACATCTTCCAAATGTGATTAGATTATTGTTATATCATTCACAGATAATCATTTGGCATTACCTTCGTCGAACAATCACCGATTTTTGCCTTGTACTATCGTCCGTTTTGCCATTTAATCTCCTGCCCTCCATCCCTCCTCATGATCCTCTCCCTTTTGTCTGAATGTTCTCACTCGGCAGCGTTGTGAGATCTAAATGCTATGCATCAGAGAGCCTATGATACATGCTGGCAGTACCAGTGTTCAGTTGATCACGGATAATGTTGTTCTGAATGCCACTCGAGTCAATCTGTGCCCCCAGCTCAGTCCATCACTGGTCAACTGAGCAAAGCAAAACATTGAACAGTACGCATGCTGTTCTGTGCTAATAGCTGACTGCCCACACTAAAATGTACCTGGGGCTGAAAGGAGGAGCACATTACTAATGGAGAAAGTCAATCAATTCCAGCCAGCCCATTCTAACTGAAGCTGACAGTAAACAATGCTGGACCAAAGTAAGTTCTTTGTGCATTATGGATTAGATTGTGACCCTTTGCATACTTATCTCAAACTTTCAATTTCAAGCAGCCCCAATGACAGAGTATAAAACAGGATAAGATGACAGTAGCAGAACAAGAAGCAATCCAGGTTTGAATTGAACCTGATGTTTACTCCTGGCACTGCCTCCAGTTCCTCAGGAAATCCTCAGCACTCGAGGTCCGGTCTGACAAAACAATATTCTGTTAGATTGTGACCGTCGCTGACTACACTAACTACAGTGTTTAAGCTTCTATGGGCAGTGTTGTTACTGTTTTCTTTTAGTTGATGTTCAGAAGAAAACCACAAAGCATCTTCCAAATTAATTTGTAGTTATTTCAAATTCACTCAAAAATCACACTGTCCTGTTTTTATGTGCAATAAAAGAGCTAGGATTGTTGGAGAAATCAGGACCAGAATTTACCTTCTGTAATTGGCAAAATCTTCAATTTATCTTCAGGAGCAAGAGTCATGTGCCAGGCATTTAGTAAAAAGCTAAACGCTAGAATGGTACATGTCCAGGAATGTCCATAATTCGACAATAATCTCGACAATAACCCCTACAACAACCCCACAATAACCCCCACAATAACCCCCACAATAACCCCACAATAACCCCCACAACAACCCCACAATAACCCCACAACAACCCCTACAATAACACCCACAATAACCCCCACAATAACCCCCACAATAACCACCACAACAACCCCACAATAACCCCACAACAACCCCTACAATAACACCCACAATAACCCCCACAATAACCACCACAATAACCACCACAATAGCCCCCACAACATCCCCACAATAACCCCACAACAACCCCTACAAAAACACCCACAAGAACCCCCACAATAAGCCCACAATAACCCCCACAACAACCCCACAATAACCCCCACAACAACCCCACAATAACCCACAATAACCCCCACAATAACCCCCACAATAACCCCACAATAACCCACAATAATCCCCACAATAACCCCCACAATAACCCCCACAATAACCCCACAATAACCCACAATAACCCCAACAACCCCACAATAACCCACAATAACCCCCAAAATAACCCCCACAATAACCCCCACAAAAACCGCACAATAACCCAGAATAACACCCACAATAACTCCCACAATAACCCCCACAATAGGCCCCACAATAACCCCCACAATAACCCCCACAATAACCTCCACAATAACCCTACAATAACTCCCACAATAAACTCCACAATAAACTCCACAACAACCCCACAATAATTCCCACAATAACCCCACAATATCCACCACAATAACTCCCACAATAACCCCCACAATAACGCCCACAATAACCCCACAATAACCCACAATAACCCCCACAATAACCCCCACAACAACCCCCATAACAACCCCACAACAACCCCACAATAACCCACAATAACCCCCACAATAACCCCCACAAAAACCGCACAATAACCCAGAATAACCCCCACAATAACTCCCACAATAACCCCCACAATAGGCCCCACAATAACCCCCACAATAACCCCCACAATAACCTCCACAATAATCCCCACAATAACCTCACAAAACCCCCCACAATAAACTCCACAATAAACTCCACAACAACCCCACAATAATCCCCACAATAACCCCACAATAACCACCACAATAAACTCCACAATAAACTCCACAACAACCCCACAATAATCCCCACAATAACCCCACAATAACCACCACAATAAACTCCACAATAAACTCCACAACAACCCCACAATAATCCCCACAATAACCCACAATAACCCCCAAAATAACCCCCACAATAACCCCCACAAAAACCGCACAATAACCCAGAATAACCCCCACAATAACTCCCAAAATAACCCCCACAATAGGCCCCACAATAACCCCCACAATAACCCCCACAATAACCTCCACAATAACCCTACAATAACTCCCACAATAAACTCCACAATAAACTCCACAACAACCCCACAATAATCCCCACAATAACTCCCACAATAACCCCCACAATAACCCCCACAATAACCCCACAATAACCCACAATAACCCCCACAATAACCCCCACAACAACCCCCATAACAACCCCACAATAACCCACAATAACCCCCTCAAAAACCGCACAATAACCCAGAATAACCCCCACAATAACTCCCACAATAACCCCCACAATAGGCCCCACAATAGGCCCCACAATAACCCCCACAATAACCCCCACAATAACCTCCACAATAATCCCCACAATAACTCCACAAAACCCCCCACAATAAACTCCACAATAATCTCCACAACAACCCCACAATAATCCCCACAATAACCCCACAATAACCACCACAATAAACTCCACAATAAACTCCACAACAACCCCACAATAATCCCCACAATAACCCCACAATAACCCCCACACTAACCGACACAATAACCCCACAATAACCCCCACAACAACCCCACAATAACTCCCACAATAACCCCCACAATAACCCCCACACTAACCGACACAATAACCCCACAATAACCCACAATAACCTCCACAATAACCCCACAATAACCCCTACAATATCCCCACAACAACCCACAAGAACCCCACAATACCCTCCACAATAACCCTCACAATAACCCACACAACAACCCCACAACAACCCCCACAATAACCTTCACAATAACCCCCACAATAACCCCCACAATGACCTCCACAATAACCTCCACAATAACTCCCACAATAACCACCACAATAACCCCACAATAACCCCCACAACAACCCACACAACAACCCACACAGTAACTCCCACAATAACCCCCACAATAACCCCACAATAACCCCACAATAACCTCCACAATAACCCTCACAATAACCCACACAACAACCCCCACAATAACCCCCACAATAACCCCACAATAACCCCCACAATATCCCCACAACAACCCACAATAACCCCACAATAACCTCCACAATAACCCTCACAATAACCCACACAACAACCCCCACAATAACCTCCACAATAACCCCACAATAACCCCCACAGTAACCCCAACAATAACCCCCACAATAACCCCCACAATAACTCCCACAATAACCCCCACAATAACCCCCACAATAACTCCCACAATAACCCCCACAATAACCCCCACAATAACTCCCACAATAACATCCACAATAACCCCACAACAATCTACACAAATCCTCCACAATATCCCCCACAATAACCTCCACAATAGCCCCCACAATAACCCCCAGAATAACCCCCACAATCACCCTACAATAACTCCCACAATAATCTCCACAATAACCCCCACAATAACCCCCACAATGACCTCCACAATAACTACCACAATAACCACCACAATAACCACCACAATAACCCCCACAATAACCCCCACAATGACCTCCACAATAACTCCCACAATAACCTCCACAATAACCCCACAATAACCCCCACAGTAACCCCAACAATAACCCCCACAATAACCCCCACAATAACTCCCACAATAACCCCCACTATAACCCCCACAATAACCCCCACAATAACATCCACAATAACCCCACAATAACCCCCACAATAACCCCTACAATAACCTCCACAATAACCCCCACAATAACCCCCACAACAACCCCACAATAACCCCACAATAACCCCACAACAATCCACACAAATCCTCCACAATATCCCCCACAATAACCTCCACAATAACCCCCAGAATAACCCCCAGAATAACCCCCACAATAACCTCCACAATAACCCCCACAATAATCTCCACAATAACCCCCACAATAACCCCCACAATTACCCCCACAATAAACACCACAATAACCCCACAATAACCCCCAGAATAACCCCCACAATAACCCCCACAATAAACACCACAATAACCTCCACAATAGCCCCCACAATAACCCCCAGAATAACCCCCAGAATAACCCCCACAATAAACACCACAATAACCCCACAATAACCCCCAGAATAACCCCCACAATAACCCCCACAATAAACACCACAATAATCTCCACAATAACCCCCACAATAACCCCCACAATAAACATCACAATAACCCCCACAATAACGCCACAATAACTCCCACAATAACCCACAATAAGTCCCACAATAACCCCCACAATAACCCCCACAATAACCTCCACAATAACCCCCACAATATCCCCCACAATAAACACCACAATAACTCCACAATAACTCCCACAATAACCCACAATAAGTCCCACAATAACCCCTACAATAACTCCCACAATAACCCCCACAATAAGCCCCACAATAGCCCCCACAATAACCCCCACAATAACCCACACAATAACCCCCACAATAAACCCCACAATAACCCACAATAACTCCCACAATATACCCCACAATAACCCCCACAATAACCCGCACAATAACCCCTACAATAACCCACACAATAACCTCCACAATAACCCCCACAGTAACCCCACAATAACCCCCACAATAACCCACACAATAACCCCCACAATAAATCCCACAATGACCCACAATAACCCCCACAATATCCCCCACAATAACTCCCACTATAAACCCCATAATAACCCCACAATAACCCACAACAACCCACAATAACAACCCAACAATAACCCCACAATAACCTGTTATATACTTTGTTGTAGCCACAAAGAGAAACAATCAGAGGAGGCACACTTTGAGTTGGTACAGCATAGTGCAGGGGGTTTATTTACAAGATTCTGCTCAAACAGGGTACAATGGTGAACTCCACAAAATCCCGGGAAATGCTCCGATGCTGTCATTGCAACACATGATATTACAGCAGCCTATGGTGTTACTCTGATACATAACGTCTGAGGATCCTGGGATTATATTCATTGGAGTTTAGGAGGTTGAGGGGAGATCTAATAGAAACTTACAAGATAATGAATGGCTTAGATAGGGTGGATGTAGGGAAGTTTTTTCCATTAGCAGGGGAGACTAGGACCCGGGGGCACAGCCTTAGAATAAAAGGGAGTCACTTTAGAACAGAGATGAGGAGAAATTTCTTCAGCCAGAGAGTGGTGGGTCTGTGGAATTCATTGCCACAGAGGGCGGTGGAGGCCGGGACGTTAAGTGTCTTTAAGACAGAAGTTGATAAATTCTTGATTTCTCGAGGAATTAAGGGCTGTGGAGAGAGAGCGGGTAAATGGAGTTGAAATCAGCCATGATTGACTGGTGGAGTGGACTCGATGGGCCGAATGGCCTTACTTCCGCTCCTATGTCTTATGGTCTTATAACACACCTCCCTCTTTAGTGGCCCTGGGATTTCTACATAATCAAACACTTTCACACAGATCCAACACATTATGCTGTAACTTACATTGTTATGTTATGCATCCATGTGTACATTAGTATGTCAGTTTCTTGGGTGGACATCTGTCTCGTTTTGGCAAAACATAGCCTTCAGGAACTTGGCTGTTCGGGATATTAGGAGTGTCTTCCTGTATACTGGTCGGTTTTAGATATGGCGAAACCAACTCAGGAACTGTCTCTGGTTGTGTGGATGATTCTGTCATAACAAATTTTGTAATTTCGGCAGTTGAAGTCCTCAAGTCTGCATGTCACTGTGCATAGAAGATTTGAAAAAATTTGCACTTCTCTTTCTTGACCCTGAGATTATGTAGTCGCAGCCTTGCAATAGTAGCTTCTAGGTTCTTTACATACTCTACATCATTCGAACTTGTAATCAAAATGTTGCTCAGGTAGCATTGCACATCCGATAATCCATTCAAGGGACGAAATTCTCCGGTATCGGCGCGATGTCCGCCGACCGGCGCCCAAAACGGCGCAAATCAGTCGGGCATCGCGCCGCCCCAAAGGTGCGGAATCCTCCGCATCTTTGGGGGCCGAGCCCCAACCTTAAGGGGCTAGGCCCGCGCCGGACTAATTTCCGCCCCGCCAGCTGGCGGAAAAGGCCTTTGGTGCCCCGCCAGCTGGGGCGGAAATGACATCTCCGGGCGGCGCATGCGCGGGAGCGTTAGTGGCCGCTGACGGCATTCCAGCGCATGCGCTGTGGAGGGAGTCTCTTCCGCCTCCGCCATGGTGGAGACCATGGCGAAGGCGGAAGGAAAAGAGTGCCCTCACGGCACAGGCCCGCCCGCGGATCGGTGGGCCCCGATCGCGGGCCAGGCCATCGTGGGGGCACCCCCCTGGGGCCAGATCGCCCCGTGCCCCCCGCGGGACCCTGGAGCCCGCCCGCGCCGCCTTGTCCCGCCGGTAAGGTAGGTGGTTTAATCTACGCCGGCGGGACAGGCATTCTAGCAGCGGGACTTCGGCCCATCCGGGCCGGAGAATCGCCGGGGGGGGGGGCAACCGGCGCGGCGCGATTCCCGCCCCCACCGAATATCCGAGAATTCGGCAACCGGCGGGGGCGGGATTCACCCCAGCTCCCGGTGATTCTCCGACCCGGCGGGGGGTCGGAGAATCTCGCCCCAGATATGATCCATAATCATGGATCCAAGTGCCTCCTCGAATACCTTCCCATATTTCCTCAGAGAGTGGTTGACAATCATTCGTAGGATCAACAAGTTTGTTCACAACGGCCCAGTTTAGCTTAATATTCCTTAACCGAGATCTCTCAGACAAAGCTAGAAAGGTTCCTTGAACAATGTGTAGAGACAACTCCACTTTTTGCCTGTTAACTTCACAGTCACCTTGATGAAGCCCTTCAGTGGCATGACCTTCTCGATATATCTCCTCAAGACCACAATAACCACACAATAACCACCACAATAACCCCTACAGTAACTCCACAACAACCCCCACAATAAATCCTTTAATTCCTGGAGCCCCGTGGCAACTCTGGAGGGTTGACAACCCTATCCACAATAACCCCTCAACAACCTTCACACTGATTCTACTACAACTCCCTCCGCCACCCCCATAGCAAACCCCTAAAACAACTGGTCCCCTGCCTTCACAACACCAGCCCCCAGACAGTCTGCTCCTTCATTTCCCTGTGATTTTATCCATTTCCTTATCCTCCTGAATGTAGCAAACCCATGGTGTCTGATGTGTTGGGTGTTCTGGATCACATACAGGTCACCAACACTTGAAGTATTGCAACACTATTTTATTAAAAGGTTAACTATTTAAACATACTTGAACTGTGGGTAAATACGATACCAGCTTTAACTAAAGACCTTTGCCTTGTCCTAACCAGTTGATGCACTCAGCACATGGTGAATGTCTGTGTTGCAGGTTGTGAGCTCTGTGCTCCTAGCTAGCTGTTACTCGAATGAGCGGGAACTCTGATGTCCCTTGTCTTTATAGTGCGTGTGCTCTCACTGGTGATTGGCTGCGGTGTTGTGTATGTTGATTGGTCCCACTGTGTCCATCAGTGTGTGTGTGTGTGTCTGCACCATGATATACATGACATCCCCCCTTTTATATAAAAAAATGTGCCTGCGTGACAATAAATAGTGTGTGGTGAATGTTCCTGACTACGTGTGTGTGAAATATTTACAGGACTATGTACATAAAACTAATCTATTTACATGGGAAGGTGCCTGGTGCAGAAAAAAAACAGTGTCACACAAATAACGAGATGAACACTATATACAAACCACTTGAACGATTAAACGGAAGAACAGAACAGACCAGAGAGTCCACTAGTGCAAAGTTCACAAATTAAGTCTCTGAGGTGGCCGACGAATTCTGGTTGACCGTCAGGGTGGCACACCACTCATCGTCTGGATCGATGCTGTATACCGACAGTGGCTGGTGTCTTTGCTTCGGGGCAGCCTGTTTTTCATTACGACACCGACTCGAAAAGGCGCCTTCGGGTCCTCGGTGTCACTGCTGTGTGGGAGGTCGGAATCAGACTCGGTGACCGTGGATTGAATTGCCCGAACATTCCTGCGAGGCTGGCTGAAGCGATATGAATTGGAAGGCTGAGCTGCTCGACAGCAGGCAGCATAGTGGCCAAGTCTTCCACATCGTAGGCATTGTCAAGATTTTGTGGGGCATTGCCGCTTTAACTGGGCGGAGCCACAGTTGCCGCACGTCGTGACGTCAGCACGTTCGCTGCACCACCGCGTATGCGTGGTGCGGTCCTGCGTGGTGCGCGCCTGCACATTACGTACCTCCATGTCACCGTCCCCTCATTTGGTGCGTACAAGCCCGGGAGTCCACGAAAAGCGCGCATAATGGCCGCCCTCACCAGGCTGAGGCCCTGGAGGTGTTCAGCCGCTTGTATATGGGAGTACCGACTTGTGGCATTTTCATGTAGGACACAGGTCTCGATTGCGGTCGCTAGGGTGAGTTGCTTTACTTTGAAGAGCTGCTGACGTAGGGAGTCCGACTGAACACCGAAAACGATCTGGTCGCGTATCATGGAGTCGGAGGTGGGCCCGTAGCTGCAAGATTGCACAAGGATGTGGAGGTGCATTAAAAAGGATTGGAAAGGTTCATCCTTACCCTGCAACGCTGCTGGAACACGTAGCGTTCAAAACTTTCATTCACCCCTACGCTGCAGTGAGTGTCAAATTTGAGGAGAACAGTCTTGAACTTCGTCTTGTCTTCGCCATCAGCAAAGGTGAGAGAGTTGAAATTATGGATGGTATGGTCCCCGGCCGTGGAGAGGAGAAGAGCAATCTTTCTGGTGTCCGAGGCGCCTTCCCTGTCCGTGCCTTCGAGGTAGAGCTGGAAGCGCTGTTTGAAAATCTTCCAGTTGGCCCCGAGGTTGCCGGCGATGCGGAACGGCGGCAGCGTGCTGATGTTGTCCATGTTGCAGAATGACGGAATGCTGGCAGGAGGCAGATCACTTGCAGGTAGGTCTAAGAAGTGCTAGTATGCAACCACTCCTGGTATCATGATGTGTTGGGTGTTCTGGATCACATACAGGTCACCAACACTTGAAGTAGTGCAACACTATTTTATTCAAAGGTTAACTATTTAAACATACTTGAACTGTGGGTAAATACGATACCAGCTTTAACTAAAGACCTTTGCCTTGTCCTAACCAGTTGTTGCACTCAGCACATGGTGAATGTCTGTGTTGCAGGCTGTGAGCTCTGTGCTCCTAGCTAGCTGCTACTCGAATGAGCAGGAACTCTGATGCCCCCTGTCTTTATAGTGCGTGTGCTCTCACTGGTGATTGGCTGCGGTGTTGTGTATGTTGCTTGGTCCCTCTGTGTGTCCATCAGTGTGTGTTTGCACCATGATATACTGGTGTATATTATGACAGTGTCGGGAACCTTTATTGACCAGATTCAATATCACAGTTTTGCCTGACCCTGAACGAGGTCAGTACCCACTCTCAGTGGGTTTTGCTATGATTACTGACCACTCTCACATTGGATTTTAATGTGACCTTAATGAGGTTTTCCTTTCCAGTGCCAGGGTCAGTGAACCATTAATGAGCTGATTAATCTCAGATCAGGAGCAAAATTCTCCATCCCGCCCCGCCACATTTCTGCGCCGACCGGCCGGCGGGAGTCTCCGTTACACCGGCCGGTCAATGGGGTTTCCCATTGTGGGGCAGCCCCACGTCGTCGGGAAACCCCCAGGTGCCGGCAAAACGGAGACTCCCGCCGGCGGAGAATGACGCCCCAGATTGATCAACCCTTACAGCCGCTTCAGATTACACAGGATCACCTGACTATGTGACCGTGGCAATAGTGTTACTGTCCAGCACACAAATTAGCTTATTAAAATTTGGTAATTAATGAGTGTGGGCCCAATGCCTCACTTAGAAGTGAATAGTCTCAATTAATGGTGTTTTCTCTGCTACGGGAAACAGTCATTTGAAATATTTCTAGTGTCACGCTTCACTGAACAATGATGGGGACTGAGGACATTGGTTCAATCATCTCTCTCCTCCCTAGCTCAAGGCACTGAGGCCAATTACCTTATTCCCACTGCTTCCCATCACAGATAAATGACTGAATTTAGCCCCTTTGTGGCCTGAATGGATGTAGCACATCTTTATGTCCATGTTTTTCTCACTTGGCTCATTGTAAATTCCACAGTTGCTCGAAGCTCTGCTTGCGTGTAGAGCTGTGACTGCTCCCAGAGATCTATGGGATAGAAAGTACTGGAGTAATAAGGTAAGGCCTCAGGGGAAAGTGAGGTGATTCAGTGCATATACTTTGCTATTTTATTTCAAGGTGAACCACAGAAAGGTGCAGAAAATCATTCTTCAAGTGACAGCCGCAGGGATAGAACCAGGTGCAAATGCTCAGGTTATAGTATATCTGTATACATTGTACGCTATATCTCACTGTGTTGGAGGCTGGTCCAATTGAGGCACTGAAAAGCAAATTGGATTATTATCTGGAAAGGAAGAATGTGCAAAGCTACGGAGAGCCCTGAGATGGAGGTATTGCACTAGGTGAATTGCCCCTTCAGAGAGCAAGCACAGAAATAATGGGCTGAATAGCCTCCTTATGTGTTGTATCCATTCTGGGCTCAGGTTATATCAGTTTTATTCAGATATTTGGGTTATACTCCATCACATGTTTAATCCTGCAGATGTTTGGGTTATACTGTATCACATGTTTAATCCTGTAGATGTGTGGGTTATACTGTATCACATGTTTAATCCTGCAGATGTTTGGGTTATACTGTATCACATGTTTAATCCTGTAGATGTGTGGGTTATACTGTATCACATGTTTAATCCTGCAGATGTTTGGGTTATACTGTATCGCATGTTTAATCCTGCAGATGTTTTGGGTTACACTCCATCACATGTTTAATCCTGCAGATGTTTGGGTTATACTGTATCACATGTTTAATCCTGCAGATGTTTGGGTCACACTGTGTCACATGTTTAATCCTGCAGATGTTTGGGTTATACTGCATCGCATGTTTAATCCTGCAGATGTTTGGGTTACACTCCATCACATGTTTAATCCTGCAGATGTTTGGGTTATACTGTATCACATGTTTAATCCTGCAGATGTTTTGGGTTACACTCCATCACATGTTTAATCCTGCAGATGTTTGGGTTATACTGTATCACATGTTTAATCCTGCAGATGTTTGGGTCACACTGTATCACATGTTTAATCCTGCAGATGTTTGGGTTACACTCCATCACATGTTTAATCCTGCAGATGTTTGGGTTACACTCCATCACATGTTTAATCCTGCAGATGTTTGGGCCACACTGTATCACATGTTTAATCCTGCAGATGTTTGGGTTATACTGTATTGCATGTTTAATCCTGCAGATTTTGGGTTACACTCCATCACATGTTTAATCCTGCAGATGTTTGGGTTATACTGTATCACATGTTTAATCCTGCAGATGTTTGGGTCACACTGTGTCACATGTTTAATCCTGCAGATGTTTGGGTTGCACTCCATCACATGTTTAATCCTGCAGATGTTTGGGTCACACTGTATCACATGTTTAATCCTGCAGATGTTTGGGTTAAACTGTATCGCTTGTTTAATCCTGCAGATGTTTGGGTTACACTCCATCACATGTTTAATCCTGCAGATGTGTGGGTCACACTGTATCACATGTTTAATCCTGCAGATGTTTGGGTTATACTGCATCACATATTTAATCCTGCAGATGTTTGGGTCACACTGTGTCACATGTTTAATCCTGCAGATGTTTGGGTTACACTCCATCACATGTTTAATCCTGCAGATGTTTGGGTCACACTGTATCACATGTTTAATCCTGCAGATGTTTGGGTTATACTGTATCACATGTTTAATCCTGCAGATGTTTGGGTTACACTCCATCACATGTTTAATCCTGCAGATGTTTGGGTCACACTGTATCACATGTTTAATCCTGCAGATGTTTGGGTTATACTGCATCACATATTTAATCCTGCAGATGTTTGGGTCACACTGTGTCACATGTTTAATCCTGCAGATGTTTGGGTTACACTCCATCACATGTTTAATCCTGCAGATGTTTGGGTCACACTGTATCACATGTTTAATCCTGCAGATGTTTGGGTTATACTGTATCGCATGTTTAATCCTGCAGATGTTTGGGTTACACTCCATCACATGTTTAATCCTGCAGATGTTTGGGTTATACTGCATCACATATTTAATCCTGCAGATGTTTGGGTTACACTCCATCACATATTTAATCCTGCAGATGTTTGGGTTACACTCCATCACATGTTTAATCCTGCAGATGTTTGGGTTATACTGCATCACATATTTAATCCTGCAGATGTTTGGGTCACACTGTGTTAGATGTTTAATCCTGCAGATGTTTGGGTTATACTGCATCACATATTTAATCCTGCAGATGTTTGGGTCACACTGTGTCACATGTTTAATCCTGCAGATGTTTGGGTTATACTGCATCACATATTTAATCCTGCAGATGTTTGGGTTACACTCCATCACATGTTTAATCCTGCAGATGTTTGGGTTACACTCCATCACATATTTAATCCTGCAGATGTTTGGGTTGCACTCCATCACATGTTTAATCCTGCAGATGTTTGGGTTACACTCCATCACATGTTTAATCCTGCAGATGTTTGGGTTACACTCCATCACATGTTTAATCCTGCAGATGTTTGGGTTACACTCCATCACATGTTTAATCCTGCAGATGTTTTGGTTATACTGCATCACATATTTAATCCTGCAGATGTTTGGGTCACACTGTGTCACATGTTTAATCCTGCAGATGTTTGGGTTATACGGCATCACATATTTAATCCTGCAGATGTTTGGGTTACACTCCATCACATTTAATCCTGCAGATGTTTGGGTTACACTCCATCACATATTTAATCCTGCAGATGTTTGGGTTACACTCCATCACATGTTTAATCCTGCAGATGTTTGGGTTACACTCCATCACATATTTAATCCTGTAGATGTTTGGGTTACACTCCATTACATGTTTAATCCTGCAGATGTTTGGGTTACACTCCATCACATGTTTAATCCTGCAGATGTTTGGGTTTTACTGCATCACATATTTAATCCTGCAGATGATCGAATTATGTTGCACCATCTGAACATATGCTGCATGAACCAAGCCGGAAGCAGTCAACAGGGCAGTTCAGTTAATGTTATTTTTTCCATTTGTTTACAATAACCACAGGAAATGGCTCTGAACCGATGGTGATGGAGAAACCAGGAGTGCTCGTGGAATTGTTACAGTTTCATTGGAACTTATGATCGTACTTTTAATATTTTTATTCCCCCGGTTGAAACGAAGCAGGGGAGGGCAGCTGAAATTAATCTAGATGGCTAACGTCCTCCAGCCCCACTCCAACCCCATTCCGACCCCACCCTGATCCTACTCTGATCTCATTTCAACTCCACACCCATCCAACTCCAACCTCTCCCACATAGACCCCAGTGCAAACTATCTCCGACCCCATTCTGACCCCACTGTGAACACACTCCACCCTCACTCCACTCCGAGCCCACAGTGACTCCACTCCGACCCCACTCCAATCTAGTCAACTGGAAAACGCACACCCCTGGCAGGTGAGGTCTTTGCTCAATATGTAGACCAGGCTCTACTTCTGTCACTTGTCCCTTATCTCTTGCCCTTTACCCCTTGTACCTTGTCACTTTTTCCTTGCCCCTTGCTTGTTTGACTTTTACTTTGTCCCCCCCTACAACCTTTTCCACTAACTCCAATAGTCTGTGCAGATTGAACAGTTTACCAGGAGCTTAAGTACAGGAGGAAGCTATTCAGCTCCTCAAACCTATTTTGCCATTCAATTACATAATTTCCCATCTCTGTATCTAAACTCTATTTACCCGTCAATAACCCTTAAAATCCTTACCTAATAAAAATGCATCTCAGTTTTGAAATTTTCAATTGACTCCGAGCCTTGAGAACCATTGCGAGAGAGAGCTAAAGATTGGGTTTCAGCCCCCACTAGGCACCGACTCCATCCCTAGTACTGGTCATGGTATCAGGTTGAACCAAACCATTAATCTTCGTGCCAGATTTGACCTCAAGATGAGCTTTCTTTTTAATTCGCCCATGTGGGAGTCGCTGGCTGGGCCAGCATTTGTTGCCCATCCTTGAGAACATTTAAGAGTCAACCACATTGCCGTGGGTCTGGAGTCACATGTAGGCCAGACCAGGTAAGGATAATAGATTTCCTTCCCTAAAGGACATTAGTGAACCAGATGGGTTTTAACAACAATCAACAATGGTTTAATGGTGGTCATTAGACTATTTAAAAAATAAATTGAGAGTAGCCAATTATTTTGTTCCAATTAAGGGGCAATTTAGCGCGGCCACGCCACCTACCCTGCACATCTTTGGGTTGAGGGGGGTGAAACCCACGCAAACACAGGAAGAATGTTCACACGGACAGTGACCCGAGGCCGAGATCGAACCTGAGCCCTCGGCACCGTGAGACAGCAGTGCTGATCATTACGTCAACATGCCACCATAGTAACCCCTCCTCTCTCCCTCTTCCCCCCCCCCCCCATCCCCCTCTGCCCATCCCATGCACACTAGTGCTCCTCACTCTTCATGAGTGGTATGATAGCTAAGGAAGAAGCGTGAGATTTTGGCTTCAAGGTTCCTCCTGACAGTTTCTTTAGGCCATGTTTGAAAGTTTGGCAGTGCTCTCGGCTAGTCCGTTTGATGCTGGGTAAGGTGCGGTTCTAATCTGTTTAACACCATTGAGAGGGGGAAGTTTTCAAACTCAGTACTTTAGAGTGCCACTCGATTGCCAACCAAGCACTGCCAGGGTGCTAGGCTGGCAGTGCCATGGTGCCAAGGTAGCATTTAGCCCATGCCGGGAATCAGGCTTGGGGATGCTCTGTCCTTATGAGGTGTAGTGCAGGGGCCCTCGAGGACCCCCCAACTGGGGCAGTGGGGATCTCAGGATTGCGTTGGGGGATTGAGCGATCAGGGCGCCATTTTTAAGTGGCGTTCCATCTCTTCCAGCACTGGCAGGCAGAGCCCGAGGCCCGAAAAAATAATAGTCCCGTTCGTTAGCTGGGTCGTGGCGTCGGGAAACACCCCGCTAAACCCGCCACAACAGGTCTCTGTTTTTCGTTAAATCGTGCCGTATATCTATTCTTTAGCTATCAGCTATATCCACAATAAACCCTAACTTCTGTTTATCCTCATCATTTCACATTGAGAAATCTGAAACCAGCTCTTTCCATGCTCTTCTTCAATGGTTTCATCATAATGTGACAGAAAAGCTAAAGTAATTGGCTGCTTGTGTATTTTAACCACAGGAAATGTTAAAAGATGAAATTCGAACATTGACCTACAGAAATTCCGTCTACCACAACAAACATGTGTTCAAGGATAAAACTGTGCTGGATGTGGGCAGTGGAACTGGGATTTTAGCAATGTTCGCAGCGAGAGCGGGAGCCAGGAAAGTGTTTGGGGTATGTTCTACCCATTGATCATCTACCTTTGGTCGATTTTCTTAAAATGTTTGTTGTTAATCAACTTTATAATGCAAAACTACTCCAGCGTGCGACTCTCCTATTCAGTATGGAATAGGGCATCTTGCTTTAAGCCTGTTTGTGTTTTCAGTTGATCTCAATCAGGACAGTAACAAGAGACTCCTGGGGTAAGGATCTACCAATGCATTCTGGCTCACAATCCCAGGATCCTCTGCTCCAAGTTGCTCTGTCTGACGAGGGCTGAATCAGTCTGCCTCTAATTCGTCTGACAGCCGCTGATGCTCACCATGCAGGCATCAAATCCACAACAACTTGCATTTATACCACTCTTGTAACATAATAAAACACCCCAAGGAGCGTCACATGAATGTTACAAGACAAAATTACACACCGAGGAACTTCAGGGGCTATTAAACGGCCACAGCTTGGTCAAAGAGGTAGGTTTTAGGGAGTGTCTGAGAGGAGGAGAGATTGGAGAGGGTTGGGGACAATTGCAGAGCTTAGGGACCAGGCAACTGAAAACACGGCCATGAGTGGTTCAGCTATGAATATTTGGTACGGCCAAGAGGAACACAGAGATCACTTGTGGAGAGAGGTCATTGGTCTGGAGAAGATCACAGAGATAGAGGGTCGAGGCCATGGAGGGGTTTGGTACAAGGATTCTACAATCAAGATGGCTGTTTTGTGAAATTGCAAAGACACCATTAGAGGTGTGCTAGGTTGCTTCAGTAGACAAGGGAGAAAGTTAAAGATGAGAAAGTTTCTACAGCATTACTCCATTTATTTCAATCACCCACTTCAAACGATTGATGTCTCAGTTTTTCTTTCCCTTAATCTAGACCAGTGTTCTTCAAACCTTTTTTCCGGGGCCCCATTTTTACCAACCGGCCAACCTTCGGGACCCAACCCGGCCGATCTTCGCAACCCATGCCGGCCGACCTGCGCAACCCACCATTTTCTCTTACCTTGTTTGCTGCTGACAAAAATGGAGGAAATGGTTTTGGGTCCCTTTGGCCCTCGTACACACAATTCCAATGGAACCTGTTGGATGAAGGTGAAGCCTTCTGGTGTTGGAAAGTATGGAGTCTCCATCTGTCCAAAGTTCTGCATTTTTTTCCTGTAACATTTTATCAAATAAATCCCCCCGAACTTGTAAAGAAAAAGAAAAATGAAATGCATAAAATAAATGAAAAAAATAAAAATTAAATGAATAAAATAAATGGATAATAAATCCCCCCGAACTTGTAAAACAAAAATCTGCGACCATTAAAAAAAGAAGTGGTCGCACTGTGCATATGCACCGATGATCGGGCACGCATGCACAGTGCAGCCGTATTTGTTTCACATGATCGCGGCCATTTTGAAGGCCGCTTGCAGCCGGCGTTATTAACAGCCGGCAGCCATTGCGCGCAGATTTGCGCGATCGGGAGCGCCGCGACGGACGGCTCCGCGACCCTCCCGACACCCGCCTGCGACCCACCCGCGGATCGCGCCCCCGAATTTGACAATGCCTGATCTAGACTTTGCGACGCATATCTGAGTGAAAGTTGGAACTGTCATTGGGATTCACTTTGGCTTTGGGTGATTGTAAAGTGGGTGATAATGATATAAATAAAGTTAGCGTGAGATTTAAATAATCTAATAATGTCCATAATCAGCTATTGTGAAAATTATCCCAGGTTTATTTAGAATTACAGTGGGGGGGCTACCCCACTTCCTGTCTCTGACCATGTAACAAAGCATCAGATCACACTTTATTTACACATTTTAAACAAATTAAGGTTAAAGGATGGGGTAACAGCTGAGTCTCTACACTTACATGATGTCAGTCCAGAGGAGCAGTTCACAAGCTGGATGAATTGGACAACTATGTATCAGCATGCGATCAAAGTGCAGAATGACCTATTTACTCTTTCTGTTTGTATACATGCCCCCGGTTCCAAATATCCGCTGACTTACATATACCAGGACACATAATAATCATTGGTAGAAGAACATAGAACATAGAACATGCAGTGCAGAAGGAGGCCATTCAGCCCATCAAGTCTGCACCAACCCACTTAAGCCCTCACTTCCACCCTATCCTCCTAACCCAATAACCCCTCCTAACCTTTTTCGACACTAAGGGCAATTTATCATGGCCAATCCAACTAACCTGCACGTCTTTGGACTGTGGAAGGAAACCGGAGCACCCTGAGGAAACCCATGCAGTCACGGGGAGAACGTGCAGACTCCGCACAGACAGTGACCCAGCAGGGAATCGAACCTGGGACTCTGGTGCTGTGAAGCCACAGTGCTAACCACTATGCTACCGTGCTTCCCAATGGGCAATCCTTTGAGCAACAATCAAGAGAACTTGATTATTGCTGAAAAAAGCGACACATCGAAGTTTTGCATCATACACTCATCAGAACAGTTCGCAAGCATACCAGGATTAGGGGAATACAACAATTTATACTGTATGAGAAGAGAATGCTGATTGGTTGACAAGTGGGGCTGGATTTCCCGTCGGCGGGATCCTCTGCTTCGCCGGCAGCGCACTCGCGCATACGGATTTCCTGACGGCATCTGAGTGCCCACAATGGGGAAATCCCATTGGCCGGCTGCCGGGACAGAAGATCCCGCAGCCAACGGGAGCGCGCCATGCCAGCAACAATGTGCGATGGGGCGGAGAATTCCACCCGTGGATCTGATTGGGCAGGAGTTGTCATGGAGAATGGACAAGCAGACTATTGTTCCCCCCATGCTTTTGTTTAATTTAAAATAGGTGCGATGCTTGAAAGTTTTCCTTTTGCCTCAGACAGAAGATGCTTGTGTATGAATATACGTAGCTTCTCATAAGCTCACTTACATACACGTGGCTCACTTACGCTTGCTAGTAGCTACAAGCTTTAAATATCTAAATGTTACAGATCCACTGACCACTGGAAATTAATTTGTCCCAGTTAGCTTTATCCAAAGCTTTCATAATTGTAAATGCCATTATATATAGTTTGTGCATAGAGTCAAGATTTGATGGTAGGAATGATGGTACAACTGTTGTGTTCACAGGACCGCCCACCCCCCCCGGTCTCCCTCACCTCCATGTAAGGGGTCTAATCGGGAGATGAGGTCCTGTGCCTCGAATTTGTGCTTAGCTTCACTGGAAGGAATACTGCAGCAGGCCAAGGATAGAAATGTGGGTGTGAGAGCAAGATGGCGAATTAACATAGCGAGCAGACAGGATATAGTGCAGTAAACAAGTGTAGCTCAGGGACCCGAAAATAGCTATTCAACATAAAGAGAATTTTAAAATTAATTCCATTAAAAGTCTGGTTAGAAAGTTAACACAGTGAGTTTTGACAATGCTATTTCTGTCAACTCACATCTCTTCAATCCTCCCCTTTCTCCATGTTTATTAAACACAATCTCAAGCAGACTGAACTGAGTTGAGGCTACGGATGTTGCCCTGAATTTATTCTCTCATGGCAGAGTGATGATTACAGACAGTAACGCTCTTGTGGCTCAGGGAGTGAGATATCTTTAAAGTCACAGGGGAAATTACCTGTGCTAAAATAAATACAATTCAGAAGGATATTTCAATGCTCAAACGCCCTTACTTTGTGTTTCTTTTAACGCTTCAGATCGAATGTTCCAGTATCTCTGATTATTCAGAGATGATCATCAAAGCAAACCACTTGGACAATAGTAAGTGACCTAACAAGCACAGTCGTGTATTTATAAATACTTTACAGATTAATGAGCTACTCTGTTGAAATGACCAAAATAACTTTGTATTTTCTCGAATTGACTATAAGATTAATTTGAGATTTTTCCCTTGTCAAATTAAATATTTTAAATAGTGTATTTAGTCAGGAAATATTTTTAAGGAGAAATTGATTTTAAGTTGAAAGAGAATGTTTGGGGTAAATGTTCTGGTCCCACCCACCGGGGGAATTGTCGCGGGCAGGATGGATAATTTGACGGACCATTTTTTTTTTTGATAAACAATTTTATTGAGGCATTTTGGCACAATAAACAACAACAATACAAAACAGTGTGCAAACAACAATCAACATAGTGCAAAAACCAGCTCCCCTCCTGCAAGGACCCACCTAACTACCCCCCTGATCTACGTTACCCTAACCCCCCCTCCCGCCTCCCCCCGCTGACGATTAATTTTCCGCAAAGAAGTCGATAAATGGTTGCCACCTCCTGGCGAACCCTGACAGTGACCCTCTCAGAGCGAACTTAATTCTCTCCGGATCGAGAAAGCTCGCTATATGCGATAGTCAGGCCTCCGACTTCAGGGGCTTTGAGTCCCTCCATGCCAGCAGAATTCTTCGCCGGGCTACCAGGGACGGAAAGGCCAAAACATCAGCCTCTCTCTCCTCCTGGACTCCCGGGTCCTCCAAAACCCCAAAAATTGCCACCTCTGGACTCATCACCACCCTTGTTTTCAGTACCCGGGACATAACATCTGCGAATCCCTGCCTGTACCCCCTGAGTTTTGGACATGCCCAGAACATGTTGACATGGTTCGCTGGTCCTCCCGCACACCTGTCCTCCAATCCAAAGAATTCACTCATCCGGGCCACTGTCATGTGGGCCCGGTGGATGACCATGAATTGAATCAGGCTGAGCCTAGCGCGTGTTGCGGTCGCATTTACCCTGTTCAACGCCTCCGCCCATAAGCCCTTTCTATCTCACCTCCGAGCTCCTCTTCCCACTTAAGCTTCAGCTCCTTGGTCTGCGTCTCCTCTGCCCCCATAAGTTCTTTATATATATCCAAGACCTTGCCCTCCCCCACCCATCCACTGGACACTACCCTGTCCTGGATCCCCCTAAGAGGCAGGCGTGGGAAGGATGGAATCTGTCTGCGTAGAAAGTCCCGTACCTGCAAGTACCTGAAATCATTCCCTCTCGCCAGCCCAAATTTCTCCTCTAGCGCCCTCATGCTCTGGAAACTCCTTTCCAAGAACTGATCCCCCATCCTCTCAATCCCAGCCCTCCTCCATGCTCGGAACCCACCGTCCATATTCCCGGGGCAAACCGGTGATTGTCACAGATTGGGGACCAAACCGATGCTCTCACTTCCCCCACGCGCATTCTCCATTGGCCCCAGATCCGCAAGATCACCACCACTATAGGGCTGGTGGAGTACCGTGCCGGCGGGAGCAGCAGGGGCGCCGTAACCAGGGCTGCCAAACTGGTGCCCCTGCACGAAGCGGCCTCCATCCGCCCCCAAACCGACCCCGCATCCACCATCAACTTCCTTATCATAGCTATGTTGGCCGCCCAGTAGTAATTACTAAAGTTTGGCAGCGCCAGCCCCCCTTCCTCTCGGTTCCTCTCGAGCATCAATATCCTCACCCGCGGGAACTTTCCTGCCCACACAAATCCCATAATCATTTTATTAACCTTCTTGAAAATGAAAATGGGGAGACACTGGAAAACGAACAGGAATCTCGGGAGGATCGTCATTTTAACTGTCTGCACTCTCCCCGCTAGTGTCAGTGGGAGCGCATCCCACCTCCGGAACTCGACCCTCATTTGCTCCACCAACCGAGATAAGTTCAACTTGTGCAACCGATCCCAGTCCCGTGCCACCTGTATCCCTAAGTATCTAAAACTGTCCCCTACCAACCTAAACAGCAGCCCCCTCAACCGACTACAAACAACTCACTTTTTGCCATGTTCAGTTTGTACCCCGAGAACCGGAAGAATTCCTTCAGAATTCCCATGATTTCATCCATCCCAGGCACTGGATCCATGATGTATAAGAGCAGGTCGTCGGCGTACAATGAAACTCTATGTTCCACCCCTCCCCGTACCAGCCCCTTCCAACCCCTAGAAGCTCTCAGGGCAATTGCCAGCGGCTCTATTGCTAGCGCAAACAGCAGTTGGGCGAGAGAGCTCGGTACAGCCTAAAATAGTCAGACGTTGTCCTATTCGTCCTTACACTAGCTTCCGGAGCCTGGTACAACAGTCTGACCCAGTCATTTGACGGACCATTTAACGGTCCGTTGACCTTGGGCAGGAATTTCCAGTCTTGGAATGGGTGTGACTGGAAAATCCCACCGTTTGTCTCACAAAAGGATTAATTGTGTCTTGAGGAACTGATTTTCCATTGAAGTTATATTTGATAATAACCTTTCGGTGTCCATATTCTGAAGGGCGGAATTTTACTGCTCTCATGCCGGAGGGATTTTCCTGTCCCACCGAAGTCACTGGACTTTTGAATGGCTCACCATGTTTCCCGGCCCCACCTCCACCGCCACAGTCAAATTCTGCCCCATGTTGCACTCACTGTAAGGATTCTGCAAAATATATTCTGTATTGCGGCTGATGATGTTAAGGTATGGGGGCGATGGTGGCATGACAGTAATGTCATCGGACCAGTAATTCAGAGGTCCAAGCTAATGCTCTGGTGATATGGGCTCAGATGCCGTCAGTCAATTATTTTTAAAAACCTTTCCCAGTTTTGGTGACCATGGAACTATCATCGATTGTCGAGCAGACCCATCGAATTCAGTCAAGGGCAATTAAGAATGGGCAACAAAGGTTGTCCTTGCCGGTGACACCCCTATCCTGTGAAAGAATACACTTTTAAAAGTATAAAAATATATTTTACAATTAATCAGAGAATTGTGTGAACTGTTTTACAGTAATCACAATATTTAATGGTAAAGTGGAGGAGGTTGAACTGCCTGTGGATAAAGTTGACATCATAATCAGTGAATGGATGGGTTACAGCCTTTTCTACGAATCAATGCTCAATACAGTAATTTTCGCACGAGATAAGTGGCTGGTAAGTAATGCATCTTAAGTTCCCCGGAGGAGACTGTTTCGTTCTCATTATATTCCAGATAGGATTATCGAGTTTCAGCGACTTACTATAAAAACGCAAAATAAAAGCAGTCATAAAAGTTCAATTGTTGAAAGAAAAGAAAGGCTCGCATTTATCAAGCGCCTTTTGCAAACTCGGGGTGTCTCAGAGCAGCCAATGAAGTGCATCACCAAGTGCCGTCACTGTCATAATGTAGGGAATGCAGCAGCCAATGTATGCACAGAAAGATCCCACAAACATCCATGACCAGATGTATTGTGGTGTTGATTGAGTAATAAATATTGGCCAAGACACGGGAGGAAATCCCTCTGGACCACTTGAAATAGTTGGCCATGCAATCTTTTACACCCATCTGAGAGGGTAGGGGTGCGATTCAGACTGGAAGTATTAATCAGATATCAATGCTGTGGCCTGCAGGGTTATCGGGAAGTGTAATCTGGGCTGTGATAGTTGAGTAGATAACAGTAAAAGTATGCAACAGTTGCGGGTTGGATGCTGCTTCATACCTGCAGTTCAAAATGTGATATCTTTATCAGGTGAATAGATTACGAGATCCATTTCCCCAAAATTCACCAACAGAAACCTGGAGGGCTGATGTTCCCAGATCGAGCCACATTGTACATCGTTGCTATTGAAGATCGACAGTACAAGGACTTCAAAATCCACTGTAAGATCATGTCTGAATGTTGTGCATTCGCTTCTTCCTGTGCTCCATTCTCACATTTGAAGGTCTGAACCTGGGCTTCATTTTTAGGGTGCGATTTTGCGCCCCCAGCTGCTGTGAAGGTGAATGGCGACAAGGGCATAAAATCTCGTGAGAATTGGAAAACGTGATTCTCGCTGGCGGGCTCTCATTTTCCGATTTTTCCCTGCCCCTTGCCGGTGACATCATGAAGTTTCACCCAGAATATGTGGGGATGTCATTTCAGTACATTTTAATAAATGTTAACATGTTTAGCGGGCTTCCCCATCATGTCATCCGCCCACATTTGGAATTCCCCCTTCGTCAATGTGATGTCACGTTGGCAAAGTCTACAACTGCTTTTCAAAAGTGTGAGGCAGTCGAAGGAATCTTGCTGGGGGCAATGTCCCCTGACACCATCACAGACCCCTGTCACTGCCTTCTGATATTGCCAGTGAGTGTGGGGGGGGGGGTTCCCTGTATTCATTGTGTGAGGGAGGGGATATTTTTTTTAAAGTGCAGACATATGTGGTCGTCTCCATGGTTTCGCCACTAGCTAAAATTACACACTGCGAATCTTCAGAGCTGGCCTGAGGAACTCATTCAATCCCATCCATGAGGAGACAGATGACTGGCAGGTGGATAAGAGTGACCTGAGAAATACTGTCCATCCCACCAGGCTTCTGCTTGGGACCTTTTCCACAAGTGTTCAGGGGCAAGAGTAGGCCATTCAGCCCTTATAGAACCTGTTCTACCATTCGATAAGATCATGGCTGATCAGGAGATGGTCTCAACTTCACTTTCCTGTCAGTCCCCTACTACTTGTCAATCAGAAATCTCTCTAACTCAGCCGTCAGTATGGCCAACGACTCAGCTTTCACACACCAATGGCCATCTGAGAAAGAAAATAAACTCTCCTCATCTCAGTCTTAAATGGCAGAGGTCTCATTTTTAAATGTGTCCCCTAGTTCTAGACTCCCCTCCAGTGGGAAGCATCATTTCCCAGAAGCACAGCCAAGACCGGGAACTCGAAAGTGAGAGGGATTTGATCCTGTGGGATGAAAGAGAGAATTTGTACTTCCAATCACTGTGTTCATCCACTCAGGGCTTCCCCAATGATTTATGGCCAATGGGATACTTTAGAAGTGGATTCACTGATGTTAAGCCGGGGCAATTTAGCAGCTTGTGGTCCAGTGAGTTCAGGTCCCACCCCAGGACTTGATGGCTAAGGAAGGTATGTTCATAACGCAGTCACACACGTTGAGTGTCAACCTGCAAATCCTTCCGAACTGCCAGTGGCTGGTGGTAAGAGCCATGTTTGACGTGGAGCAGCGCCCCTCAAGCTATAAGCCCCTGGCAACAGACTAACAACGTGTTCTGGGAATTACTAGCTGCGGGAATGGACAAAAGTCTGCCTTGGAATTGAAATTTCGGCAGTTAGTGTGTGCGCACCAAGATCCAAAATATAACATTGAGCAACAAATCCCTAATCTGTGTGCCTCTCAACCCCTCCGTATTCCACTCACTCCCTCCATGCGTGGCTCAACCCCTCCAACCATCACCCCACCCACCCCCCACCCCAGCACCAAACTGCCCCCCCCCCCATGTGCCAGTAATCCCGTTATGTTGGTGTTTTCTCCCTTTGTTTTCCACTCCTGTCTACAATTTGAGTTGATTTTCTGTGTCTCCTTTCCTTGAGGGTGGGAAAACGTTTATGGTTTCGACATGACATGTATCAGGAATGTTGCCATAAAGGAACCTCTCGTGGACATTGTGGATCCCAAACAAGTTGTTACCAATGCTTGTCTCATCAAGGTGTGGTGAGCCTCTTTTGTAATAATCAGTTTGGTTATGACAAAAACTGAAGTTGATGCGATCGGTTTGATTTGCAACCTATACTACCCCATACTTGCTGGTTTATCCCCCTCGGTATCCCGACAGGAATCTGGGGAACAGTCTGGGCTGAGGATTCCTTCCTCGTCCCAGCTGCAAATAAAAAAAAAACAAGAGTCCAGAAATGGAGCCGCACAGCACCTGTTTCTTAGATGCTGCCTGCAGCACCGAGCTCCAATACAGTTGGGTAGGGAGCATGCACTGGAAGTCTACCATCCATCTTATTGAATCAGGTAGATATACTGGTGGCTGGAGTGCCCATGAGAACATTTAAGTGCTTGCTAATTTGTTCAGGTTAGGTTTCTGTTGATCTGTTAAGTGTTTTCAGTAAGAAATAGATGACCTTCCCATTCCTCAGTTCCATCTAAGACTAGGATTTGAGTCCCCTTCGTCCAGCATGAATGGTGTGTGGGAAGCGTTTTCGTGAGGCTGAGGCTGTTCCCATCAGGTGCCATTTCACTTTCGACGGGGCCCCTGCTACAGGCTGAGGAGGGAGGAGCCCAGTGGCTAGGAGATGATCACAATAAGTCTTGTAAAATGATATTTGCCTGAACTCCATGAGAGGCAGAAGACCCCCCTCCTCCTATGCACCCCACATCAATCCATTGCCCCAGATTCACCATCCCTAGACTTCTCCAGTCCTACACTCTCTTATCCCTCGGTGTTGAAAACAGCTGTCAAGCCCTGCTAGTTTGGGTGGGGGGGGTAATCTGTATCCCATCACCCAATGCCACTCCCCTCTGTCCCTCGTCTCCCCTACCTCCACCAATCAATCCCCATCATCATCCTCAAAATGGCCCCCAATAATTTGGGGCTAAAATGCTCATAGGGTACTTGGTTTAATTTTTGAAGAGGTATGAATGATGTTTTTGAACTATGTTGAGAAGTAACTGGAATGTTTCCCCAACTAGGAGGTGGACATCTACAATGTGAAGACTGAGGACCTGTCATTTATTTCTACATTCTGTCTTCAAGTGCAGCGGAATGAATACATTCACGCTTTGGTCACATATTTTAGCATTGAGTTTACAAAGTGCCACAAAAAAACTGGATTTTCCACAGGTAATCGTCAACAGCTGTTATATTTTACTTTAATCAAACCAGCTTTGGAATCTAGAATATTCAGAATCCAGGTGAGCTGTAACATTTTCTCGTATACAATCACTGAATTCTACAGCACACTGTGGGCGGGATTCTCCAGCCGTGTCCGCCCGGCGAACGAAGAATCCCTCCCGAGGTCAATGGACTTCTCCATTGTTCGTGTCTCACCCGTGGCATTCTTGCGGCGGGCGGGGCGGAGGAATCCAGCCCTGTGCCTCTTTGAAAGAGTTTAATCGCTCATCCCAGCTTTTCCTTCAGGATCCTGCCAATTAGTCCCTTTCAAGTCCATGTCAATTGCCTTTGAAATTTGATTTGCTCGGGAGAACATGGAGAGACACTATAAAATAAATGTTACAATTCTAAAAGGAGTGCAGTACCAGAGGGACCAGGGTGTCTATGTGCATAAGTCATTGGAGGTGGCAGGACAGGTTGAAAAAATGGTTAATAATGCATCCAGCATCCTGGGCCTAATATGGGCATAGAGTACTAGAGCAAGGAAGTAATGTTAAATCTGTATAAAACATTGGTTGGGCCTCAATTGCAGTAATGGGTCCAGTTCTGAGTGCCACAGTTCAGGAAGGATGTGAAAGTATTGGAGAAAATGCAGAAAAGATTCCCGAGAATGGTTCCAGGGATGAGGAACTTCGGTTATGCAGAAAGATTGGGGATGTTGGGACTATTTTCCTTGGAGAACTGTTGGGAGGTTATGAGGCGCCTCATCAGCGCGGCTAGGAAGGGCCTACTTCCATTAGGGGAGAGATCAGGGGTCATAGGTTTAAGGTAATTGGTAGAAGGATTGGAGAGGAGTTGAGGGGAGCTTTTTTTCACCCAGGGAGTGGCGGGAGGCTGGAACCCACTGTTGACAAGGTTGGGAAAGGCACAATTGAAAGCAAAATGAGGTTGTTGGCCAAGAGCTGGATAGGGGGGGTTCAGTTGGATCACTCTTTTTCTGCTGGCACAGACATAATGGGCTAAAAGGTTCCTTCGGAGCTGTTAATTTTCAGTTTCTATTTCTGGCCTGATTTGAATAAATTTTAGTTGATTGTTTTCTAGATCTTTGAATGCCCAGTGAAGTTTAACTATATCAAACATATTACGAGTGTTTTTTAAGATCGGTAATAGTATTACTGGCTTGCAATTCTTCTGCAGCCCCTGATGCTCCATATACACACTGGAAACAGACGGTGTTTTACTTAGAAGACTACCTGACAGTGAAACGGGGAGAGGAGATTTGTGGAACCATATCAATGAACCCCAATGCAAAAAACAATGTAAGTCAAATTTAAACACTTCAGCGCAATGGAAAGGTTAACTCTGTTCAATGATTTTAAAATTAATTTTTGGGATTTTGGGTCAGCATTTATTGCCCATCCCTAATTGCCTTTGAGAAGCTGGTGGTGTGTCGCCTTCTTGAACCGCTGTAGTTCATGTGCTGTAGGTACACCCACAGTGCTGTTAGAGAGGAAGTTTGAGGATTCTGGTCCAGTGGCAGTGAAGGAACGGCGAGATATTTCCAAGTAAGAATGGTGTGTGGCTAGGATGGGAACTTGCAGGTGGCAGTGTTCCCAGATGCTGTTCGGGAGTTTCAGGATTTTGACCCTTGTCCTTCTAGATGGTAGTGGTCGTGGGTTTGAATGGTGCTGTCGAAGGAGTCTTGGTGAGTTCCTGCAGTGCATCTTGTAGATGCTACACGTGGCTGTTACCGTGCATCACTGGTGGAGGGAGTGAATGTTTGTGGAAGGAGTGCTAATCAAGCAGACTGCTTTGCCTTGGACGATGTCAAGCTTATTGAGCGCTGTTGGAGCTGTTATCACCGTAAGTAAGTGGAGAGCATTCCATCACATTCCTGACTTGTGCCTTGTAGATGGTGGAGTGGCCTTGGGGAGTCAGGAGGTGAAATACTCACTGCAGAATTCACAACCTCTGTTCTATTCTTGGAGCCACAGTATTTATAAAGCTAGTCCTGTTTGCTTTCTGGGCTGTAGTTTAATATTACTTTTAGCAATAGTCCTGGTGTTGAAGCAATGGTTAATGATTAATGGTTAGTGTTAGTTGTAGTTAATGAGTCCATTTATAGGAAGGATCTGATTGCTCTGGAGAGAGTGCAAAGGAGATTTACCAGGATGATAACTGGGTTGGAGTGTCTGAGCTATGAGGAAAGATTGGATAAGCTGTGACTGTTTTCCTTGGAGCGGTGAAGGTTGAGAGGGGATATGATAGAGGTATATAGGATTATGAGGGGCATCCATTAGTAGAGGGGTCAATAACCAGGAGGATTATATTAAGATAAGAGGGAGACAGCTAAGAGGGAAGTTGAATAAAAATGTTTTCACTCAGAGAGTGGTGGGAGTGGGAGCTAAAAGGGCGTTTGAGTCAGAAGCGGCCATAACATTAAAGAAGTGTTTAGATATTCACTTGCACTGCCCTAACCTCCGGGGCTATGGGCCAAGCGCTAGAAAGTGGGGTTAGGGTAGTCAGATCATTGTTCATCAGCATGGACACAATGGGCCGAATGGCCTCCTTCCATGCTGTAAACGTCGATGAATCTATGTTTATCATGCTTTTTAGCATTATTCCAAAAAGGGAATCTGCCATCTCTCCTGGGTCTGGCCAACACGTGACTCCACTAAGTGGCTAATTCTTAATGCTCCCTAATAGGGATGGCCAGTAAGTTACCATAAAAGATGTTGATAAGTTATGATCCCTAATCTCAAGAATAATAAGGGAAAGTCTCTCTGGCTACAGGTTTAGATTACATAGAATTACATTCAGCATAGAAACAGACCACTCGGCCTATCGAAACCCATGCCAACTCGAACCTTCCGTAATCCCTCCCCCTCTTAACTTTATCAGCATAGCCCTCCATTACCTTCTCCCTCATATGCTTACCTAGCTTCTCATTAAATGCCTCAAGCATCCTCTGTGGTAGGGAGTTCCCTGGGCAAAGAGGTTTCCTGTACTGAATTCCTTATTTGATTTATTAGCTACTATCTTCTACTGAAAACCTCCAGTTACGCTGTCTTCCACAAGAGTAAGCAATCTCTTGCTCTACTCTATCAAATAAGTTTAAAAGCTTTGGTCACTTTTCTTTTGTAAAAGAGAAAAGAGGCCCAGTCTGTCAATCTTTTCCTGATAATGCCCTCTCATTTCTGGCATCATCCTTGTAAATCTTTTTCAGACCATGTCCACTGCCTTGATAGCCTTTACTGTAGCATGCCGACCAGAGGTGTTGGCAGAACTCTAAATGTGGCCTAACCAAAGTTCTATACAGGTTTAGCATAACATTCATTAATGTCCTTTAGGGAAGGAAATCTGGGGCGGGATTCGCCAATAAAGGGGCTATGTCCCCACTCCAGCGTCAAAACGCGGGTGTTTCCTCTGGACTTTCCAGAAGAAGGTCCAGAGTGATTCTCCTACCTGAAGGGGGCTAACAGGAGTACTGCATGCAGCTCTGCCTGCTGATACGGGGCCCTGCACTTCATGCAGCTCTGCCTGCTGATACGGGGCCCTGCACTTCCAGTCAGGAGTCCGCGCATGCGCACGGCGGCAACCTTTGGCGGCCGCCCCACGCGACATGACAGACTCGCACTGCGGAGCGGCCCCGAAGATATAGGCCCCCCCCCCCCCCGAGATCGCACGCACCCGCGGATCGATGGCCCCCATTGCTACCCTCGCCGTCCCTGAAGCCCCCCCCCCCCCCCCCCCCCCCCCCCCACCAGTGAAGGATCCCCCCGCCCTTCACCAGGGCGGCTGTGGACTGACTCCGTGGTTAGAACCATGCCGTCAGGAACTCGGCCAGTTGTCGGCGGAGAATTGCCACAGGGGCCTCTGTCAATGGTCCCCTACCCGCACCGCGTAGACTGCGTACGTGCGATTCGCGGGGGGGACCGGAGAATCGTGGGATAGACGTTGCGTCAGTTTTTCAGCGTCAACGCCCATTCTCCGCCCCCGCGCCGATTGCGATTTTGGCGCGGAGGCTCGAAGAATTCTCCCCCTGCTGTCCTTACCCAGTCTGGCCGACACGTGACTGCAGATCCACAGCAATGTGGTTGACTCTTAACTGCTCCTCTGCAATGGCCGAGCAAGCCACTCAGTTCAAGGGCAATTAGGGATGGGCAATAAATGCAGGCCCAGCCAGAGACGCCCAGGTCTCAGTAAAGAATAAAAACAACTTCCTAATTTCAAATCTAACCCTCTTGAAATAAGGCCTGATTCTCGATTTGTTTTCTTGTAGCCTTGTTAACCTGTAGTTACCATTTTTAGCAATTGATATATTTGTGCTCAAGAGATTCCTTTGCTTCCCCATTTAGATTTTTATTTTCGAAGAAAGACGCAACCTCCTTATTCTTCTTGCCAAAATGTGCCTCATAGTTATCTATGCTGAGATTCATTTGCCAATTATTCCCTCATTCTGCAACAGATCTATGTATTTCCAGCATGTTTATTGGTTTTAGTTCAGGTTTGCTATTTTGTTTCATTGCTGCGAGATTGTCGAATGTTTTGTCCCTCAATGTGCCACCTTTGCTGACCAGCCTCCCAGCAGAAACTTGGGCCCAATTCAAAAAATTCAAGGTCGTACCTTAGTGAGTTAATTTCTGCATCCCACCATATGTTGAAGCTCCCTGGTGCACAATGACTCGTGCGTAACCTGAGGCTGGCCCAGGTATATCTCAGCTTGCAAAATCTTCAGCTGATACCTAATTGACCCCAGCAAAACATGTTGAAATTGTTCCTTAACAGCAAGAGAACAAAAATGTTTTAATATTTATACTTTCAGTAATGTCAGATTCTCAATCCTTGGTAATAATATTTTCAAATCCCTCCACAGTCACTATCTGTAAACCTCTCCAGTCCCACAACCTTCCAAGTTCTTTGCACTTGTTCAGTTCTGGCTTCTTAAGAATCCCCAATTTTAATGGCTCCACCATTGTTGGCCATGCCTCGAGTTACCTGAACCTAAAGCTCTGGAATACCCTCCCTAAATCTCTCACCCTCTCTAACTTACTTTTCTCCTTTAGGAAATCGACAGAAATGTGGTTGATTCCTACCTGTCCTCTGAAAATGCCGAGCAAGCCACTCAGTTCAAGGATGGGGGGCTCAGTGGTTAGCACTGCTGCCTCACAGCGCCAGAGTCCCAGGTTCAATTCTGGCCCTGGGTGGAGTTTGCACTTTCTCCCCTTTCTGCGTGGGTTTCCTCCGGGTGCTCCAGTTTCCTCCCACAGTCCAAAGATGTGCAGGTTAGGTGGATTGGCCATGATAAAATTGCCTTTTGTGCAAAAGACAAGGCTGAGGCATTCGCAACAATCTTTAGCCAGTAGTGCTGAGTGGATGATCCATCTCGGTCTCCTCTGGAGGTCCCCAGCATCATATATGGATGTCTTCAGCCAATATGATTCACTCCACGTGATATCAAGAAGCGGCTGGAGGCACTGGATCCTGCAAAGGCTATAGGCCCTGATAATACCCCGGCAATAGCACTGGGGATTTGTGCTCCAGAACTTGCCGCACCCCTAGCCAAGCTGTTCCAGTACAGCTACAACACTAACATCTACCCAGCAATGGAGAAAATTGCCCAGGTATGTCCTGTACACAAGAAACAGGAAAAATCCAACCCAGCCAATTACTGCCCTATCAGTCTACTCTCAATCATCAGCAAAGTGATGGAAGGAGTCATCAGCAGTGCTATTAAACAGTACTTACTCAGCAATAAGTGGGGCTGGTTTAGCTCATTGGGGCTGGTTTAGCTCAGTGGGCTAGACAGCTTGTTTGTGATGCAGAACAAGGCCAGCAGCGCGGGTTCAATTCCATACCAACTGAGAATTCTGAATTCTCCCTCTGTGTACCTGAACAGGCACCGGAATGTGGCGACTAGGGGCTTTTCACAGTAACTTCATTGCAGTGTTAATGTAAGCCTACTTGTGACAGTAAAAGATTATTTATGAACTCATTACCACAGGAAGTAGTTGATGCTAAAACTTTGAATATATTCAAGAGGCGGCTGGATATAGCACTTGGGGAGAATGGGATCAAAGGATTTGGGGAGAAAGCAGGATTAGGCTATTGAGTTGGATGATCAGCCACGATCGTGATGAATGGCGGAGCAGGCTCGAAGGGCCAAAAGGCCTCCTCCTGCTCCTATCTTCATTGTATCTATGTATCTATAACCTGCTCACGGACACTCAGAGTCACTCAGTTCCTGACCTCATTACAGCATTGGTTCAAACACGGACAAAAGAGCTGGATGCCAGAGGTGAGGTGAGAGTGACTGCCTTTGACAGCAGGGCAGCATTTCACTGAGTATGGCATCAAGGAGCCCAAGCTAAAATGGGAATCAGGGGGGAAACTCTACGCTGCTTGGAGTCACACCTGGCACAAAGGGAGATGGTTGTGGTGGTTGGAGGTCAATCATCTCTGCTCCAGAACATCACTGCAGGAGTTCCTCACGGTAGTGTCCGAGGCCCAACCATCTTCAGCTGCTTCATCAATGACCTTCCTTCCATCATAAGGTCACAAGTGGGGATGTTTGTGGATGACTGCACATTATTCAGCACCATTTGCGACTCCTCAGATAATGAAGCAGCCCATGTCCAAATGCAGCAAGAGCTGGACAATGTCCAGGCTTGGGCTGACAAGTAGCCAGTTATATTTCCGCCACAAGAGTGCCAGGCAATGACCATCTCCTACAAGACAGGATCTAACCACCGCCCTTGACATTGAATGGAATTACCATCGCTGAATCTTCCACAATCAATATCCTGGGGGTTACCATTGATCAGAAACTGAACTGGACTAGCCACATTAATACTGTGGCTACCAGGACAGGTCAAAGGCTAGGAATCCTCCGGTGAGTAACTCACCTCCTGACCCCCCCAAAGCCTGTCCACCATCTGCAAGGCACAGGTCTGGAGGGTAATGGAATACTCTCCAATTGCCTGGATGAGTGCAGCTCCAACAACACTCCAGAAGCTCAACACCATCCAGGATAAAGCTTGATTGCAGCCCGCCCCCCCCCCCCCCCCCCACCCGTCCACAAACATTCAATCCCTCCACCACCGAACAGTGTCAGCCATATGTACCATCTACAAGATGCACCGCAGTAACTCACCAAGGTTCCGTCGACAGCACCTTCCATACCACAACCACTATCATCTAAAAGAACAAGAGCAGCAGATACCTGGGAACCCCATCATCTGGAGGTTCCCCTCCAAGTCACTCACCAACCTGATTTTGCGATATAGAACATAGAACATACAGTGCAGAAGGAGGCCATTCGGCCCATCAGGTCTGCATCAACCCGCTTAAGCCCTCACTTCCACTCTCTCCCCGTAACCCAATAACCCCTCTTAAACGTTTTGGTCTCTAAGGACAATTTATCATGGCCAATCCACCTAACCTGCACGTCTTTGGACTGTAGGAGGAAACCGGAGCACCCGGAGGAAACCCACGCAGACACGGGGAGAACGTGCAGACTCCGCACAGACAGTGACCCAGCTGGGAATCGAACCTGGGACCCTGGCGCTGTGAAGCCACAGTGATATCCACTTGTGCTACCATGCTGCCCGTTATATATCGCTGTTCCTTCACTGTCGCTGGGGCAAAATCCTGGAACACCCTCCCTAACAGCATAGTGGGTACCTACACCTCAAGGACTACAGCGGTTTAAGAAGGCAACTCACCACCTCCTTCTGAAGGGCAAGTAGGGATGGGCAATAAATGCTGGGCTAACCAGCGATGCCCAGATCCCTGTCAGTTATTTATTTTTAAAACCACGACCTACATACTTGTAGTTTAGCTTCAAATGGAGAAATAGAACTGAGTTTGTGATTCAGTAATAACTGCTATCATTTGGGTATTTGGTTTTTATTGCAGCGCGATCTGGATTTCACACTGCAGCTGGATTTCAGAGGCCAGCTGTGCGAAACATCCTTGTCTCATGATTACAAAATGCGTTAAGTGAACTCCACAGAAACAGTCACATCTTGGAAGCGAACGTCACATTTGAAGTGATTCTAGAATTACGAATATTAAAGATTATAAAAGCCTGCAGCCAGCAACCTTCCTGCAAGTCAAGAATAAGCTGCTAGAGAAGTAGAACAGTCATTTCTGCCATTTGGTCGCAAAGTGATACTCTCCATTTAACCAGCACTATATACAGCCACTGGGGCAATGTGTTCCAGCAACAGGAAATCAAATCTGTCACTTTAAAGTGAAGCTGGTATTTGTTTTAAGAGCCTGGTCATTACACCAGGGGAGCTCTCAGAATGAATGCCGGGAGAAACCAAACATTTAGTTGGATATTAATGGCTGTTTCACACCTGCTTGTAAGAAGTGCTGAAATTATATTTTGCCAGAAAAGACTTCTGTCAAGATTAGAAAGAGAAGACTCTTGGGTGTTCTGTGCAACCTTAGAAACTACATTCCACAATAGATGGATTTCCTCTCATTACTACTGGAGAAAACCTGGTGACACAGATGTTCGCCGTGCTTTCCCTTTAATGCTTTCAGCTCGGGTAGTTCATTAGGATCAAATTATTTTCAATCTCCCAGTGCTAGTAGCTTTCCGTGTATTTTAAAGGCCAAAATGTTTTCCTCAAGTTTCCGCTGAAAGGTTCCCTTCGTGTATTATGCATTCGGTGAATGTAAATTATTTTGTGACTGATCAACGGCAAGTTACAAAAATAGAATTTAATTTGTTTTCCATTATCACGTTTGCGTAAATGAGCACAAGTGAAGTTTCAAGTGTTGCTTGATAGAAACTGGCATTTAAAAAAAGAGATTGTAGTTTGTGTTGCTTGTATTGAGTTCAGGATGGCAGTATTGTGTGTTCTAATCCAGTGATGATAGCATGTATCTAAAATGAAATATTTGCCAAAAGGTGGGTGGTAGCCTTTCTCATTCATGTCTGTTCTTTTACCACAACGCTATTTGAATTATGCATTTAATTTATTTGAACTATTTTGTTAAAAAACTTGTCTTTTTTTTTAAATGCAATAAATTCATTTATTCACCAATTAAACATCAAATGGCCTTTCCATTATTCTTTATTGGCATTGCTGGTGATGAGCCGCCTTCTAGAACCGCTGCAGTCCAGGTGGTGCAGGTACACCCACGGTACTGTTAGGGGGGGAGTTCCAGGGTTTTCATCCAGTGACAGTGAAGGAACAGCGAGATATTTCCGAGTCAGGATGATGTGTGGCTTGGAGGAGAAATTCCAGGTGGTGGGGTTCCCACGCAATCGTACAAGTTCCTCTTAATTTAAACACAAACTGGCAAAAAGGAGTTGGTCAGCAGAAATTCACAAAGCACCATCCAGCTGAGGGTTAGAACTTCACCATTTGTAGCCCCTTCATTGGAATATGGTTGTGGTGGTGTGCTCAGAGGAAAAATCTAGTCAACTCCTGTCACACATATAACTGGATAACATCATACACTGTCCCTTTCCAAAGGTAAACACAAGGGAAAAGGGAATAGGAAACTACATTGATGTGGCATGGGAGGAGGCTCACATATAGTTAGGCCATTTATCTTTCTTGTAGATACTATGTACATTTGTTTGAGAACACTCCTCCAAAACATCTCAGGATGAGAGTGATAGTAACATAGTGCTATTTATTCTTATTTGGTCATGGGACGTGGGCGTCGCTGCCTCGGCCAACATTTATTGCCCATCCCTAATTGCCCTTGAGAAGGTGCTGGCGAACTGTTTTCTTGAATCGGTGCAGTCCATGTGGTGTAGGTACATCACAGTGCTGTTAGGGAGGGATTTCCAAGATTTTGACCCAGCAGCAGTGAAGAAACGGTGATATATTTCCAAGTCAGGACGGCATGTGATTTGGAGGGCAATTTGCAGGTCAGGGTTGTTCTGTACTGGGCCATTTACTAGGCGTAACCCCATTTAACCTTTGGACACTAAGGGTCGACTTATCATGGCCAATCCACCTAACCTGCACATTTTTGGACTGTGGGAAACAGGAACACCCGGGTGAATCCCACGGGGAGAATGTGCAAACTCCACACACACAGTCACCCAAGGTCGGAATTGAACCCGGGTCTCTGGAGCTGTAAGGCATTTGCGCTAACCACTCTGGCACCGTTCTGCCCTAAAACCAAACAAAATGTTCAGCTTTGATCAATGAATTGTAACTGGGCTTTTAACAGCAATTTGAGTAGTAACTACTGCTGAGCATCTGGCCCTTAAAAAATAACTTTATATTTATAAAATATTATCAGTTCCCTCAATTATGTTTAATTAATACACTTTTACATAATGAAGGAAGTTATAAGGTTTGTCCATGATATTTCAGCTTCTACCATCACCCTATGCGTGTCCCAAGTTTTATTTTGCTCTCTATAAACTTTTTTAAAAAAAGATTTATTAGTGCTTTAGTTTCCTGGTTGGCTGTCTGTGAGAATTCTTTAGTGTGGTTGGCTGCTCAGACAGCTTCAGTACATCATTATGGCTCAATATTGAGAATCCCCATTAAACTACGCTAGAATTAATTTCAAAGTTGAGAGAATTAAAGTTCTTCCCACAGAGACCGTTAGATTGCTCAGCGAGGTTTCCTAGGAGATCACCAGTGCTATTGCTTCACTGTAGAGCACAAAATCCAGGGCAAGACAGGATCACTAATGCAAGACTCAGAATCAGAGGCAGCTCTTTCCCACAGAGCTGTTGTGATGTGACACTGAGCACCTCCTTGGAAACTGCACATTCAGCTGAACAACTCTTTAAATACATGAGGAAAGGTTAATTTTTAAACTGGAGATACAACTTATTGGCTTTAGCAGCTTTTTAAAATTGTGCACATCTTGATAAATTCACTATATAAATGAAGTGTAAAGATACACAAAGACAGTAGTTTGGTTTTATTCATGTGGTACAGATGTCAGCACAGGACTACGTTTGAGGCTTTTTACAGAAGAATAATGTGGGAGAATCTGTGAAAGCCACGAGTGGTGATGGGCAATCGATCCTTAAGCAGCTGCTCAAACTAATCCCAAAACAAGGCTTTGTACTCTTAAGATTATCCATCAAAAAACGCAATTTGAACTGGAATGCAATAGCAATGGTGCGTTACTGAGTGATCTGTTACGGCTGTATGCAGGTCACCATGTCCTGATGAAGGACTCCCCATTGCCACTTCCCCAACGTGATCTCATTCCTTTTTGTTTTAACCAGCTGAACAGTCCCTGCAGATTGCATCTACCTTTTCCTGCATCATTACAACTCAAGTTGCTTCCGTCTGCTTGTAGTGAACTGACTTTTTTTCAAAATGCTCAGCAAATTCCCAGGTATTTGCTTCAAAGCACAAGCTGCAAAAACAAAAAGTGATGACTGAAAGGGCAGCAGACACTTGGGAACACGCCAACTGGAGGTTCCCCTCCATCTTTTAAATTTTTTTTTACAGTACCCAATTCATTTTTTCCAATTAAGGGGCAATTTAGCGTGGCCAATCCACCTAGCCTGCACATCTTTAGGTTGTGGGGGCGAAACCCACATAAACACGGGGAGAATGTGCAAACTCCACATGGACAGTGACCCGGGTCCGGGATCAAGTCTGGGACCGCGGTGCCGTGAGGCAGCAGTGCTAGTTCCCCTCCATCTTGAGGGGCCTTCTGCACCCATGGACTTCATTAATAGGGATGCAGGAAGATTCAGGATTCAGACTGCTCTCTCTCCCATTCTCTCGGAAAACCAAAATAAAAGTAAACAATGTTTTACTGGTGCTGAGCTGAAGAGCTGGAGTTTTAATTCTGTACACAGTGGATTCGTGCCAAATCCAGCACTATTAAACTGAAGCTCCGATCGCGCGCATTGTGGTCAAAAGCTATTTTAACTTTAGCACAAGACAGAGATTAGTTCTAAAAAGAGGTGCACAGAGAAGTGATGACAAGATTGCAATTTTAAATATATATATATATATATATATAAAAAACTGTACATGACATTAAATAAATACTGGTTCTGACACAATCACATGCCGAGAAAAACAGTTTTAAAAGTGTCAATGACTGCACATTTTGACTGTGCTAAATGAATATAACCATCTCACAGCCCCGGTCTTTTGATTGGGATCTATAGGTCCTCCTATAACACATTTTTGTACAAACAAAGTGGAAAATCAAAAGGCTTAAAGGGTTAGTACTGTAAACATAGAAAGTCCAGCAGTTTGTAGGGAAAATATTGACTTCTCTTCTATAATACCCATAAAACCAACCCCTAAATCCACATTGGAAGAGTGTTAGAGTGGCAGTTTGTTAAAAGGAAAATAGTCCAATTAATTCTGTCAGTAATAAAAATTCTAATCAGACTAAATATTTCTGATGCTAATTTAATCCGCACAACTGCACCAAATCTGAGAATCACTTTAAATAAAATCAGGTAAACATTCTATGGAAATATCTTCAATGGTGCTAATGGATCATCTGAAGGTTTACTTGGAAAAGTCTGTCTTCCGCTTGTCTGGCTGATAATATCCTCATTGTCATCGAGTTTCTCCCATATTCGCAGGTCTTTTCATTTTTAAGAGCAGCGCAGCATTTAAAAAAATTATTTTCCAAACTTCTTTTGCTTAAGATGTGTGACACAATTTGGGAGGCAGTGGCATACTCGTAAAGACACTGGGTTAGTAATCCAGATGTCCAGATTAATACTCCCGGGACATGGGTTCAAATCCCATCGCAACAGATAATAGAATTTCAATTCAATTGAGGAAATCTGGAATTGAAAGCCAGTCTCAGCATCGATGACAAGGAAATGTCGTTTAAAAACCCACCTGGTTCACTCTGGAAGGAAATCTGCCGTTCTTACCTGGTCTGGCCTACGTGTGACTCCAGGTCCACAGCGATGTGGTTGACTCTTAGCAGCCCTCTGGAATGGCTGAGCAAGCAACCCACTTCAAGGGCAGTTAGGCAACAAATGTTGGCATTGCCAGCGACCCCCAAATCCCATGAAGGAATTAATTAAAGAAAAGAACCCATGCCAGAGATTTAAGGGGTACAGAATTTGTCCCAGCAAAATGCAAGTGATGTCACTCAAAATTCCATGGCTTGCTTCACAAGTGGTCCTATTTGAAGCTGCCACTGTGTCTAGCCTGTCTGTCCATTAGCTGCTATATTAATGGTCCCATTGCATTTGCTGCAAGAATTTAAAAATGCAGATAATTTTTTCATTTCATTTCAATTCCCCAATTGCAACCAAACATCCTTTAAACAGCATCACTTTAGCTGAAGAATTCAACAGTAAAATCACCAGCTGGCAAATCTGACTGAAGTGTGGTTTCCATTAGTCATTCAGGCATTCACTACAATTGCCAACAGCGGAATATATAAAATTACAAAGTGTGTTCCTCATCCTCTCAGGTGATTCGAAGACTCCACTGGCGATCAGATGTGTTAAATCCTCATCATTATTTTGCACAGCAGGTTTTCTGTTGGGGGGGGTCTTCTCTCAGCTCAACAGTCTTCTCCTTCTCCTTATCTTCAAGTTCCATCAGAAGTCTAAACAAACAGACAAATAAATGTTCTGTCACAATAAACAGCGAGCTGGGAGTTTCAGAAAGAATTCTCTCAGAAATTTGGAAAATATAAACGAGGAACTTTATAATAAAAAAGTCCCTGCAAGTAATTGGGAATGAAGCAGAGGTGATTAATGATTGGAAGTGTGGAATAGTCCGGCACATTCAGCTACCATCACCCCATCGCGTCGGAGCTGATTATCAGAACTTAAAAGTTTCATTTTGGGGTGAATGGGCGAGGGGAGAACAGTTAATAATAATTATTATTCTGATTAGTGTCACAAGTAGGCTTACATTAACACTGCAATGAAGTTACTGTGAAAATCCCCCAGTCACCACACTCCGGCACCTCCGTGCACTGAAGGAGATTTCAGAATGTCTAATTCACCTAACAAACACATCTTTCGGGACTTGTGGGAGGAAACTTGAGTACCCAGAGGAAACCCACGCAGACACGGGGAGAATGAGCAGCACAGACAGTGACCCAAGCCAGGAATCGAACCCGGGTGAAGCAACAGTGCTAACTACTGTGCTACCGTGCATTGGCCTGCAAGCTAATTATTTGAAAAGCTTGCAACTACCAGAGCATAAAAACTATCAGAGAAAACCACTCTTTGCCCATTCCTTAATGCCCTGTGACCCCTCTCGCGCCCCCCGTACCATCCCCACCTGCCCCTCTACAAATCACAATCAAACAACAGAAAATATCCCTGGACCCACTTGTAGCACAATCAATCACTCACGAGACGAAATGGGAGTCAATCGATGGCTTTATTACGCAGACTTGTTCCCCAGCAGCACAGTTACAGAATGCGGCTGCTGGGAGAACCCGGGCTCTTATACTCCGCCTTACTGGGTGGAGCCAGTAGGCGGCTGATCCAATCGGGACCCGGCATCTATCCACCAATAGCCTCTCGGCATCACAGGGTACCGTAATACCCCTAATGCATACCACCACATTCACCCCTTGTTAAAAAATAACCCGGCCGGGGTAGTGGGCCGTATGGTGGTAGGGGTTTACAGAGTCGGTACCGGGATGCCACTAACACAGCGGCTATACTCCGATATCAAACTACTAGCACTATTTACAATGCCGTTTTTACTGGGCAACTGAATTATTTACAGAGGCATTTCTTGTTTTGTTATCAAGATTTGATGAGGCGAATGGGTGCCCTGGTCATCCTCACCGATCATCTCAGCCCCGGTGGTGATGCAGGCGCTGGCTCGGGCATCGTTGTCTGTGGGAGCGTAGCGATGGCTCTTCCTGCTTCACTACCCCTAGGCGGGGCCGGGGGAAGGACCGATCCACCTGGGAAGGGGGCGGATGTGGGGTGCGCCGGTGGGAGGGAGGGTGTGATTGGTGTTGGGGGTGTGTGTGTGGTTCGGGCGGGCGCCAGGTCCCGCAGGGAGACCGTGTCCTGTCGGCCGTCGGGGTACGCCACGTAGGCGTACTGAGGGTTCGCGTGGAGGAGATGAACCCTCTTGACCAACGGGTCCGATTTGTGCGCCCGCACATGTTGTCGGAGCAGGATGGGTCCCGGTGCTGCCAGCCAGGTCGGGAGTGACGTTCCGGAGGCGGACTTCCTGGGGAAGACGAGGAGGTGTTCGTGAGGTGTTTGATTGGTCGTGGTACAAAGCAGCGACCGGATGGAGTGGAGGGCGTCTGGGAGGACTTCCTGCCAGTGGGAGACTGGGAGATTTCTGGAACGTAGGGCCAGCAGGACGGGCTTCCAGACCGTTCCGTTCTCCCTCTCTACCTGACCGTTTCCCCGGGGGTTGTAACTGGTCGTCCTGCTCAAGGCAATGCCTTTGCTGAGCAAGAATTGACGCAGTTCGTCGCTGATGAAGGAGGACCCCTATCGCTATGTATGTAGGCAGGGAAACCGAACAGTGTAAAGATGGTGCAGAGGGCTTTAATGACCGTGGCCGCGGTCATGTCGGGGCAGGGGGTGGCGAAAGGGAAACGGGAGTATTCGTCAACCACGTTCAGGAAGTACGTGTTGCGGTCGGTGGAGAGGAGGGGCCCTTTGAAGTCAAGACTAGGCGCTCAAAGGGGCGGGAAGCCTTTATCAGGTGTGCTTTATCTGGCCTGTAGAAGTGTGGCTTGCACTCTGCGCAGATTTGGCAGTTCCTGGTGGCTGTTCTAACCTCCTCGAAGGAGTAGGGCAGATTGCGGGTCTTCACGAAGTGATAAACTGAGTGACCCCGGGATGGCAGAGGTCCTCGTGGAGGGCTCGGAGGCGGTCCACTTGTGCGTTGGCACATGTGCCGTGGGATAGGGCATCAGAAGACTCGTTCAGCTTTCCGGGACGATACAAGATCTCATAGTTGTAGGTGGAGAGTTCGATCCTCCACCACAAGATCTTGTCGTTCTTGATCTTGCCCCGCTGTGCATTATCGAACATGAAGGCAACCGACCGTTGGTCAGTAAGGAGAGTGAATCTCCTGCCGGCCAGGTAATGCCTCCAATGTCGCACAGATTCCACTATGACTTGGGCCTCCTTTTCCACTGAGGAGTGGCGGATTTCTGAAGCGTGGAGGGTGCGTGAGAAAAAGGCCACGAGTCTGCCCGCTTGGTTGAGGGTGGCCGCCAGAGCTACGTCGGACGCGCCGCTCTCGACTTGGAAGGGGAGGGATTCATGACCTTTGCGATATCCGCTTTGATGCGGCTGAAGGACTGGCGGGCCTCTGTCGACAGGGGAAAGACAGTGGACTGAATTAGCGGACGGGCCTTGTCCGCGTAGTTGGGGACCCACTGGGCGTAATAAGAGAAAAAGCCCAGGCAGCGTTTCAGGGCCTTGGAGCAGTGGGGAAGGGGGAACTCCATGAGGGGGCGCATGCATTCAGGGTCTGGGCCTATAACTCCATTTCGCACTACGTAGCCGAGGATGGCTAGACGGTCGGTACTAAACATGCATTTCTCCCTGTTGTATGTGAGATTCAGGGCGTTTGCGGTCTGGAGGAATTTGCAGAGGTTGGCGTCGTGGTCCTGCTGGTCATGGCCGCAGATGGTGACGTTATCGAGGTACGGAAACGTGGCCCGCAAACCGTACCGGTCAACCATTCGGTCCATCTCCCGTTGGAAGACCGAGACTCCATTAGTGACGCCGAATGGAACCCTTAAGAAGTGATAGAGCCGCCCATCTACTTCAAAAGCAGTGTATTTGCGGTCACTCGGGCAGATGGGGAGCTGGTGATAGGCGGACTTAAGGTCCACCGTGGAAAAGACCTTGTACTGTGCAATCCGATTGACCATGTTGGATATGCGGGGGAGAGGGTACACATCCAGCTGTGTGTACCTATTGATGGTTTGACTATAGTCTATGGCCGTCCTCTGCTTCACCCCAGTCTTTACAACCACCACCCGAGCTCTCCAGGGACTGTTGCTGGCCTGGATTATGCCTTCCCTCAGCAGCCGCTGGACTTCTGACCGGATAAATGTTCGGTCCTGGGCGCTGTACCGTCTGCTCCTGGTGGCGACGGGTTTGCAATCCATGGTGAGGTTTGCAAACAGGGAAGGCGGGTCGACCTTGAGGGTTGCGAGGCCGCAGATAGTGAGCGGGGGTATAGGGCCGCCGAATTTAAACGTTAAACTCTGGAGGTTGCACTGAAAATCCAACCCCAGGAGTGTGGCAGCGCAGAGGTGGGGGAGGACGTAAAGCCGGTAGTTCTTGAACTCCCTCCCCTGAACCGTGAGGTTCGCGATGCAGAACCCTTTGATCTCTACAGAATGGAATCCTGCTGCCAGGAAAATCTTTTGATTACTCGGGTGGATCGGCAGGGAACAGTGTCTTACCGTATCGGGATGTATAAAACTCTCCGTGCTCCCAGAGTCGATCAGGCACGGCGTCTCGTACTCGTTTATGATTACCGTCATTGTTGCCGTTTGGAGCGTTCGGGGCCGCGACTGGTCCAGGGTCACCGAAGCCAGTTGCTGTTGCTGCATCGGGGCGTTTTCCTCAGGCGTTGTGGGGCCGTCCATTCCGGGGTCCTTAGCCGTCAGCCAAGATGGCGGCGTCCACGGGTCGCACACAGTTGGGGGTGGACAAGATGGCGCCGCCCATTGATCGCACATGGCCGGGGAGCACAAAATGGCGGCGCCCATCCCTCCCGCATGGAGTCCGGGACCCAAGATGGCGGCGCCCGTTGGCCGCACATGGATCGTTGGGGGGGGTTGAGATCGGGGTCCTGGTCCTCCCCCGGAGATTGCGGCGATCCCCCTGGCCTGGCACACTGCTGCAAAGTGCCCTTTTTTGCCGCACCCTTTGCAGAGGGCTGAGCGAGCCGGGCAGCGCAGTCGGGGGTGTTTTGTTTGCCCGCAAAATTAGCAGCGGGGCCCACCCGGGTGGTCTGGCGCTCTGGCAGCACAGGCCTGCGTGGGGTTGGGGGGTGCCGGGGGGGTCGGTCGCGGCGGGGGTCCACGGTGCCCAAGGGGCTGCCGCGCGGTCGGGGGCGTAGGCAGGGGCATTCTGTGATGCCACATCGAGCGAGGCAGCGAGGGTCCGTGCCTCCTTGAGGCCTAGTGAGTCTCTTTCCAGCAATCGCTGGCGAATTTGAGAGCATACCTGCCACAAAAGAATCCTGAATTAGCTGCTCCGTATGTTCATTAGCCAAAACCAGTGGGCAGTTGCTATTTCTCCCCAGTATTAACAGCGCACTGTAGAATTCGTCCAGCGATTCCCTGGGGATTTGCCGTCTCGTCGCGAGCTGGTGGCGTGCGTAGACCTGGTTGACGGGCCGAACGTAGATTCCTCTCAGCATGGCGAGCGCCGACTGGAAATCGTCCGCGTCCTCTATGAGAGTGTAGATTTCCGGGCTCACCCTGGAATGCAGGACCTGCATTTTCTGGTCCTCTGTAGGTACGTAGGTGGCCGTTCGGAGGTATCCTTCAAAACACGCTAACCAGTGTTTAAAAGTGGCCGCGTGGGGGCTGATTCGGAGCTCCATGTTCTTTAAAGTTTGCGTAATAAATTGTAGCACAATCAATCACTCACGAGACGAGATGAGATGGGATTCAATCGATGGCTTTATTACGCAGACTTGTTCTCCAGCAGCACAGTTACAGAATGCGGCTGTTGGGAGAACCTGGGCTCTTACACTCCGCCTTACTGGGTGGAGCCAGTAGGCGGCTGATCCAATCGTAATACCCCTAATGTATACCACCACACCACTTTCCTGCCTTCTGGCAGTAAGTGAAATTGGAGAGAGGAGAGGCTCTGGTCACATTCTCCCAATCCTCCTGGTCAGAAAGTTAACAGGAATTGTTTCATTAAAGAACCCATTTTATGATCAGGACTCCATTTTGAGATTAAAAGGCAGCTTGTGCAGAACATGCTGAAATAAACAATATTCGCAGAATTCCATGTGTGTCAATCACTACTAGCTGGTTATTCCCTGTATCGCTCAAATAATACACAATTGTTTTTTGTTGAATGGCTATATGTTTGTCTATTCTGCACATGCATGGACAGAACTCTGTTACAAGATTCGATTTCTGAGAGGATGAGATAGTGTAACTACCAGCGACAATCATGGTGAAGGAATGATATATCATTTAACTGAGAATAAAATGTGAAACCTTTCAAAGAGATGTTAGGGAAGACCCAGGGCTTAATCCTCCTGTGACTGAGTTCAGAAGCTGTAATGCAAGGTCTCTTTCGGCCGTCATATCATTGAATGGGTATCGTTCCTTATAATAAATTCTAGAAAGTTTTTGGAACTTCAGACTAGGACAGAAATAACAGCTCGTCCCTCTCTCTCTCTGTCTCTCTATCAACACGTTAAAATGTGCAAATTGTGCGATGAAACAGGGTGTAAAATACCGTCATTCCAGAAGGGAGAGGAGGATGGGCAGGTAATCACTGATCATTTAGTCTTACATTAGTTGCAAGTAACCACTCAGGGTCCATAATTCAAGCTAAAATTAGGATGCATTTAAAACGCGCAGGTTAATCAAGCCAGTGTTGTTTTGCTGATCTCAGGTAGCAGAAGTAGACAGAGTGAGTGAGGTCCAACTAATATTACTCCAGAGATCTGGGTGGAGAAAGGTTTCAGGTAAATATTGATCTCCCAGCACATTTCAAGTTGCAGTTCACCTAATCCAGAGAATTGGAACTGGCTGCTCATGAGATGCAGTGAGAAGTCTCACAGGGGTCCCTTGCTAAAGGGGAGAGAACAGAGAGCAAACATTTTGTGGAATTGCGAATGCTTCAGCTGAACAGAGCTCAATCAGGCTGCAGGCCGTGATGGACAGCAAGTGCGATGCAACCCAAACTCAAAGCAGACAGTCAGACTAGGATTGCCACAAAATATTAGGATTTAATGAAGAATAACTAAACCGAAGCTGGGGATCAGACACCCGGGTCGTAAGGACAGGCTGCAGAAGCTGGGAATGATGCATTAGGGAAAGTGGACTTGCATGGCTCAGTGCAAGTTACGGTTCGCAATACAACCCTCCCAGCACATTCTAACGTCTGCCAGCTGTGTATAAGCGAGCATAGGAGCAGGGCGGGTCATAGAATTAAGATGGTGCTCCTATGGAGGATAAACGTTAACAAGGAATGCCATGTTGAAATTTCTATGCATCTGATTTTTTTCTTCTGTTTAATATTACGCCTTAATAAACGTGAATGTGTGCTCTGGTCTGAGCATCGTGCTTTCAAACCAACAGGGATAATGGATTTAAAGTCCCACATGGTATCCAGCATGTAACCCAACAGCAAAAGCATTCAGACTCCACCCAGAGGTGGGCTCATCTTTGACCCATTGTACAAAAGGGCAAAATCTGGTTCAAAGCCATTTAATAATCCAAAGATTTACAGCACTTGATACGGAGCTAAGAGGAACAGAAGAAAAGACCATTCAGCCCCTCGCATCTGTTATACCATTCTATTAGAGCACAGTTGGACTGCATCCCAACTCCACAATTCTATGTCAAATCTTCAAAATTAAGTATATCCCAAAACCTTTGTCTGATCAATAGTGAAGCCATAATCTTGTTTTTTCATGCTTGACCTAATGATATTTATAACATTACAGATTCACAGGTGACATTTTCCTCACAAAGGGCCTTTGTTGTCAAATTAATGGAAATTTTTGTATTTTCCCTGTGTATTTTCACTGAGATATCCATGTTCCTGATTTACACCGAGTAACTTTTGTTCCATCGGCGTTTACTTTAAAGCAGATTTCAGAGTTCTTCCTATGGTGTGGCCAATGATCCTTGCCTCAATGACAATACTGACCATGGAAGCAGAGCTATTGGGCTGCCTGTAGCACTGTTAACGCCTTCCCCTTCAAACCATTACAATAAAATAAACATTACAGTCACTGGGAATCTACCATACTATTCTGTCTACTCCAGGCGAATATTTTCAACACCATCTAATATTATCATTTTAAACACCAATTGATATATGTGTGTGATGAAGAGAATGTGCAAAACCTAAATAAATAAAATGTTTCCATTAAAATGCTTGGAAGATTCACCTGTGACAAAGGATAAATCTTCCATAAGTATTTAAAACTTATTGGCTTCTAAACTCTAACTTTCTGGTCTTTGCAACTTTAGCATCAATATTAATCCTTGGTTACAAAGGAAAAGTGTAAAAATCTAGAGCGTAATACTTTTTAAACAATTCTAAGCTATTTCGTTTTTATAAAGCATGCAGCATTAACACTGATTTTAGATGTCAGTACCGGGGCAATGTCTAATATCTGTGAAGCTCGTTATCTGCTCACTCTGTGGTACTCTGCATTTGGACATGAGGTGGAAACAAAGGTTTTGTCAAGAGTTAAGGTTTAGTTTTATTGGGCAGGATTCTCTGTCTCACCAGCAGGCCAATGGGGTTTCCCATTGTGGGCAGCCTCACGCCATCAGGCAGCCGGCGCAACGGAGAATCCCAACAATGGAGAATCTAGCCCAATGTCTCTGCAGTGTTCAATGGTTTAATAGATCTGCGTTTGATTATGTTTGTTTGTTCACTGATCTATGTTCTCTGTACTTAATTGCTTAAGCCAGTAGGTGGAGCTCGGGAGCTTACGTTACTGACACCATACTGAAGGTGCTGGCACCTGGACTGAGAGCATGTGTGTAGAAATCCTGTAATTATTGAGATATTTAAAGTATTGTAAATAAATCTGTTGTATATGTACTACAATGTCATCTCTACATTGCTCTGAGATGAGTCTGCAGCAAACCAGAAAGTACACAACATTCTCCACTTCGCTGGGGGAAAAAAAGCTTTGAATATTTAAATCCAGTGAAATATACAAATCAGTGACTTACTCTCAGATCTTTGCCATCTTTTGATTCAATGACCTATCTTACCTGGCCAAATGCATCATGGATTCAGTTATATTGATGCCCGAGAAAGCACTGCATTCATAGAAAAGCAAATTACATCCCTGCAAAAAGGGAAAAGAATAATAAACCTGCTTCAGATTCCTGTGACAATAACTAAATACGTGCATAATTCAATAGTCATGAAGGCAACTTAGCCAAAAATAGCCCTTGATAATTAACAGGAGGATTAGATAAGGCCCGCAAGAAAAGGAGAAACAAAGACTGAAAGGATACTTAATAGAGGTATTAAAGATCCCGAGGGGTATGGACAGGGTAAGTAGTGAGAGACAGTTCCTGTGCAAGACAGCATTACGAATTAGAGGGCAGATTCAAAATAATGGACAAAACAGGTAGAAGTTGTGGTGTTCTGTGTGTTGCTAATTTAAGGATGGTTGGCGTAGTGTTCACAAAGACCGCAAATGGCTTTTAACTTGAACAAAGCTATACATTTATTAACACTACTTAATTGGATTCGACATATAATACAATTAATACTAAACATATAATCTACACTCATCTACAACTAATCTCTACGCTATTACATTGTGATCTGCTCTCACTCACACTGGGGGCGATTCTCCGAGCCCCGCGCCGGGCCGGAGAATCGGAGCAACCGCGCCACGGCGCCCCGATGCCGGCGCACGATTCTCCGAGGTGTGGAGAATCGGCGCCATTTGCACCGGTGGACTTGGCGCGGTGCCGGCCCCAGGCCACTGGAATCGGCGGGGCCGCCGATTCTCCGGCCCGAATGGGCTGAGCGGCCGCTCTGACACGACAGAGTCCCGCTGGTGCCGTTCACCCCTGGTCGCTGCCGGCGGGAACTCTGCGGGAACGCTCGGGGGGTGGCCTGTGGGGGTTGGAGGAGTGCTCCTTCAACTGGGGGGGGGGGGGCTCCGATGGGGTCTGGCCCGCGATCGGGGCCCACCAATGCCCACTACTTACCCGCGCGGCCGGCCCCTGAATACCGACCCCATGTGCATGTGCAGGATGGCGCGGCCCAACTGCGCATGTGCAGGATTGAGCTGGCCCAACTGCGCATGCGCGGGACCCAAGGTGCTGCATCTTTTACACGGCGCCGGGTCTCCGATGCCGCGCTGAGGCCCTGCCCCCGCAAATCGCGCCACGCCCCTGCCAGCCCCACAGAGGCACCAGAATAGGGGTCTGGGAACGGGCGCCAATGCCGGAGTAAAACACTCCGCTTTTTACTCCGGCGTCGGCACTTAAACTCCTGTTGGGAGAATCCCGCCCACTATCTTTCCTTCAGTCTGTCCTTTAGCTTTCTCCTCAACCTCTCACCCACAAGGCTTAGCATCAATGCTTTATGTAGTTATTCGTCTAGCTCTCTCTAGTGGTTGATTTAGACATTACATTACATTACAGTTCTTTACATTTATGACAATGTCACAGACGTGATGTCAGGAAAAGTATTTTGCACCCAGAGGGTGGCTAGAATCTGGAACAAACTTCCTGAGAGTGTGGTGGAGACAGGTTCGAGCGAGGTATTCAACAAGGAGAATGTGCAGCGTTATGGGGATACGGCAGGGGAGTGGGACTAGGTAGCATGTTCTTTCAGAGAGCCAGTACAGACTCGATGGGCTGAATGGCCTCCTGCACTGTAAAGATTCTGTAATTCTCTAAGAAAAAACATTTGATGGGAGCATTTAAAGTCTAAGTCCCTATAATCCTTAAAGGATAATGTGAATACAAGTATTATGGATGTAAATCAGGACATGGCAGCAGCATTAAGCAAATTCTTCACATTATTATCCCTGCAGTGATCCCAGATCAAGTCATTCTGTTCCCATTCACGAACTGGCAACATCTGTAGGAAGCAGTGAGGCAGAAAGAAAGCTAAAAGAATCGGAAATGGTAGCACATTTGGGCCCAAAAGTGAATGAGCAAAGAAATAGCGCCTGGCAAACATATACAGTCTGTATAATAATGTACACCCTCCTGACAGAATCACACGAATAGTTAATTTAACCTTTAGTGGGAGGTGCATGTACTTCCAACAAAGCTCTGCTGAAGCCTCAAGCCAGAAGGAGCTGTCAATGCAGCTTTCGTATCAACTATTCCCTACTTCATGTAAACAGCTGCCCGACTGCAATGGATTAGAACCCACCGAATGACTTCAGTGCAATAGAATATTCAACTATCTGGCGAGTGGATGTTAGCAATTTTCCGCTAGATAATGTAGGAAAATGCAATTATTTTATTATTTCATACGGTGTGAGTGTCACTGTTAAGTTCAGCATTTGTTGTCTATTTCCTTTGAACTGAGTGGCTTGCTGGGTCAGTTCAGAGGTCACATAGATAAGTATCAACCACATTGCTGTGGGTCAAATGTAGGAGCGGCAGATTTCCTTCCCTAAAAGACATGAGTGAACCAGGTGTGGCTTTACAACAGTTGCTTTATATTCGAGATTTATTAAGTGAATTAAAATTTCACCGGTTGCTGCAGTGGGATTTGAACTCATGTCCCCGAGCTTCTGAACTGGTAGGTAAAGGTAAAGTCACCATCGTCCCAGATGATCATAGACTGCTTTCCCCTTTTGAGGAGGGAGAGCTGACAGGAGGTGATGTAACCTGAGGATCACTTCACCTCAGGCTTCATAAGTAACCTCAGCTGGTGAGGGAATTGAACCCGCGCTGCTGGCCTTGCTCTGCATCACAAACCAGCTGTCCAGCTAACTGAGCTAAACCGGCCTCCTGGATTACCAGGCCACAGGCACCTGCACTACTCATCGACACTTAGTGCCAAAAATGAGCTCCACAGGATTCTTGACCTTACTGGCTGTCACACCACCTGCTTCGCGCAACTCGTGCCTCAGAAGCTCGCCGCTAAGGGGGAGCTGCTTTTAAACGCTCCCTCACCACTCACTCCCAGTCAACACACAGGCATGGCAGGGCGCAGACCTGCTCCTCGCTTTGCGGATACCGACCTCACAAGGCTTCTCAACGTTGTGGATGAGAGGTGGGGCACCCTGTTCCCCCGTGTGGGTCGGAGGACCAGCAGCAGGGTCAGCAATTCTACCTGGGAGGCAGTGGCAGTGGCTGTCAGTGCGGGCAGCATGACCAGGAAGACCGCTGTACAATGCCGGAAGAAGACAAACAACCTCCACTGAGCTGCAAGGGTAAGTTACCACCTCTCTCTTGGCATCAGTTCCGCCTGCCACTCCTCAAATTCCCAACAGCCCCACCCCCCCAAATCACTGGTTGACACCTCGCACCCCCCCCCCCCCCCCCCCACATTCGATCTTCGTGCTTGTTCCTCAGAACCCCCTGGCACCCACCAGCACAACCCCTTCATATCCAGGAGCAGTGCCCATACATTCCACCTGCCATAGGACCCCCCCCCAGACCCATCAAACGGGCACCTCACAATGCCCACTCTTTGTCCCCGCAGGAGAAGATAGCCCATAATAAACGGGAAAGGACCAAGATGGGGGGGGCGGAGTACCAGAGATTTGAGTCCTCACCCCCTATGAGGAAAGGGCCCTGGAATTTGCCGGGTTGCCCGAAGAGAGTAGTCACAGACAGTGAGGTTGGCTTGTGCCAGAGAGGTGAGGATCCACTGCCCCGTCACCCAGGTGACCTGTCTCGAGTGAGCTGTTCCCGTCAGGCAAAATGATCCTTTCCTCTGCTGACCGCATGTCCATTGTCCCGCACGATCTCCGCCTGATGAGGCCGGGCCAATCGGAGTTGTTTCCCCCCCCACCCCACCCCCGCCACCCAATAAAACACCTCGGAGGAGAACACCTCCGAGACCACTAACAAGGCGTCATGTTTGACAAAATGATCCTTCCCTCTGCACACAGACACACATCTCAGTGGGCAACATTAGTGGACAGGATTCTGGGACACAATCCTGTCTGCACCACATAGTTGCTAATGCACTATGGAGGCAGGAACGTCCAGGGGAGACAGCATTTGGAGATCTGCTGGAATCCAGGACTCAGTTGGGCCCCAGCCAGTTGCCAAGCCTTTGGACAAGGTTCTCCCAGAGCTGATGCAGATGATAGGACAGAGCAGTGACATTCAGGAGGGGATGTCAGCAACACCCCAACAAATGAAAGGCTGATTGGAGGAGTCCCAAAGGCTTCAGACGCAGGGGATGTTGCCGACAAAGATTGGCACCAAGGCCAACACTGCCAGGGTAGCGACCACAGTGGAAAACCTAAAACACAATGTCCGCATCTTGCGTGGTGGTGTCCAAGACAAAGCTCAGTCTTAGACGACCATGGCTGAGGGCCTTGACATCCTGGGCGGGATTCTGTGATCCTGAGGCTAAGTGTTGATGCTGTCGGAAACGCCGCCGGAAACGCGACGGCGTCAACACGGCCTCAGGATCAGCAATTCTGGCCCCTACAGGGGGCCAGCACGGCACTGGAGTGGCTCAGACCGCTCCAGCTGCTGATCCTGGTGTGAAATGGATGCCAGGGGGTCAGCGCATGCGCAGTGGCAACGGCGCCAACGCGCGCATGCGCAGTGGCTCCCTTCTCCGCACTGGCCCCGACGCAACATGGCGCAGGGCTACAGGGGCCGGTGCGGAAGAAAGGAGGCCCCCAGCCCGAGAGACCGGCCCGCCGATCGGTGGTACACGATCGCGGGCCAGGCCACATCGGAGGCCGCCCCCGGACCCTTCCACGCCGAGGTCCTGCCGGCTGAGAGCAGGTGTGAACGGCGCCGGCGGGACTCTGGTTTTTTACGACGGCCACTCGGCCCATCCCGGGCCGCCAACCACTGGCGAATCGCATCCCGGCGTCGTGGCGGTGTGGCTCGATTCGCACCGGTCGCAGGGATTCTCCGGCCCAGCCCCGGGCTGAGAAAATCCCGCCCCATGTCCCAGTCACTGAGGGGCGGGTCTCAAACGCAGGTGGACATTGCCGAGGCACTGCAGAGCATGGCCCAATCACAGTGGGCATCGATACCATGGAGCAGACAATGGAGTTCATCCAGCCTGGCAGCGGCAGATGACTCAGAGGCACCTGGAGCTCACATCAGCTGCCCCTCCATGCCATGCAGCCCCCTTGGGCCCTATGGGCACCATCAAGGAGGAAGAAGCACTGGAGGTCGACCCGGGGCCTGCCATCAAGGAGACGACGCCGGTCTCCATTGCTTCCAAATTTCCCCCTCCTGCGCATCTCAAGGGCAGCAGATAGAACTGGGTGGCATGGAGACATCAGTGACACTAGTAAGTCGGATCCCGCCCCCTCGGATCCCCCCTCGGATCCCCCCCCCCCCCAAGCTCCAGGTCCTCCAAAGGACGCCCACCAAGGGCATCAAAGGCCACAGTGCATGGAAAGCACCAGGCTGTCTCCACCTCTAATATGCATCCTGGGGACACACCTAGACACAGCACTAGGCCACGAAAGATGAAGAGAGAGGAGAACTGAGTGGGCACTGGTGAGTGTCACTATCTATAATTAGGGGGAATGGAAATCTGTCACAGTCAAGTGTTCACTGTTAAAACATATCACACCTCATACACGTGCAGCCTCTGTCACGTTAATCTTCACAGCAGGCCTAACCACACCCTCCTCGGGCTCATCCACCAGCCCCTCCTGGACCGCCTCCTCATCTGATGACGACAAGGCTGCGTGTCCCTCCTCCTCCTTCTCTTCCAGCATGTCGTCCCACTGCTGTGGAGGGCACAGCAGACCACCACAAAGCGGGGGACCCTCTGGGGGGTGGACGGCAGGGCACCACCAGAGCGGTACAGGCATTGGAACCGCAATTTCAGCAGGCCGATGTACCACTCAATGATAGGTGGTCTCCACCTCGGTCTCAGGTCTCCGCACCAGGGTCACCAGCCAAAACAGCCGTGGGTATTCTTTGTCCCGGTGCCCTTGACCTGCATGCCGGAAAATGGAAATGGCTACTTACATCCTCACTTCCTCTCAGTAGTCATTGCGCCAGCTTCAAATTTTTGAAAAGGAGTATTAAACGACGCCTGTGTGAGTTCCCGCTGGAGAGTTGGGTAACCTCGGGAGGTCGCTGCATTCGACTTCAATCTCGTTAATGAGATTGAAATGAATGCAAATGAGAGTTAATGATATTCCTGCCAATTTTGAGCTTGATCCAGAACTTGCCATCGGTAGCGGATGGGGAGAACCACAAAATGGTTCCCACCCGGCGCAAATCTCGATTTTGGTCTTTTCTGCTATTCGTCCGTGTGTCCGGATCCGCGCCGGGCGCATTGCAGTCGCTGAATCGCGTCCAGTCCTTGTGACTCTTCTTTAACTGGTAATTTAGCACCTCTGAGTTGGACCGATCACCTTTTGAAATGGATCATTGTGCTGGGCTCTATTCCTGCACAATCTCCACTTCCAGACTTACGTACAGGATCTTCCCATTCCTCAATTGGCCATTTTGTTTTTGATTGAAGAAATATTTGGAAAGCTTTACAGATGTTTTTGAAGTGTTAGGGATACAAATCTTAGAATGCAAACCTTAGCCAATCGCCGTCCCTCGTCACTGGCAACCTGTCGCTCATCTTCCAGATCAGTTTTATTGGCCAGGAGAAGGATTAAAACTCCAGGACCCGCTCCCTCCTGTGAACACATAACTCCACATCACAGCCTCAACACAAATTAATACAGCTTCCCACACCCAGCCTCAGAGCTGAATATTACTGAACAGATATAGACCACTGGATACAAAAGTGTCTTCCCTTCAGCCCATTGAGCTCTCCTGTCCAGTTCCCTTCAGCTCATCGAGCTCTCCTACCCAGTTCCCTTCAGCCCATCAAGCCCTCCTATCCAGTTGCCTTAAACCCATCAAGCCCACCTATCTAGTTCCCTTCAGCCCATTGAGCCCTTCTATCCTGTTCCCATTGAGCCCCCTTATCTAACTCCCTTCCTCTCATTGAGCCCTCCTATCCAGTTCCCTTCAGCCCATTGAACTCTCCTAGCCACAATATTCCCTTGCTGCAATTCTAACTACTCTGAATCCCTACATTGCCCATTCTTCGAATGCTCATCATTCAGCCCATGTCTGTAATCTGTTCCACACATTCACCCCCTTTTAGTAAAAAGGTTCCTCTGACATTTCCTACTTACTTTTGTTCTGATTAGTTTATTCAAATGGCCCCATGTACTTACATTTTGAACATGATAGAATAATTCACTCAGTTCCAATTTGTCAAAATCTTTCATAATTTAACCACTTCAATCAAATGCCTACCCAAAATCATGAGAGAAAAACCGGGGACATCAATCATTCTTTCAAATTCTGAAATCAACTGTTTAGCCCTTCTCTGAACCCCAATAACTGAATATCTTTCTCTGAAACATTCTAAAAACAGCTCTTCTATCCAGTGAGATCAATTATTTGGAACTGAGTGCAGTGCTCACCCTCTCTTTTGGCATTGTGTTCAGTGTTCATACTGCACTATGCCATGCATGTCGTCAATAATTATTTAACACGCAACATTCAAACCCATTAACAATAGTCACAGACACCATAAACTGCTTAAGTTATATTTGGTAATGTTGCTGCCAGCAACTGTTGTAGTCATCCTGCATCAACGTCGAGGGATGGCGGACGCTCGATGCTCAATATTTTAAATGAACTGATCCACTTTATGAATAAAATGTTGCTGGCAGCCTGGGCTATCAGCACATTTAACATAGCGAGGCAGCTGATTCACAATTTGGGTTGATTGTCCTGCTGAACATGGTTTGGGGGGGGTGGGGGGGGGGGGGGGGGGGGGGCGTGCGACACAATCCTACTGCACAGCTTGTCTGGGAGAATCTATCCCAGGCTGAGTCCTCTGAGGAAGGACAGCGACCTTTGCGATTCACACAAAGCTTAAATCAAAAGCATCATCGTGTTGGCCTTAGTAACTAATTTGATGACATTAATATACCGTGAAGGATAAAAGACAAAATTAAGCTAAATTTGGCACCATGATGTAGAACTACTTAAGCAGGATCTGTGTAGTGACAAAGTACAGGAGGATCGAGTGATGGAACCTGCACACTCTGCAGCCATTGGCGAACGGCGTGAAAGCTTATTGCAGTTGTGATGTCGTAAATCAGGACAACTCCATCGGCCTTACGGAAGAACTGCTTGGTAACACTACGAAACCTGCAACATTAAACAAGTCATCATACTGTATTTAACAATAAACACACCCAAAGGAAAGATTGAAAAGGCTTATTCCAAAATATTAGCTTCAAAAATTTGCTGTTGTCTTTCTTAATTCACAAAATATAGTTAAAAGTTAAAGCAAAGAGCACTTCCCATTTGTCCACATTGAACCACTGATGGATATTAATAGATGTAATGCACCAATCTGATAGATTGCCACCAATCCCCATTGCTAAAGAGTTCATGTCATAAAGCTGAGTAGCTGCAAGTGCCAAAGGCATGTCTACAACAACTTGTATTGATATAGCACCTTAAACATCCCAAGGCACCTCACAAGAGTGATTATCAAACAACATTTGACACCATGGCACACAAGACGGGTGGAAATAGGACAGGTAACCAAAAGGTAAGACTTAAGAAGCATCTTAAGGGGTTGGGTGAATGGGGTTTGGCGAGAGTTGAACTATGGGCTGGCAGAGTTTTGGACAGGTTTGTGTTGATGCAGAGTACATGGTGCGAGGTCAGCCAGGAGAGCATTGGAATAGGTAACCCCAGAGGGGCACAGATAAATGTTTCACCACCAGATGAGCTTAGACAGGGGAAGAGCTAAGTGATATCACAGAGGTGGAAATAGGTGCCTTATTGATGGGCAGTAGTGTCTTGCAATGCAGTGGTTAGCATCCCTGCCTGTCAGTCAGAGGCTTCGGACTCCAGTCGCACTCCAGGACATGATGACCAAGGAAAGTATGTTCATAACGCAGCCAAACGGGTTGACTATCAACTTAAAAATCCTTTCAAGACACACTGATATTGCAGGTGGTAACATTGGGGGGAATTCTGGCCAGCCACCATGTAATGGAGAGAGATTGGAGTGCCTATCGTAAATGCAGTCTACAGAAGGCAACAATAAACCACTGCAGTACTATACCAAACGTCATCATGGAGCAACACAGGAGTCCATGGTTGCCAAAACCCTTTTCAGTTCATGGTGCCTGAAGAGAGGGTGATGGAGAAAGACACATATCTGCAAGACCCAGAAACAAATTAGCAATGTCCAGACATGTACCTAAAAGATCAATAATTCTCTTCTCACAACGAGAGAAATAATATGTAATTTAAAGATTATTGCTATTGGATTAGAATGGAGTTTCTGGTGGTCTGTCTCTGTGCTGTGGTACGGATTACAGAAGTTAATGGTGACAGTCCTGGCTGGGTAATTCAGAGGTTGGGAGTTGGAATCCTATCACGGCTGGTTGCACAACAATAAATCTGGTTAGGACAGCAAAAACGACCATTAAATTCCAACTTGTCCGTTGCTGCTCATCAAGGAAGGAAACCTGCTGTCTTTCCAGTTACTCCAGCTCACGCTCTGTTTAACTCTCAGAAATGGCCAAGCAAGTTACTCAGTGGCAATGGAAAGAATCTTACCACCTTCTCAGGATCCCTAGGGATGGACAAAAAGTTCAGCTATTCCAGGAATCATATTCTGATGGAATGGTGTGCAACTGAGTGATTCTGCAGACCAGGATAGAAAAGCACGAACTTGCTCAATCAGAATCTTTAGAGCCACCTTAAAGGGAGGCTTACATCAACTTTCACAACTTCAGGAACTCCCAAATGGCCCAATAGTCCAATAACTACTTTTGAAGTGTAGTCACTGTGGTAACGCACAAGCCAATTTACACACAGCAAGCTCCCACAAATAGCAATCTGATAAAAAACCCTGTTTTATCTGTTTTATTTTTGCCATGTTGAGGGATAAATATTGGCCAGGAGACAAGGATCACCTCACGTGCATTACTTCAAAATAATGCAGACGGGTCTCACATCCACACTAGTGGGTAGACAGGGTCCAGCTTTAACATCTCATCTGAAAGATGGCACCTCAGAGTATGCAGCACTCCCCCCCCCCACCCCGCCCTTACCCCCTGTACCACACTGGAGTGTCGGCCTTGATGTTTTTCTATTCAGACTGAGAAAGGAGCCACAATAAGATGAACTCACCGTTCCTGTCCCGCAGTGTCCCAGAGCTGCAGAGCCAAGAGACAATCACCGACATTGACTGTTTTCACCTGGTAGTCTATACCTGGAAATAAAAACAGCTTTAATTTAGAAGCATTTATAAATTATACTTAGATGAAATGGATTTACTATTTAGCAGCAATTTTCTCTCTACAAATTCAGGCTGAATTTATTTAATCTGCAGGAATTGGTTGAGGTAGAAAATATTTGCTTTTTTCCTGTAAGTCACCCAGATGGCAGAGAGAATACAATTTCAAATCTTTCATTTCAGTGATTCCAGTCAGACCCACAGACCCTAAACCCGATTCCAGTCAGACCCACAGACCCTAAACCCGATTCCAGTCAGACCCACAGACCCTAAACCCGATTCCAGTCACACCCACAGACCTTAAACCCGATTCCAGTCACACCCACAGACCCTAAACCCGATTCCAGTCGGACCCACAGACCCTAAACCCGATTCCAGTCACACCCACAGAACCTAAACCCGATTCCAGTCACACCCACAGACCCTAAACCCGATTCCAGTCTGACCCACAGACCCTAAAACCGATTCCAGTCAGACCCACAGACCCTAAACCCGATTCCAGTCACACCCACAGACCCTAAACCCGATTCCAGTCTGACCCACAGACCCTAAACCCGATTCCAGTCTGACCCACAGACCCTAAAACCGATTCCAGTCAGACCCACAGACCCTAAACCCGATTCCAGTCACACCCACAGACCCTAAACCCGATTCCAGTCACACCCACAGACCCTAAACCCGATTCCAGTCAGACCCACGGACCCTAAACCCGATTCCAGTCGGACCCGCAGACCCTAAACCCGATTCCAGTCAGACCCGCAGAACCTAAACCCGATTCCAGTCACACCCACAGACCCTAAACCCGATTCCAGTCACACCCACAGACCCTAAACCCGATTCCAGTCACACCCACAGACCCTAAACCCGATTCCAGTCGGACCCACAGACCCTAAACCCGATTCCACTCACATCCACAGACCCTAAACCCGATTCCAGTCAGACCCACAGACCCTAAACCCGATTCCAGTCACACCCACAGACCCTAAACCCGATTCCAGTCGGACCCACAGACCCGAAACCCGATTCCACTCACACCCACAGACCCTAAACCCGATTCCAGTCAGACCCGCAGACCCTAAACCCGATTCCAGTCACACGCACAGACCCTAAACCCAATTCCAGTCAGACCCACAGGCCCTAAACCCGATTCCAGTCAGTCCCGGCGACCCAAACCCGATTCCAGTCAGACCCACAGACCCTAAACCCGATTCCAGTCACACCCACAGAACCTAAACCCGATTCCAGTCAGTCCCGGCGACCCAAACCCGATTCCAGTCAGACCCACAGACCCCAAACCCGATTCCAGTCACACCCACAGGCCCTAAACCCGATTCCAGTCAGTCCCGGCGACCCAAACCCGATTCCAGTCAGACCCACAGACCCTAAACCCGATTCCAGTCACACCCACAGAACCTAAACCCGATTCCAGTCACACCCACAGTCCCTAAACCCGATTCCAGTCACACCCACAGACCCTAAACCCGATTCCAGTCGGAACCGCAGACCCTAAACCCGATTCCAGTCGGACCCACAGACCCAAAACCCGAATCCAGTCGGACCCACAGACCCTAAACCCGATTCCAGTCACACCCACAGACCCTAAATCCGATTCCAGTCAGACCCACAGACCCTAAACCCGATTCCAATCAGACCCACAGACCCTAAAACCGATTCCAGTCGGACCCACAGACCCTAAATCTGATTCCAGTCAGACCCGCAGACCCTAAACCCGATTCCAGTCAGACCCACAGACCATAAACCCGATTCCAGTCGGACCCACAGACCCTAAACCCGATTCCAGTCAGACCCACAGACCCTAAACCCGATTCCAATCAGACCCACAGACCCTAAAACCGATTCCAGTCGGACCCACAGACCCTAAACCCGATTCCAGTCAGACCCACAGACCCTAAACCCGATTCCAGTCAGACCCACAGACCCTAAACCCGATTCCAATCAGACCCACAGACCCTAAACCCGATTCCAGTCGGACCCGCAGACCCTAAACCCGATTCCAGTCACACCCACAGACCCTAAACCGATTTCAGTCAGACCCGCAGACCCTAAACCCGATTCCAGTCACACGCACAGACCCTAAACCCGATTCCAGTCACACCCACAGACCCTAAACCCGATTCCAGTCAGACCCGCAGACCCTAAACCCGATTCCAGTCACACGCACAGACCCTAAACCCGATTCCAGTCACACCCACAGACCCGAAACCCGATTCCAGTCGCACCCACAGACCCTAAACCCGATTCCAGTCAGAACCACAGACCCTAAACACGATTCCAGTCAGACCCACAGACCCTAAACCCGATTCCAGTCAGACCCGCAGACCCTAAACCCGATTCCAGTCACACCCACAGACCCTAAACCCGATTCCAGTCAGACCCACAGACCCTAAACCCGATTCCTGTCACACCCACAGACCCTAAACCCGATTCCAGTCGGACCCGCAGACCCTAAACCCGATTCCAGTCACACCCACAGACCCTAAACCGATTTCAGTCAGACCCACAGACCCTAAACCCGATTCCAGTCACACGCACAGACCCTAAACCCGATTCCAGTCACACCCACAGACCCTAAACCCGATTCCAGTCAGACCCGCAGACCCTAAACCCGATTCCAGTCACACGCACAGACCCTAAACCCGATTCCAGTCAGACCCACAGACCCTAAACCCGATTCCAGTCACACGCACAGACCCTAAACCCGATTCCAGTCACACGCACAGACCCTAAACCCGATTCCAGTCAGACCCACAGACCCTAAACCCGAATCCAGTCACACGCACAGACCCTAAACCCGATTCCAGTCACACGCACAGACCCTAAACCCGATCCCAGTCAGACCCGCAGACCCTAAACCCGATTCCAGTCAGTCCCGCAGACCCTGAACCTGATTCCAGTCACACGCACAGACCCTAAATCCGATTCCAGTCACACGCACAGACCCTAAACCCGATTCCAGTCACACGCACAGACCCTAAACCCGATTCCAGTCAGTCCCACAGACCCTAAACCCGATTCCAGTCAGTCCCACAGACCCTAAACCCGATTCCAGTCACACCCACAGACCCCACACCCGATTCCAGTCGGACCCGCAGACCCTAAATCCGATTCCAGTCACACCCACAGACTCTAAACCCGATTCCAGTCAGACCCGCAGACCCTAAATCCGATTCCAGTCACACCCACAGACTCTAAACCCGATTCCAGTCAGACCCACAGACTCTAAACCCGATTCCAGTCAGACCCGCAGACCCTAAACCCGATTCCAGTCACACGCACAGACCCTAAATCCGATTCCAGTCACACGCACAGACCCTAAACCCGATTCCAGTCACACGCACAGACCCTAAACCCGATTCCAGTCACACCCACAGACCCCACACCCGATTCCAGTCGGACCCGCAGACCCTAAATCCGAATCCAGTCACACCCACAGACTCTAAACCCGATTCCAGTCAGACCCGCAGACCCTAAACCCGATTCCACTCACACCCACAGACTCTAAACCCGATTCCAGTCAGACCCACAGACTCTAAACCCGATCCCGGTCAGACCCGCAGACCCTAAACCCGATTCCAGTCAGTCCCGCAGACCCTGAACCTGATTCCAGTCACACGCACAGACCCTAAATCCGATTCCAGTCACACGCACAGACCCTAAACCCGATTCCAGTCAGTCCCACAGACCCTAAACCCGATTCCAGTCAGTCCCACAGACCCTATACCCGATTCCAGTCACACCCACAGACCCCACACCCGATTCCAGTCGGACCCGCAGACCCTAAATCCGATTCCAGTCACACCCACAGACTCTAAACCCGATTCCAGTCAGACCCGCAGACCCTAAACCCGATTCCACTCACACCCACAGACTCTAAACCCGATTCCAGTCAGACCCACAGACTCTAAACCCGATTCCAGTCAGACCCGCAGACCCTAAACCCGATTCCAGTCAGACCCACAGACCCCACACCCGATTCCAGTCGGACCCGCAGACCCTAAACCCGATTCCACTCACACCCACAGACTCTAAACCCGATTCCAGTCAGACCCACAGACTCTAAACCCGATTCCAGTCACACCCACAGACCCTAAACCCGATTCCAGTCTGACCCACAGACCCTAAACCCGATTCCAGTCACACCCACAGACCCTAAACCCGATTCCAGTCAGACCCGCCGACCCCAAACCCGATTCCAGTCACACCCACAGACCCTAAACCCGATTCCAGTCAGACCCACAGACCCTAAACCCGATTCCAGTCAGACCCACAGACCCTAAACCCGATTCCAGTCAGACCCACAGACCCTAAACCCGATTCCAGTCACACCCACAGACCCTAAACCCGATTCCAGTCTGACCCACAGACCCTAAACCCGATTCCAGTAACACCCACAGACCATAAACCCGATTCCAGTCACACCCACAGACGCTAAACCCGATTCCAGTCAGACCCACAGACCCTAAACCCGATTCCAGTCAGACCCACAGACACTAAACCCGATTCCAGTCAGACCCACAGACTCTAAACCCGATTCCAGTCACACCCGCAGACCCTAAACCCGATTCCAGTCAGACCCACAGACCCTAAACGCCATTCCACTCACACCCACAGACCCTAAACCCGATTCCAGTCAGACCCACAGACCCTAAACCCGATTCCAGTCAGACCCACAGACCCTAAACCCGATTCCAGTCAGAGCCACAGAACCAAACCCGATTCCAGTCAGACCCGCAGACCCTAAACCCGATTCCAGTCAGACCCGCAGACCCTAAACCCGATTCCAGTCACACCCACAGACCCTAAACCCGATTCCAGTCACACCCACAGACCCTAAACCCGATTCCAGTCAAACCCACAGACCCTAAACCCGATTCCAGTCACACCCACAGACCCTAAACCCGATTCCAGTCAGACCCACAGACTCGAAACCCGATTCCAGTCACACCCGCAGACCCTAAACCCGATTCCAGTCAGACCCGCAGACCCTAAACCCGATTCCACTCACACCCACAGACCCTAAACCCGATTCCAGTCAGACCCACAGACCCTAAACCCGATTCCACTCACACCCACAGACCCTAAACCCGATTCCAGTCAAACCCACAGACCCTAAACCCGATTCCACTCACACCCACAGACCCTAAACCCGATTCCAGTCAGACCCACAGACCCTAAACCCGATTCCAGTCAGACCCACAGACCCTAAACCCGATTCCAGTCACACGCACAGACCCTAAACCCGATTCCACTCACACCCACAGACCCTAAACCCGATTCCAGTCAGACCCGCCGACCCTAAACCCGATTCCAGTCAGACCCGCAGACCCTAAACCCGATTCCAGTCAGACCCACAGACCCTAAACCCGATTCCAGTCACACGCACAGACCCTAAACCCGATTCCAGTCACACCCACAGACCCTAAACCCGATTCCAGTCAGACCCACAGACTCTAAACCCGATTCCAGTCACACCCGCAGACCCTAAACCCGATTCCAGTCAGACCCGCAGACCCTAAACCCGATTCCAGTCTGACCCACAGACCCTGAACCCGATTCCAGTCAGACCAACAGACCGTAAACCCGATTCCAGTCAGAAACACAGACCCTAAACCCAATTCCAGTCAGACCCACAGACCCTAAACCCGATTCCAGTCAGGCCCACAGACCCTAAACCCGATTCCAGTCACACCCACAGACCCTAAACCCGATTCCAGTCACACCCACAGACCCTAAACCCGATTCCAGTCAGACCCACAGACCCTAAACCTGATTCCAGTCAGACCCACAGACCCTAAACCCGATTCCAGTCAGACCCACAGACCCTAAACCCGATTCCAGTCGGACCCGCAGACCCTAAACCCGATTCCAGTCGGACAAGCCGACACTAAACCCGATTCCAGTCGGACCCGCCGACACTAAACACGATTCCACTCACACGCACAGACTCTAAACCCGATTCCAGTCACACCCGCAGACCCTAAACCCGATTCCAGTCACACCCGCAGACCCTAAACCCGATTCCAGTCACACGCACAGACCCTAAACCCGATTCCAGTCAGACCCACAGACCCTAAACCCGATTCCAGTCAGACCCACAGACCCTAAACCCGATTCCAGTCACACGCACAGACCCTAAACCCGATTCCAGTCACACGCACAGACCCTAAACCCGATTCCAGTCACACCCACAGACCCTCAACCCGATTCCAGTCACACGCACAGACTCTAAACCCGATTCCAGTCAGACCCACAGACCCTAAACCCGATTCCAGTCAGACCCGCAGACCCTAAACCCGATTCCAGTCAGACCCACAGACCCTAAACCCGATTCCAGTCACACGCACAGACCCTAAACCCGATTCCAGTCACACCCACAGACCCTAAACCCGATTCCAGTCAGACCCACAGACTCTAAACCCGATTCCAGTCACACCCGCAGACCCTAAACCCGATTCCAGTCAGACCCGCAGACCCTAAACCCGATTCCAGTCTGACCCACAGACCCTGAACCCGATTCCAGTCAGACCAACAGACCGTAAACCCGATTCCAGTCAGAAACACAGACCCTAAACCCAATTCCAGTCAGACCCACAGACCCTAAACCCGATTCCACTCACACCCACAGACCCTAAACCCGATTCCAGTCAGACCCACAGACCCTAAACCCGATTCCACTCACACCCACAGACCCTAAACCCGATTCCAGTCAAACCCACAGACCCTAAACCCGATTCCACTCACACCCACAGACCCTAAACCCGATTCCAGTCAGACCCACAGACCCTAAACCCGATTCCAGTCAGACCCACAGACCCTAAACCCGATTCCAGTCACACGCACAGACCCTAAACCCGATTCCACTCACACCCACAGACCCTAAACCCGATTCCAGTCAGACCCGCCGACCCTAAACCCGATTCCAGTCAGACCCGCAGACCCTAAACCCGATTCCAGTCAGACCCACAGACCCTAAACCCGATTCCAGTCACACGCACAGACCCTAAACCCGATTCCAGTCACACCCACAGACCCTAAACCCGATTCCAGTCAGACCCACAGACTCTAAACCCGATTCCAGTCACACCCGCAGACCCTAAACCCGATTCCAGTCAGACCCGCAGACCCTAAACCCGATTCCAGTCTGACCCACAGACCCTGAACCCGATTCCAGTCAGACCAACAGACCGTAAACCCGATTCCAGTCAGAAACACAGACCCTAAACCCAATTCCAGTCAGACCCACAGACCCTAAACCCGATTCCAGTCAGGCCCACAGACCCTAAACCCGATTCCAGTCACACCCACAGACCCTAAACCCGATTCCAGTCACACCCACAGACCCTAAACCCGATTCCAGTCAGACCCACAGACCCTAAACCTGATTCCAGTCAGACCCACAGACCCTAAACCCGATTCCAGTCAGACCCACAGACCCTAAACCCGATTCCAGTCGGACCCGCAGACCCTAAACCCGATTCCAGTCGGACAAGCCGACACTAAACCCGATTCCAGTCGGACCCGCCGACACTAAACACGATTCCACTCACACGCACAGACTCTAAACCCGATTCCAGTCACACCCGCAGACCCTAAACCCGATTCCAGTCACACCCGCAGACCCTAAACCCGATTCCAGTCACACGCACAGACCCTAAACCCGATTCCAGTCAGACCCACAGACCCTAAACCCGATTCCAGTCAGACCCACAGACCCTAAACCCGATTCCAGTCACACGCACAGACCCTAAACCCGATTCCAGTCACACGCACAGACCCTAAACCCGATTCCAGTCACACCCACAGACCCTCAACCCGATTCCAGTCACACGCACAGACTCTAAACCCGATTCCAGTCAGACCCACAGACCCTAAACCCGATTCCAGTCAGACCCACAGACCCTAAACCCGATTCCAGTCACACGCACAGACTCTAAACCCGATTCCAGTCAGACCCACAGACTCTAAACCCGATTCCAGTCAGACCCACAGACCCTAAACCCGATTCCAGTCACACGCACAGACTCTAAACCCGATTCCAGTCACACGCACAGACCCTAAACCCGATTCCAGTCACACCCACAGACCCTAAACCCGATTCCAGTCACACCCACAGACCCTAAACCCGATTCCAGTCACACCCACAGACCCTAAACCCGATTCCAGTCACACGCACAGACCCTAAACCCGATTCCAGTCTGACCCACAGACCCTAAACCCGATTCCAGTCACACGCACAGACTCTAAACCCGATTCCAGTCACACCCACAGACTCTAAACCCGATTCCAGTCACACCCGCAGACCCTAAACCCGATTCCAGTCAGACCCACAGACCCTAAACCCGATTCCATTCAGACCCGCAGACCCTAAACCCGATTCCAGTCAGTCCCGCAGACCCTAAACCCGATTCCAGTCAGACTCGCAGACCCTAAACCCGATTCCAGTCAGTCCCGCAGACCCTAAACCCGATTCCAGTCAGACCCGCAGACCCTAAACCCGATTCCAGTCACACCCACAGACCCTAAACCCGATTCCAGTCAGACCCACAGACCCTAAACCCGATTCCAGTCAGACCCACTGACCCTAAACCCGATTCCAGTCAGACCCACAGACCCTAAACCCGATTCCAGTCAGACCCGCAGACCCTAAACCCGATTCCAGTCAGTCCCGCAGACCCTAAACCCGATTCCAGTCAGACCCGCAGACCCTAAACCCGATTCCAGTCAGTCCCGCAGACCCTAAACCCGATTCCAGTCAGACCCACAGACCCTAAACCCGATTCCAGTCAGACCCACTGACCCTAAACCCGATTCCAGTCAGACCCACTGACCCTAAACCCGATTCCAGTCACACCCACAGACCCTAAACCCGATTCCAGTCAGACCCACAGACCCTGAACCCGATTCCAGTCACACCCACAGACCCTAAACCCGATTCCAGTCACACCCGCAGACCCTAAACCCGATTCCAGTCAGTCCAGCAGACCCAAAACCCGATTCCAGTCACACCCACAGACCCTAAACCCGATTCCAGTCACACGCACAGACACTAAACGCGATTCCAGTCAGACCCACAGACCCTAAACCCGATTCCAGTCACACGCACAGACCCTAAACCCGATTCCAGTCACACCCACAGACCCTAAACCCGATTCCAGTCAGACCCACAGACCCTAAAACCGATTCCAGTCACACCCACAGACCCTAAACCCGATTCCAGTCACACGCACAGACCCTAAACCCGATTCCAGTCAGACCCACAGACCCTAAACCCGATTCCAGTCAGACCCGCAGACCCTAAACCCGATTCCAGACAGTCCCGCCGACCCAAACCCGATTCCAGTCAGACCCGCAGACCCTAAACCCGATTTCAGTCAGACCCGCAGACCCTAAACCCGATTCCAGTCACATGCACAGACCCTAAACCCGATTCCAGTCTGACCCACAGACCCTAAACCCGATTCCAGTCAGTCCCACAGACCCTAAACCCGATTCCAGTCACATGCACAGACCCTAAACCAGATTCCAGTCAGGCCCGCAGACCCTAAACCCGATTCCAGTCACATGCACAGACCCTAAACCAGATTCCAGTCAGACCCACAGACCCTAAACCCGATTCCAGTCACATGCACAGACCCTAAACCAGATTCCAGTCAGACCCACAGACCTAAACCCGATTCCAGTCACAGGCACAGACCCTAAACCCGATTCCAGTCAGACCCACAGACCATAAACCCGATTCCAGTCACATGCACAGACCCTAAACCCGATTCCAGTCAGACCCGCAGACCCTAAACCCGATTCCAGTCAGACCCGCAGACCCTAAACCCGATTCCAGTCACACCCACAGACCCTAAACCCGATTCCAGTCAGACCCACAGACCCTAAACCCGATTCCAGTCACATGCACAGACCCTAAACCCGATTCCAGTCACACGCACAGACCCTAAACCCGATTCCAGTCGGACCCACAGACCCTAAACCCGATTCCAGTCAGACCCACAGACCCTAAACCCGATTCCAGTCACATGCACAGACCCTAAACCCGATTCCAGTCAGACCCGCAGACACTAAACCCGATTCCAGTCACACCCACAGACCCTAAAGCCGATTCCAGTCACACCCACAGACCCTGAACCCGATTCCAGTCACACCCACAGACCCTAAACCCGATTCCAGTCGGACCCGCAGACCCTAAACCCGATTCCAGTCAGACCCACAGACCCTAAACCCGATTCCAGTCACACCCACAGACCCTAAACCTGATTCCAGTCACACCCACAGACCCTAAACCCGATTCCAGTCACACCCACAGACCCTAAACCCGATTCCAGTCAGTCCCGCAGACCCTAAACCCGATTCCAGTCAGACCCGCAGACCCTAAACCCGATTCCAGTCGGACCCGCAGACTCTAAACCCGATTCCAGTCAGACCCACAGACCCTAAACCCGATTCCAGTCACACCCACAGACCCTGAACCCGATTCCAGTCACACGCACAGACTCTAAACCCGATTCCAGTCAGACCCACAGACCCTAAACCCGATTCCAGTCAGACCCACAGACCCTAAACCCGATTCCAGTCACACGCACAGACTCTAAACCCGATTCCAGTCAGACCCACAGACTCTAAACCCGATTCCAGTCAGACACACAGACCCTAAACCCGATTCCAGTCACACGCACAGACTCTAAACCCGATTCCAGTCACACGCACAGACCCTAAACCCGATTCCAGTCACACCCACAGACCCTAAACCCGATTCCAGTCACACCCACAGACCCTAAACCCGATTCCAGTCACACCCACAGACCCTAAACCCGATTCCAGTCACACGCACAGACCCTAAACCCGATTCCAGTCTGACCCACAGACCCTAAACCCGATTCCAGTCACACGCACAGACTCTAAACCCGATTCCAGTCACACCCACAGACTCTAAACCCGATTCCAGTCACACCCGCAGACCCTAAACCCGATTCCAGTCAGACCCACAGACCCTAAACCCGATTCCATTCAGACCCGCAGACCCTAAACTCGATTCCAGTCAGTCCCGCAGACCCTAAACCCGATTCCAGTCAGACTCGCAGACCCTAAACCCGATTCCAGTCAGTCCCGCAGACCCTAAACCCGATTCCAGTCAGACCCGCAGACCCTAAACCCGATTCCAGTCACACCCACAGACCCTAAACCCGATTCCAGTCAGACCCACAGACCCTAAACCCAATTCCAGTCAGACCCACTGACCCTAAACCCGATTCCAGTCAGACCCACAGACCCTAAACCCGATTCCAGTCAGACCCGCAGACCCTAAACCCGATTCCAGTCAGTCCCGCAGACCCTAAACCCGATTCCAGTCAGACCCGCAGACCCTAAACCCGATTCCAGTCAGTCCCGCAGACCCTAAACCCGATTCCAGTCAGACCCACAGACCCTAAACCCGATTCCAGTCAAGCCCACTGACCCTAAACCCGATTCCAGTCAGACCCACTGACCCTAAACCCGATTCCAGTCACACCCACAGACCCTAAACCCGATTCCAGTCAGACCCACAGACCCTGAACCCGATTCCAGTCACACCCACAGACCCTAAACCCGATTCCAGTCACACCCGCAGACCCTAAACCCGATTCCAGTCAGTCCAGCAGACCCAAAACCCGATTCCAGTCACACCCACAGACCCTAAACCCGATTCCAGTCACACGCACAGACCCTAAACGCGATTCCAGTCAGACCCACAGACCCTAAACCCGATTCCAGTCACAAGCACAGACCCTAAACCCGATTCCAGTCACACCCACAGACCCTAAACCCGATTCCAGTCAGACCCACAGACCCTAAAACCGATTCCAGTCACACCCACAGACCCTAAACCCGATTCCAGTCACACGCACAGACCTTAAACCCCATTCCAGTCAGACCCACAGACCCTAAACCCGATTCCAGTCAGACCCGCAGACCCTAAACCCGATTCCAGACAGTCCCGCCGACCCAAACCCGATTCCAGTCAGACCCGCAGACCCTAAACCCGATTTCAGTCAGACCCGCAGACCCTAAACCCGATTCCAGTCACATGCACAGACCCTAAACCCGATTCCAGTCTGACCCACAGACCCTAAACCCGATTCCAGTCAGTCCCACAGACCCTAAACCCGATTCCAGTCACATGCACAGACCCTAAACCAGATTCCAGTCAGGCCCGCAGACCCTAAACCCGATTCCAGTCACATGCACAGACCCTAAACCAGATTCCAGTCAGACCCACAGACCCTAAACCCGATTCCAGTCACATGCACACACCCTAAACCAGATTCCAGTCAGACCCACAGACCTAAACCCGATTCCAGTCACAGGCACAGACCCTAAACCCGATTCCAGTCAGACCCACAGACCATAAACCCGATTCCAGTCACATGCACAGACCCTAAACCCGATTCCAGTCAGACCCGCAGACCCTAAACCCGATTCCAGTCAGACCCGCAGACCCTAAACCCGATTCCAGTCACACCCACAGACCCTAAACCCGATTCCAGTCAGACCCACAGACCCTAAACCCGATTCCAGTCACATGCACAGACCCTAAACCCGATTCCAGTCACACGCACAGACCCTAAACCCGATTCCAGTCGGACCCACAGACCCTAAACCCGATTCCAGTCAGACCCACAGACCCTAAACCCGATTCCAGTCACATGCACAGACCCTAAACCCGATTCCAGTCAGACCCGCAGACACTAAACCCGATTCCAGTCACACCCACAGACCCTAAAGCCGATTCCAGTCACACCCACAGACCCTGAACCCGATTCCAGTCACACCCACAGACCATAAACCCGATTCCAGTCGGAACCGCAGACCCTAAACCCGATTCCAGTCAGACCCACAGACCCTAAACCCGATTCCAGTCACACCCACAGACCCTAAACCTGATTCCAGTCACACCCACAGACCCTAAACCCGATTCCAGTCACACCCACAGACCCTAAACCCGATTCCAGTCAGTCCCGCAGACCCTAAACCCGATTCCAGTCAGACCCGCAGACCCTAAACCCGATTCCAGTCGGACCCGCAGACTCTAAACCCGATTCCAGTCAGACCCACAGACCCTAAACCCGATTCCAGTCACACCCACAGACCCTGAACCCGATTCCAGTCACACGCACAGACTCTAAACCCGATTCCAGTCAGACCCACAGACCCTAAACCCTATCCCAGTCAGACCCACAGACCCTAAACACGATTCCAGTCACACCCACAGACCCTAAACCCGATTTCAGTCAGTCCCGCAGACCCTAAACGCGATTCCAGTCAGACCCGCAGACCCTAAACGCGATTCCAGTCACACCCGCAGACCCTAAACCCGATTCCAGTCAGACCCGCAGACCCTAAACCCGATTCCAGTCACACCCGCAGACCCTAAACCCGATTCCAGTCAGTCCCACAGACCCTAAACCCGATTCCAGTCAGACCCGCAGACCCGAAACCCGATTCCAGTCAGACCCGCAGACCCTAAACCCAATTCCAGTCACACCCACAGACCCTAAACCCGATTCCACTCACACCCGCAGACCCTAAACCCGATTCCAGTCACACGCACAGACCCTAAACCCGATTCCAGTCACACCCACAGACCCTAAACCCGATTCCAGTCACACCCACAGACACTAAACCCGATTCCAGTCAGACCCACAGACCCTAAACCCGATTCCACTCACACCCACAGACCCTAAACCCGATTCCAGTCTGACCCACAGACCCTAAATCCGATTCCACTCACACCCGCAGACCCTAAACCCGATTCCAGTCACACGCACAGACCCTAAACCCGATTCCAGTCACACCCACAGACCCTAAACCCGATTCCAGTCACACCCACAGACACTAAACCCGATTTCAGTCAGACCCACAGACCCTAAACCCGATTCCAGTCACACCCACAGACCCTCAACCCGATTCCAGTCTGACCCACAGACCCTAAACCCGATTCCAGTCACACCCACAGACTCTAAACCCGATTCCAGTCAGACCCGCAGACCCTAAACCCGATTCCACTCACACCCACAGACTCTAAACCCGATTCCAGTCAGACCCACAGACTCTAAACCCGATTCCAGTCAGACCCGCAGACCCTAAACCCGATTCCAGTCAGACCCACAGACCCCACACCCGATTCCAGTCGGACCCGCAGACCCTAAACCCGATTCCAGTCAGACCCACAGACCCTAAACCCGATTCCACTCACACCCACAGACTCTAAACCCAATTCCAGTCAGACCCACAGACCCTAAACCCGATTCCAGTCTGACCCACAGACCCTAAACCCGATTCCAGTCACACCCACACACCCTAAACCCGATTCCAGTCAAACCCACACACCCTAAACCCGATTCAAGTCACACCCACAGACCCTAAACCCGATTCCAGTCAGACCCGCCGACCCCAAACCCGATTCCAGTCACACCCACAGACCCTAAACCCGATTCCAGTCAGACCCACAGACCCTAAACCCGATTCCAGTCTGACCCACAGACCCTAAACCCGATTCCAGTCACACCCACAGACCCTAAACCCGATTCCAGTCTGACCCACAGACCCTAAACCCGATTCCAGTAACACCCACAGACCCTAAACCCGATTCCAGTCACACCCACAGACCCTAAACCCGATTCCAGTCAGACCCACAGACCCTAAACCCGATTCCAGTCAGACCCACAGACTCTAAACCCGATTCCAGTCACACCCGCAGACCCTAAACCCGATTCCAGTCAGACCCACAGACCCTAAACCCCATTCCACTCACACCCACAGACCCTAAACCCGATTCCAGTCAGTCCCGCAGACCCTAAACCCGATTCCAGTCAGACCCGCAGACCCTAAACCCGATTCCAGTCACACCCACAGACCCTAAACCCGATTCCAGTCAGACCCACAGACCCTAAACCCAATTCCAGTCAGACCCACTGACCCTAAACCCGATTCCAGTCAGACCCACAGACCCTAAACCCGATTCCAGTCAGACCCGCAGACCCTAAACCCGATTCCAGTCAGTCCCGCAGACCCTAAACCCGATTCCAGTCAGACCCGCAGACCCTAAACCCGATTCCAGTCAGTCCCGCAGACCCTAAACCCGATTCCAGTCAGACCCACAGACCCTAAACCCGATTCCAGTCAGGCCCACTGACCCTAAACCCGATTCCAGTCAGACCCACTGACCCTAAACCCGATTCCAGTCACACCCACAGACCCTAAACCCGATTCCAGTCAGACCCACAGACCCTGAACCCGATTCCAGTCACACCCACAGACCCTAAACCCGATTCCAGTCACACCCGCAGACCCTAAACCCGATTCCAGTCAGTCCAGCAGACCCAAAACCCGATTCCAGTCACACCAACAGACCCTAAACCCGATTCCAGTCACACGCACAGACCCTAAACGCGATTCCAGTCAGACCCACAGACCCTAAACCCGATTCCAGTCACAAGCACAGACCCTAAACCCGATTCCAGTCACACCCACAGACCCTAAACCCGATTCCAGTCAGACCCACAGACCCTAAAACCGATTCCAGTCACACCCACAGACCCTAAACCCGATTCCAGTCACACGCACAGACCTTAAACCCCATTCCAGTCAGACCCACAGACCCTAAACCCGATTCCAGTCAGACCCGCAGACCCTAAACCCGATTCCAGACAGTCCCGCCGACCCAAACCCGATTCCAGTCAGACCCGCAGACCCTAAACCCGATTTCAGTCAGACCCGCAGACCCTAAACCCGATTCCAGTCACATGCACAGACCCTAAACCCGATTCCAGTCTGACCCACAGACCCTAAACCCGATTCCAGTCAGTCCCACAGACCCTAAACCCGATTCCAGTCACATGCACAGACCCTAAACCAGATTCCAGTCAGGCCCGCAGACCCTAAACCCGATTCCAGTCACATGCACAGACCCTAAACCAGATTCCAGTCAGACCCACAGACCCTAAACCCGATTCCAGTCACATGCACAGACCCTAAACCAGATTCCAGTCAGACCCACAGACCTAAACCCGATTCCAGTCACAGGCACAGACCCTAAACCCGATTCCAGTCAGACCCACAGACCATAAACCCGATTCCAGTCACATGCACAGACCCTAAACCCGATTCCAGTCAGACCCGCAGACCCTAAACCCGATTCCAGTCAGACCCGCAGACCCTAAACCCGATTCCAGTCACACCCACAGACCCTAAACCCGATTCCAGTCAGACCCACAGACCCTAAACCCGATTCCAGTCACATGCACAGACCCTAAACCCGATTCCAGTCACACGCACAGACCCTAAACCCGATTCCAGTCGGACCCACAGACCCTAAACCCGATTCCAGTCAGACCCACAGACCCTAAACCCGATTCCAGTCACATGCACAGACCCTAAACCCGATTCCAGTCAGACCCGCAGACACTAAACCCGATTCCAGTCACACCCACAGACCCTAAAGCCGATTCCAGTCACACCCACAGACCCTGAACCCGATTCCAGTCACACCCACAGACCATAAACCCGATTCCAGTCGGAACCGCAGACCCTAAACCCGATTCCAGTCAGACCCACAGACCCTAAACCCGATTCCAGTCACACCCACAGACCCTAAACCTGATTCCAGTCACACCCACAGACCCTAAACCCGATTCCAGTCACACCCACAGACCCTAAACCCGATTCCAGTCAGTCCCGCAGACCCTAAACCCGATTCCAGTCAGACCCGCAGACCCTAAACCCGATTCCAGTCGGACCCGCAGACTCTAAACCCGATTCCAGTCAGACCCACAGACCCTAAACCCGATTCCAGTCACACCCACAGACCCTGAACCCGATTCCAGTCACACGCACAGACTCTAAACCCGATTCCAGTCAGACCCACAGACCCTAAACCCTATCCCAGTCAGACCCACAGACCCTAAACACGATTCCAGTCACACCCACAGACCCTAAACCCGATTTCAGTCAGTCCCGCAGACCCTAAACGCGATTCCAGTCAGACCCGCAGACCCTAAACGCGATTCCAGTCACACCCGCAGACCCTAAACCCGATTCCAGTCAGACCCGCAGACCCTAAACCCGATTCCAGTCACACCCGCAGACCCTAAACCCGATTCCAGTCAGTCCCACAGACCCTAAACCCGATTCCAGTCAGACCCGCAGACCCGAAACCCGATTCCAGTCAGACCCGCAGACCCTAAACCCAATTCCAGTCACACCCACAGACCCTAAACCCGATTCCACTCACACCCGCAGACCCTAAACCCGATTCCAGTCACACGCACAGACCCTAAACCCGATTCCAGTCACACCCACAGACCCTAAACCCGATTCCAGTCACACCCACAGACACTAAACCCGATTCCAGTCAGACCCACAGACCCTAAACCCGATTCCACTCACACCCACAGACCCTAAACCCGATTCCAGTCTGACCCACAGACCCTAAATCCGATTCCACTCACACCCGCAGACCCTAAACCCGATTCCAGTCACACGCACAGACCCTAAACCCGATTCCAGTCACACCCACAGACCCTAAACCCGATTCCAGTCACACCCACAGACACTAAACCCGATTTCAGTCAGACCCACAGACCCTAAACCCGATTCCAGTCACACCCACAGACCCTCAACCCGATTCCAGTCTGACCCACAGACCCTAAACCCGATTCCAGTCACACCCACAGACTCTAAACCCGATTCCAGTCAGACCCGCAGACCCTAAACCCGATTCCACTCACACCCACAGACTCTAAACCCGATTCCAGTCAGACCCACAGACTCTAAACCCGATTCCAGTCAGACCCGCAGACCCTAAACCCGATTCCAGTCAGACCCACAGACCCCACACCCGATTCCAGTCGGACCCGCAGACCCTAAACCCGATTCCACTCACACCCACAGACTCTAAACCCAATTCCAGTCAGACCCACAAACCCTAAACCCGATTCCAGTCTGACCCACAGACCCTAAACCCGATTCCAGTCACACCCACACACCCTAAACCCGATTCCAGTCAGACCCACACACCCTAAACCCGATTCAAGTCACACCCACAGACCCTAAACCCGATTCCAGTCAGACCCGCCGACCCCAAACCCGATTCCAGTCACACCCACAGACCCTAAACCCGATTCCAGTCAGACCCACAGACCCTAAACCCGATTCCAGTCTGACCCACAGACCCTAAACCCGATTCCAGTCACACCCACAGACCCTAAACCCGATTCCAGTCTGACCCACAGACCCTAAACCCGATTCCAGTAACACCCACAGACCCTAAACCCGATTCCAGTCACACCCACAGACCCTAAACCCGATTCCAGTCAGACCCACAGACCCTAAACCCGATTCCAGTCAGACCCACAGACTCTAAACCCGATTCCAGTCACACCCGCAGACCCTAAACCCGATTCCAGTCAGACCCACAGACCCTAAACCCCATTCCACTCACACCCACAGACCCTAAACCCGATTCCAGTCAGACCCACAGACCCTAAACCCGATTCCAGTCAGACCCACAGACCCTAAACCCGATTCCAGTCAGACCCGCAGACCCTAAACCCGATTCCAGTCACACCCACAGACCCTAAACCCGATTCCAGTCACACCCACAGACCCTAAACCCGATTCCAGTCAAACCCACAGACCCTAAACCCGATTCCAGTCACACCCACAGACCCTAAACCCGATTCCAGTCACACCCACAGACCCTAAACCCGATTCCAGTCAGACCCGCAGACCCTAAACCCGATTCCAGTCACACCCACAGACCCTAAACCCGATTCCAGTCACACCCACAGACCCTAAACCCGATTCCAGTCAAACCCACAGACCCTAAACCCGATTCCAGTCACACCCACAGACCCTAAACCCGATTCCAGTCAGACCCACAGACTCTAAACCCGATTCCAGTCACACCCGCAGACCCTAAACCCGATTCCAGTCAGACCCGCAGACCCTAAACCCGATTCCACTCACACCCACAGACCCTAAACCCGATTCCAGTCAGACCCACAGACCCTAAACCAGATTCCACTCACACACACAGACCCTAAATCCGATTCCAGTCAGACCCTAAACCCGATTCCACTCACACCCACAGACCCTAAACCCGATTCCAGTCAGACCCACAGACCCTAAACCCGATTCCAGTCAGACCCACAGACCCTAAACCCGATTCCAGTCACACGCACAGACGCTAAACCCGATTCCACTCACACCCACAGACCCTAAACCCGATTCCAGTCAGACCCGCCGACCCTAAACCCGATTCCAGTCAGACCCGCAGACCCTAAACCCGATTCCAGTCAGACCCACAGACCCTAAACCCGATTCCAGTCACACCCACAGACCCTAAACCCGATTCCAGTCACACCCACAGACCCTAAACCCGATTCCAGTCAGACCCACAGACTCTAAACCCGATTCCAGTCACACCCGCAGACCCTAAACCCGATTCCAGTCAGACCCGCAGACCCTAAACCCGATTCCAGTCTGACCCACAGACCCTGAACCCGATTCCAGTCAGACCAACAGACCGTAAACCCGATTCCAGTCAGACACACAGACCCTAAACCCAATTCCAGTCAGACCCACAGACCCTAAACCCGATTCCAGTCAGACCCACAGACCCTAAACCCGATTCCAGTCACACCCACAGACCCTAAACCCGATTCCAGTCACACCCACAGACCCTAAACCCGATTCCAGTCAGACCCACAGACCCTAAACCCGATTCCAGTCAGACCGACAGACCCTAAACCCGATTCCAGTCAGACCCACAGACCCTAAACCCGATTCCAGTCGGACCCGCAGACCCTAAACCCGATTCCAGTCGGACCCGCCGACACTAAACCCGATTCCAGTCGGACCCGCCGACACTAAACACGATTCCACTCACACGCACAGACTCTAAACCCGATTCCAGTCACACCCGCAGACCCTAAACCCGATTCCAGTCACACCCGCAGACCCTAAACCCGATTCCAGTCACACGCACAGACCCTAAACCCGATTCCAGTCAGACCCACAGACCCTAAACCCGATTCCAGTCAGACCCACAGACCCTAAACCCGATTCCAGTCACACGCACAGACCCTAAACCCGATTCCAGTCACACCCACAGACCCTAAACCCGATTCCAGTCTGACCCACAGACTCTAAACCCGATTCCTGTCAGACCCACAGACCCTAAACCCGATTCCAGTCACACCCACAGACCCTAAACCCGATTCCAGTCGGACCCACAGACTCTAAACCCGATTCCAGTCGGACCCACAGACCCTAAACCCGATTCCAGTCAGACCCGCAGACCCTAAACCCGATTCCAGTCGGACCCACAGACCCTAAACCCGATTCCAGTCTGACCCACAGACCCTAAACCCGATTCCAGTCAGACCCACAGACCCTAAACCCGATTCCAGTCTGACCCACAGACTCTAAACCCGATTCCAGTCACACGCACAGACCCTAAACCCAATTCCAGTCGGACCCACAGACTCTAAACCCGATTCCAGTCAGACCCACAGACCCTAAACCCGATTCCAGTCGGACCCACAGACTCTAAACCCGATTCCAGTCAGACCCACAGGCCCTAAACCCGATTCCAGTCGGACCCACAGACTCTAAACCCGATTCCAGTCAGACCCGCAGACCCTAAACCCGATTCCAGTCGGACCCACAGACCCTAAACCCGATTCCAGTCAGACCCACAGACCCTAAACCCGATTCCAGTCAGACCCACAGACCCTAAACCCGATTCCAGTCAGACCCACAGACCCTAAACCCGATTCCAGTCAGACCCGCAGACCCTAAACCCGATTCCAGTCAGACCCACAGACCCTAAACCCCATTCCACTCACACCCACAGACCCTAAACCCGATTCCAGTCAGACCCACAGACCCTAAACCCGATTCCAGTCAGACCCACAGACCCTAAACCCGATTCCAGTCAGAGCCACAGATCCAAACCCGATTCCAGTCAGACCCGCAGACCCTAAACCCGATTCCAGTCAGACCCGCAGACCCTAAACCCGATTCCAGTCACACCCACAGACCCTAAACCCGATTCCAGTCACACCCACAGACCCTAAACCCGATTCCAGTCAAACCCACAGACCCTAAACCCGATTCCAGTCACACCCACAGACCCTAAACCCGATTCCAGTCAGACCCACAGACTCTAAACCCGATTCCAGTCACACCCGCAGACCCTAAACCCGATTCCAGTCAGACCCGCAGACCCTAAACCCGATTCCACTCACACCCGCAGACCCTAAACCCGATTCCAGTCAGACCCACAGACCCTAAACCAGATTCCACTCACACACACAGACCCTAAATCCGATTCCAGTCAGACCCTAAACCCGATTCCACTCACACCCACAGACCCTAAACCCGATTCCAGTCAGACCCACAGACCCTCAACCCGATTCCAGTCAGACCCACAGACCCTAAACCCGATTCCAGTCACACGCACAGACGCTAAACCCGATTCCACTCACACCCACAGACCCTAAACCCGATTCCAGTCAGACCCGCCGACCCTAAACCCGATTCCAGTCAGACCCGCAGACCCTAAACCCGATTCCAGTCAGACCCACAGACCCTAAACCCGATTCCAGTCACACCCACAGACCCTAAACCCGATTCCAGTCACACCCACAGACCCTAAACCCGATTCCAGTCAGACCCACAGACTCTAAACCCGATTCCAGTCACACCCGCAGACCCTAAACCCGATTCCAGTCAGACCCGCAGACCCTAAACCCGATTCCAGTCTGACCCACAGACCCTGAACCCGATTCCAGTCAGACCAACAGACCGTAAACCCGATTCCAGTCAGACACACAGACCCTAAACCCAATTCCAGTCAGACCCACAGACCCTAAACCCGATTCCAGTCAGACCCACAGACCCTAAACCCGATTCCAGTCACACCCACAGACCCTAAACCCGATTCCAGTCACACCCACAGACCCTAAACCCGATTCCAGTCAGACCCACAGACCCTAAACCCGATTCCAGTCAGACCGACAGACCCTAAACCCGATTCCAGTCAGACCCACAGACCCTAAACCCGATTCCAGTCGGACCCGCAGACCCTAAACCCGATTCCAGTCGGACCCGCCGACACTAAACCCGATTCCAGTCGGACCCGCCGACACTAAACACGATTCCACTCACACGCACAGACTCTAAACCCGATTGCAGTCACACCCGCAGACCCTAAACCCGATTCCAGTCACACCCGCAGACCCTAAACCCGATTCCAGTCACACGCACAGACCCTAAACCCGATTCCAGTCAGACCCACAGACCCTAAACCCGATTCCAGTCAGACCCACAGACCCTAAACCCGATTCCAGTCACACGCACAGACCCTAAACCCGATTCCAGTCACACCCACAGACCCTAAACCCGATTCCAGTCTGACCCACAGACTCTAAACCCGATTCCTGTCAGACCCACAGACCCTAAACCCGATTCCAGTCACACCCACAGACCCTAAACCCGATTCCAGTCGGACCCACAGACTCTAAACCCGATTCCAGTCGGACCCACAGACCCTAAACCCGATTCCAGTCAGACCCGCAGACCCTAAACCCGATTCCAGTCGGACCCACAGACCCTAAACCCGATTCCAGTCTGACCCACAGACCCTAAACCCGATTCCAGTCAGACCCACAGACCCTAAACCCGATTCCAGTCTGACCCACAGACTCTAAACCCGATTCCAGTCACACGCACAGACCCTAAACCCGATTCCAGTCAGTCCCGCAGACCCTAAACCCAATTCCAGTCGGACCCACAGACTCTAAACCCGATTCCAGTCAGACCCACAGACCCTAAACCCGATTCCAGTCGGACCCACAGACTCTAAACCCGATTCCAGTCAGACCCACAGGCCCTAAACCCGATTCCAGTCGGACCCACAGACTCTAAACCCGATTCCAGTCAGACCCGCAGACCCTAAACCCGATTCCAGTCGGACCCACAGACCCTAAACCCGATTCCAGTCAGACCCACAGACCCTAAACCCGATTCCAGTCAGACCCACAGACCCTAAACCCGATTCCAGTCAGACCCACAGACCCTAAACCCGATTCCAGTCAGACCCACAGACCCTAAACCCGATTCCAGTCAGACCCACAGACCCTAAACCCGATTCCAGTCAGACCCACAGACCCTAAACCCGATTCCAGTCAGACCCACAGACTCTAAACCCGATTCCAGTCACACCCACAGACCCTAAACCCGATTCCAGTCAGACCCACAGACCCTAAACCCGATTCCAGTCACACCCACAGACCCTAAACCCGATTCCAGTCACACCCACAGACCCTAAACCCGATTCCAGTCAGACCCACAGACCCTAAACCCGATTCCAGTCGGACCCACAGACTCTAAACCCGATTCCAGTCAGACCCACAGACCCTAAACCCGATTCCAGTCACACCCACAGACCCTAAACCCGATTCCAGTCGGACCCACAGACCCTAAACCCGATTCCAGTCAGACCCACAGACCCTAAACCCGATTCCAGTCACACCCACAGACCCTAAACCCGATTCCAGTCAGACCCACAGACTCTAAACCCGATTCCAGTCAGACCCACAGACCCTAAACCCGATTCCAGTCAGACCCACAGACTCTAAACCCGATTCCAGTCAGACCCACAGACTCTAAACCCGATTCCAGTCAGACCCACAGACCCTAAACCCGATTCCAGTCACACCCACAGACCCTAAACCCGATTCCAGTCACACCCACAGACCCTAAACCCGATTCCAGTCACACGCACAGACCCTAAACCCGATTCCAGTCACACCCACAGACCCTAAACCCGATTCCAGTCACACCCACAGACCCTAAACCCGATTCCAGTCAGACCCACAGACCCTAAACCCGATTCCAGTCAGACCCACAGACCCTAAACCCGATTCCAGTCAGACCCACAGACCCTAAACCCGATTCCAGTCTGACCCACAGACCCTAAACCCGATTCCAGTCACACCCACAGACCCTAAACCCGATTCCAGTCAGACCCACAGACCCTAAACCCGATTCCAGTCGGACCCACGGAACCTAAACCCGATTCCAGTCACACCCACAGACCCTAAACCCGATTCCAGTCACACCCACAGACTCTAAACTCGATTCCAGTCAGACCCACAGACCCTAAACCCGATTCCAGTCGGACCCACAGACCCTAAACCCGATTCCAGTCACACCCACAGACCCTCAACCCGATTCCAGTCACACGCACAGACTCCACACCCGATTCCAGTCAGACCCACAGACCCTAAACCCGATTCCAGTCAGACCCACAGACCCTAAACCCGATTCCAGTCACACCCACAGACTCTAAACCCGATTCCAGTCAGACCCACAGACTCTAAACCCGATTCCAGTCAGACCCACAGACCCTAAACCCGATTCCAGTCACACGCACAGACTCTAAACCGGATTCCAGTCACACGCACAGACCCTAAACCCGATTCCAGTCACACCCACAGACCCTAAACCCGATTCCAGTCACACCCACAGACCCAAAACCCGATTCCAGTCACACCCACAGACCCTGAATCCAATTCCTGTCACACGCACAGACCCTAAACCCGATTCCAGTCACACCCACAGACCCTAAACCCGATTCCAGTCACACGCACAGACCCTAAACCCGATTACAGTCGGACCCACAGACCCTAAACCCGATTCCAGTCTGACCCACAGACCCTAAACCCGATTCCAGTCACACCCACAGACTCTAAACCCGATTCCAGTCACACCCGCAGACCCTAAACCCGATTCCAGTCAGACCCACAGACCCTTAACCCGATTCCATTCAGACCCGCAGACCCTAAACCCGATTCCAGTCAGTCCCGCAGACCCTAAACCCGATTCCAGTCAGACCCGCAGACCCTAAACCCGATTCAAGTCAGTCCCGCAGACCCTAAACCCGATTCCAGTCAGACCCGCAGACCCTAAACCCGATTCCAGTCACACCCACAGACCCTAAACCCGATTCCAGTCAGACCCACAGACCCTAAACCCGATTCCAGTCAGACCCACTGACCCTAAACCCGATTCCAGTCAGACCCACAGACCCTAAACCCGATTCCAGTCAGACCCGCAGACCCTAAACCCGATTCCAGTCAGTCCCGCAGACCCTAAACCCGATTCCAGTCAGACCCGCAGACCCTAAACCCGATTCCAGTCAGTCCCGCAGACCCTAAACCCGATTCCAGTCAGACCCACAGACCCTAAACCCGATTCCAGTCAGACCCACTGACCCTAAACCCGATTCCAGTCACACCCACAGACACTAAACCCGATTCCAGTCAGACCCACTGACCCTAAACCCGATTCCAGTCAGTCCCACAGACCCTAAACCCGATTCCAGTCACGCTCACAGACCCTGAACCCGATTCCAGTCACACCCACAGACCCTAAACCCGATTCCAGTCACACCCGCAGACCCTAAACCCGATTCCAGTCAGTCCAGCAGACCCAAAACCCGATTCCAGTCACACCCACAGACCCTAAACCCGATTCCAGTCACACGCACAGACCCGAAACCCGATTCCAGTCAGACCCACAGACCCTAAACCCGATTCCAGTCACACCCACAGACTCTAAACCCGATTCCAGTCACACCCACAGACCCTAAACCCGATTCCAGTCAGACCCACAGACCCTAAACCCGATTCCAGTCAGACCCACAGACCCTAAACCCGATTCCAGTCACACCCACAGACTCTAAACCCGATTCCAGTCACACGCACAGACCCTAAACCCGATTCCAGTCACACCCACAGACCCTAAACCCGATTCCAGTCAGACCCACAGACCCTAAACCCGATTCCAGTCACACCCACAGACCCTTAACCCGATTCCAGTCACACGCACAGACCCTAAACCCGATTCCAGTCAGACCCACAGACCCTAAACCCGATTCCAGTCAGACCCGCAGACCCTAAACCCGATTCCAGACAGTCCCGCCGACCCAAACCCGATTCCAGTCAGACCCGCAGACCCTAAACCCGATTTCAGTCAGACCCGCAGACCCTAAACCCGATTCCAGTCACATGCACAGACCCTAAACCCGATTCCAGTCGGTCCCGCAGACCCTAAACCCGATTCCAGTCTGACCCACAGACCCTAAACCCGATTCCAGTCAGTCCCACAGACCCTAAACCCGATTCCAGTCACATGCACAGACCCTAAACCAGATTCCAGTCAGGCCCGCAGACCCTAAACCCGATTCCAGTCACATGCACAGACCCTAAACCAGATTCCAGTCAGACCCACAGAACCTAAACCCGATTCCAGTCACATGCACAGACCCTAAACCAGATTCCAGTCAGACCCACAGACCTAAACCCGATTCCAGTCACATGCACAGACCCTAAACCCGATTCCAGTCAGACCCACAGACCCTAAACCCGATTCCAGTCACATGCACAGACCCTAAACCCGATTCCAGTCAGACCCGCAGACCCTAAACCCGATTCCAGTCAGACCCGCAGACCCTAAACCCGATTCCAGTCACACCCACAGACCCTAAACCCGATTCCAGTCAGACCCACAGACCCTAAACCCGATTCCAGTCACATGCACAGACCCTAAACCCGATTCCAGTCACACGCACAGACCCTAAACCCGATTCCAGTCGGACCCACAGACCCTAAACCCGATTCCAGTCAGACCCACAGACCCTAAACCCGATTCGAGTCACACGCACAGACCCTAAACCCGATTCCAGTCAGACCCGCAGACACTAAACCCGATTCCAGTCACACCCACAGACCCTAAAGCTGATTCCAGTCACACCCACAGACCCTGAACCCGATTCCAGTCACACCCACAGACCCTAAACCCGATTCCAGTCGGACCCGCAGACCCTAAACCCGATTCCAGTCAGACCCACAGACCCTAAACCCGATTCCAGTCACACCCACAGACCCTGAACCTGATTCCAGTCACACCCACAGACCCTAAACCCGATTCCAGTCACACACACAGACCCTAAACCCGATTCCAGTCAGTCCCGCAGACCCTAAACGCGATTCCAGTCAGACCCGCAGACCCTAAACCCGATTCCAGTCACACCCGCAGACCCTAAACCCGATTCCAGTCAGACCCGCAGACCCTAAACCCGATTCCAGTCACACCCGCAGACCCTAAACCCGATTCCAGTCAGTCCCACAGACCCTAAACCCGATTCCAGTCAGACCCGCAGACCCGAAACCCGATTCCAGTCAGACCCGCAGACCCTAAACCCAATTCCAGTCACACCCACAGATCCTAAACCCGATTCCACTCACACCCGCAGGCCCTAAACCCGATTCCAGTCACACGCACTGACCCTAAACCCGATTCCAGTCACACCCACAGACCCTAAACCCGATTCCAGTCACACCCACAGACACTAAACCCGATTCCAGTCAGACCCACAGACCCTAAACCCGATTCCACTCACACCCACAGACCCTAAACCCGATTCCAGTCTGACCCACAGACCCTAAATCCGATTCCACTCACACCCGCAGACCCTAAACCCGATTCCAGTCACACGCACAGACCCTAAACCCGATTCCAGTCACACCCACAGACCCTAAACCCGATTCCAGTCACACCCACAGACACTAAACCCGATTTCAGTCAGACCCACAGACCCTAAACCCGATTCCAGTCACACCCACAGACCCTCAACCCGATTCCAGTCTGACCCACAGACCTGAAACCCGATTCCAGTCACACCCACAGACACTAAACCCGATTCCACTCACACCCACAGACCCTAAACCCGATTCCAGTCACACCCACAGACACTAAACCCGATTCCAGTCACACCCACAGACCCTAAACCCGATTCCACTCACACCCACAGACCCGAAACCCGATTCCAGTCGGACCCACAGACCCTAAACCCGATTCCACTCACACCCACAGACCCTAAACCCGATTCCAGTCGGACCCACAGACCCTAAACCAGATTCCAGTCGGACCCACAGACCCTAAACCCGATTCCACTCACACGCACAGACCCTAAACCCGATTCCAGTCTGACCCACAGACCCTAAACCCGATTCCAGTCACACCCACAGACCCTAAACCCGATTCCAGTCACACCCACAGACCCTAAACCCGATTCCAGTCAGACCCACAGACCCTAAACCCGATTCCACTCACACCCACAGACCCTAAACCCGATTCCAGTCTGACCCACAGACCCTAAACCCGATTCCAGTCACACCCACAGACACTAAACCCGATTCCAGTCACACGCACAGACCCTAAACCCGATTCCAGTCGGACCCACAGACCCTAAACCTGATTCCAGTCAGACCCACAGACCCTAAACCCGATTCCACTCACACCCACAGACCCTAAACCCGATTCCAGTCAGTCCCGCAGACCCTAAACCCGATTCCAGTCAGACCCACAGACCCCAAACCCGATTCCAGTCAGACCCACAGACTCTAAACCCGATTCCAGTCAGTCCCGCAGACCCTAAACCCGATTCCAGTCACACCCACAGACCCTAAACCCGATTCCAGTCTGACCCGCAGACCCGAAACCCGATTCCACTCACACCCACAGACCCTAAACCCGATTCCAGTCTGACCCACAGACCCTAAACCCGATTCCAGTCAGTCCCGCAGACCCTAAACCCGATTCCAGTCACACGCACAGACCCTAAACCCGATTCCAGTCACATGCACAGACCCTAAACCCGATTCCAGTCACACCCACAGACCCTAAACCCGATTCCAGTTAGTCCCGCAGACCCTAAACCCAATTCCAGTCAGACCCACAGACCCTAAACCCGATTCCAGTCTGACCCACAGACCCTAAACCTGATTCCAGTCGGACCCGCAGACCCTAAACCCGATTCCAGTCAGACCCACAGACCCTAAACCCGATTCCAGTCACACCCACAGACCCTAAACCCGATTCCAGTCAGACCCGCAGACCCTAAACCCGATTCCAGTCACACCCACAGACCCTAAACCCGATTCCAGTCACACGCACAGACCCTAAACCCGATTCCAGTCACACCCTCAGACCCTAAACCCAATTCCAGTCACACCCACAGACCCTAAACCCGATTCCAGTCACACCCACAGACCCTAAACCCGATTCCAGTCACACCCTCAGACCCTAAACCCAATTCCAGTCACACCCACAGACCCTAAACCCGATTCCAGTCACACCCACAGACCCTAAACCCGATTCCAGTCACACGCACAGAACCTAAACCCGATTCCAGTCACACCCTCAGACCCTAAACCCAATTCCAGTCACACCCACAGACCCTAAACCCGATTCCAGTCAGACCCACAGACCCTAAACCCGATTCCAGTCACACCCACAGACCCTAAACCCGATTCCAGTCACACGCACAGACCCTAAACCCGATTCCAGTCACACCCACAGACCCTATACCCGATTCCAGTCACACCATCAGACCCTAAACCCAATTCCAGTCACACCCACAGACCCTAAACCCGATTCCAGTCACACCCACAGACCCTAAACCCGATTCCAGTCACACGCACAGACCCTAAACCCGATTCCAGTCACACCCTCAGACCCTAAACCCAATTCCAGTCACACCCACAGACCCTAAACCCGATTCCAGTCAGACCCACAGACTCTAAACCCGATTCCAGTCACACCCACAGACCCTAAACCCGATTCCAGTCACACGCACAGACCCTAAACCCGATTCCAGTCACACCCAAAGACCCTAAACCCGATTCCAGTCACACCCACAGACCCTAAACCCGATTCCAGTCACACCCACAGACTCTAAACCCGATTCCAGTCACACCCACAGACCCTAAACCCGATTCCAGTCAGACCCACAGACTCTAAACCCGATTCCAGTCTGACCAACAGACTCTCAACCCGATTCCAGTCAGACCCACAGACCCTAAACCCGATTCCAGTCTGACGCACAGACCCTAAACCCGATTCCAGTCAGACCCACAGACCCTAAACCCGATTCCAGTCGGACCCACAGACTCTAAACCCGATTCCAGTCTGACCCACAGACTCTAAACCCGATTCCAGTCAGACCCACAGACTCTAAACCCGGTTCCAGTCACACCCACAGGCCCTAAACCCGATTCCAGTCAGACCCACAGACTCTAAACCCGATTCCAGTCGGACCCACAGACTCTAAACCCGATTCCAGTCAGACCCGCAGACCCTAAACCCGATTCCAGTCAGACCCACAGACACTAAACCCGATTCCAGTCAGACCCACTGACCCTAAACCCGATTCCAGTCACACCCACAGACCCTAAACCCGATTCCAGTCAGACCCACCGACCCTAAACCCGATTCCAGTCAGTCCCACAGACCCTAAACCCGATTCCAGTCACGCTCACAGACCCTGAACCCGATTCCAGTCACACCCACAGACCCTAAACCCGTTTCCAGTCACACCCGCAGACCCTAAACCCGATTCCAGTCAGTCCAGCAGACCCAAAACCCGATTCCAGTCACACCCACAGACCCTAAACCCGATTCCAGTCACACGCACAGACCCTAAACCCGATTCCAGTCAGACCCACAGACCCTAAACCCGATTCCAGTCACACGCACAGACCCTAAACCCGATTCCAGTCACACCCACAGACCCTAAACCCGATTCCAGTCAGACCCACAGACCCTAAACCCGATTCCAGTCACACCCACAGACCCTAAACCCGATTCCAGTCACACGCACAGACCCTAAACCCGATTCCAGTCAGACCCACAGACCCTAAACCCGATTCCAGTCAGACCCGCAGACCCTAAACCCGATTCCAGACAGTCCCGCCGACCCAAACCCGATTCCAGTCAGACCCGCAGACCCTAAACCCGATTTCAGTCAGACCCGCAGACCCTAAACCCGATTCCAGTCACATGCACAGACCCTAAACCCGATTCCAGTCGGTCCCGCAGACCCTAAACCCGATTCCAGTCTGACCCACAGACCCTAAACCCGATTCCAGTCAGTCCCACAGACCCTAAACCCGATTCCAGTCACATGCACAGACCCTAAACCAGATTCCAGTCAGGCCCGCAGACCCTAAACCCGATTCCAGTCACATGCACAGACCCTAAACCAGATTCCAGTCAGACCCACAGAACCTAAACCCGATTCCAGTCACATGCACAGACCCTAAACCAGATTCCAGTCAGACCCACAGACCTAAACCCGATTCCAGTCACATGCACAGACCCTAAACCCGATTCCAGTCAGACCCACAGACCCTAAACCCGATTCCAGTCACATGCACAGACCCTAAACCCGATTCCAGTCAGACCCGCAGACCCTAAACCCGATTCCAGTCAGACCCGCAGACCCTAAACCCGATTCCAGTCACACCCACAGACCCTAAACCCGATTCCAGTCAGACCCACAGACCCTAAACCCGATTCCAGTCACATGCACAGACCCTAAACCCGATTCCAGTCACACGCACAGACCCTAAACCCGATTCCAGTCGGACCCACAGACCCTAAACCCGATTCCAGTCAGACCCACAGACCCTAAACCCGATTCGAGTCACACGCACAGACCCTAAACCCGATTCCAGTCAGACCCGCAGACACTAAACCCGATTCCAGTCACACCCACAGACCCTAAAGCTGATTCCAGTCACACCCACAGACCCTGAACCCGATTCCAGTCACACCCACAGACCCTAAACCCGATTCCAGTCGGACCCGCAGACCCTAAACCCGATTCCAGTCAGACCCACAGACCCTAAACCCGATTCCAGTCACACCCACAGACCCTAAACCTGATTCCAGTCACACCCACAGACCCTAAACCCGATTCCAGTCACACCCACAGACCCTAAACCCGATTCCTGTCACACCCGCAGACACTAAACCCGATTCCAGTCACACCCACAGACCCTAAACCCGATTCCAGTCAGACACACAGACCCTAAACCCGATTCCAGTCAGTCCCGCAGACCCTAAACCCGATTCCAGTCAGACCCGCAGACCCTAAACCCGATTCCAGTCGGACCCGCAGACTCTAAACCCGATTCCAGTCAGACCCACAGACCCTAAACCCGATTCCAGTCACACCCACAGACCCTAAACCCGATTCCAGTCACACGCACAGACTCTAAACCCGATTCCAGTCAGACCCACAGACCCTAAACCCTATTCCAGTCAGACCCACAGACCCTAAACACGATTCCAGTCACACCCACAGACCCTAAACCCGATTCCAGTCAGTCCCGCAGACCCTAAACGCGATTCCAGTCAGACCCGCAGACCCTAAACCCGATTCCAGTCACACCCGCAGACCCTAAACCCGATTCCAGTCAGACCCGCAGACCCTAAACCCGATTCCAGTCACACCCGCAGACCCTAAACCCGATTCCAGTCAGTCCCACAGACCCTAAACCCGATTCCAGTCAGACCCGCAGACCCGAAACCCGATTCCAGTCAGACCCGCAGATCCTAAACCCAATTCCAGTCACACCCACAGATCCTAAACCCGATTCCACTCACACCCGCAGACCCTAAACCCGATTCCAGTCACACGCACTGACCCTAAACCCGATTCCAGTCACACCCACAGACCCTAAACCCGATTCCAGTCACACCCACAGACACTAAACCCGATTCCAGTCAGACCCACAGACCCTAAACCCGATTCCACTCACACCCACAGACCCTAAACCCGATTCCAGTCTGACCCACAGACCCTAAATCCGATTCCACTCACACCCGCAGACCCTAAACCCGATTCCAGTCACACGCACAGACCCTAAACCCGATTCCAGTCACACCCACAGACCCTAAACCCGATTCCAGTCACACCCACAGACACTAAACCCGATTTCAGTCAGACCCACAGACCCTAAACCCGATTCCAGTCACACCCACAGACCCTCAACCCGATTCCAGTCTGACCCACAGACCTGAAACCCGATTCCAGTCACACCCACAGACACTAAACCCGATTCCACTCACACCCACAGACCCTAAACCCGATTCCAGTCACACCCACAGACACTAAACCCGATTCCAGTCACACCCACAGACCCTAAACCCGATTCCACTCACACCCACAGACCCGAAACCCGATTCCAGTCGGACCCACAGACCCTAAACCCGATTCCACTCACACCCACAGACCCTAAACCCGATTCCAGTCGGACCCACAGACCCTAAACCCGATTCCAGTCGGACCCACAGACCCTAAACCCGATTCCACTCACACGCACAGACCCTAAACCCGATTCCAGTCTGACCCACAGACCCTAAACCCGATTCCAGTCACACCCACAGACCCTAAACCCGATTCCAGTCACACCCACAGACCCTAAACCCGATTCCAGTCAGACCCACAGACCCTAAACCCGATTCCACTCACACCCACAGACCCTAAACCCGATTCCAGTCTGACCCACAGACCCTAAACCCGATTCCAGTCGGACCCACAGACCCTAAACCTGATTCCAGTCAGACCCACAGACCCTAAACCCGATTCCACTCACACCCACAGACCCTAAACCCGATTCCAGTCAGTCCCGCAGACCCTAAACCCGATTCCAGTCAGACCCACAGACCCCAAACCCGATTCCAGTCAGACCCACAGACTCTAAACCCGATTCCAGTCAGTCCCGCAGACCCTAAACCCGATTCCAGTCACACCCACAGACCCTAAACCCGATTCCAGTCTGACCCACAGACCCTAAACCCGATTCCACTCACACCCACAGACCCTAAACCCGATTCCAGTCTGACCCACAGACCCTAAACCCGATTCCAGTCTGACCCACAGACCCTAAACCCGATTCCAGTCACACGCACAGACCCTAAACCCGATTCCAGTCACATGCACAGACCCTAAACCCGATTCCAGTCACACCCACAGACCCTAAACCCGATTCCAGTTAGTCCCGCAGACCCTAAACCCGATTCCAGTCAGACCCACAGACCCTAAACCCGATTCCAGTCTGACCCACAGACCCTAAACCTGATTCCAGTCGGACCCGCAGACCCTAAACCCGATTCCAGTCAGACCCACAGACCCTAAACCCGATTCCAGTCACACCCACAGACCCTAAACCCGATTCCAGTCACACCCACAGACCCTAAACCCGATTCCAGTCACACGCACAGACCCTAAACCCGATTCCAGTCACACCCTCAGACCCTAAACCCAATTCCAGTCACACCCACAGACCCTAAACCCGATTCCAGTCACACCCACAGACCCTAAACCCGATTCCAGTCACACCCTCAGACACTAAACCCAATTCCAGTCACACCCACAGACCCTAAACCCGATTCCAGTCACACCCACAGACCCTAAACCCGATTCCAGTCACACGCACAGACCCTAAACCCGATTCCAGTCACACCCTCAGACCCTAAACCCAATTCCAGTCACACCCACAGACCCTAAACCCGATTCCAGTCAGACCCACAGACCCTAAACCCGATTCCAGTCACACCCACAGACCCTAAACCCGATTCCAGTCACACGCACAGACCCTAAACCCGATTCCAGTCACACCCACAGACCCTAAACCCGATTCCAGTCACACCCTCAGACCCTAAACCCAATTCCAGTCACACCCACAGACCCTAAACCCGATTCCAGTCACACCCACAGACCCTAAACCCGATTCCAGTCACACGCACAGACCCTAAACCCGATTCCAGTCACACCCTCAGACCCTAAACCCAATTCCAGTCACACCCACAGACCCTAAACCCGATTCCAGTCAGACCCACAGACTCTAAACCCGATTCCAGTCACACCCACAGACCCTAAACCCGATTCCAGTCACACGCACAGACCCTAAACCCGATTCCAGTCACACCCAAAGACCCTAAACCCGATTCCAGTCACACCCACAGACCCTAAACCCGATTCCAGTCACACCCACAGACTCTAAACCCGATTCCAGTCAGACCCACAGACCCTAAACCCGATTCCAGTCAGACCCACAGACTCTAAACCCGATTCCAGTCTGACCCACAGACTCTCAACCCGATACCAGTCAGACCCACAGACCCTAAACCCGATTCCAGTCTGACGCACAGACCCTAAACCCGATTCCAGTCAGACCCACAGACCCTAAACCCGATTCCAGTCGGACCCACAGACTCTAAACCCGATTCCAGTCTGACCCACAGACTCTAAACCCGATTCCAGTCAGACCCACAGACTCTAAACCCGGTTCCAGTCACACCCACAGGCCCTAAACCCGATTCCAGTCAGACCCACAGACTCTAAACCCGATTCCAGTCGGACCCACAGACTCTAAACCCGATTCCAGTCAGACCCGCAGACCCTAAACCCGATTCCAGTCAGACCCACAGACCCTAAACCCGATTCCAGTCACACCCACAGACCCTGAACCCGATTCCAGTCAGACCCACAGACCCTAAACACGATTCCAGTCAGACCCACAGACCCTAAACCCGATTCCAGTTAGACCCACAGACTATAAACCCGATTCCAGTCGGACCCGCAGACCCTAAACCCGATTCCAGTCGGACCCGCAGACCCTAAACCCGATTCCAGTCAGATCCACAGACCCTAAACCCGATTCCAGTCAGACCCACAGACCCTAAACCCGATTCCAGTCAGACCCACAGACCCTAAACCCGATTCCAGTCAGTCCCGCAGACCCTAAACCCGATTCCAGTCAGTCCCACAGACCCTAAACCCGATTCCAGTCACACCCACAGACCCTAAACCCGATTCCAGTCACACCCACAGACACTAAACCCGATTCCAGTCGGACCCACAGACCCTAAACACGATTCCAGTCACACCCACAGACCCTAAACCCGATTCCAGTCACACCCACAGACCCTAAACCCGATTCCAGTCACACCCACAGACCCTAAACCCGATTCCAGTCAGACCCGCAGGCCCTAAACCCGATTCCAGTCACACCCACAGACTCTAAACCCGATTCCAGTCAGACCCACAGACCCTAAACCCAATTCCAGTCACACCCACAGACCCTAAACCCGATTCCAGTCAGACCCACAGACTCTAAACCCGATTCCTGTCACACCCACAGACCCTAAACCCGATTCCAGTCACACCCACAGACCCTAAACCCGATTCCAGTCACACCCGCAGGCCTTAAACCCGATTCCAGTCACACCCACAGACCCTAAACCCGATTCCAGTCACACCCACAGACCCAAAACCCGATTCCAGTCAGACCCACAGACCCAAAACCCGATTCCAGTCACACCCACAGACCCTAAACCCGATTCCAGTCACACCCGCAGACCCTAAACCCGATTCCAGTCACACCCACATACCCTAAACCCGATTCAAGTCACACCCACAGACCCTAAACCCGATTCCAGTCACACCCACAGACCCTAAACCCGATCCCAGTCAGACCCACAGAACCTAAACCCGATTCCACTCGGACACGCAGACCCTAAACCCGATTCCAGTCGGACCCACAGACCCTAAACCCGATTCCAGTCACACCCACAGACCCTAAACCCGATTCCAGTCACACCCGCAGACCCTAAATCCGATTCCAGTCACACGCACAGACCCTAAACCCGATTCCAGTCGGACCCACAGACTCTAAACCCGATTCCAGTCACACCCACAGACCCTAAACCCGATTCCAGTCAGACCCTCAGACACTAAACCCGATTCCAGTCGGACCCACAGACCCTAAACCCGATTCCAGTCACACCCACAGACCCTAAACCCGATTCCAGTCACACCCACAGATCCTAAACCCGATTCCAGTCGGACCCACAGACCCTAAACCCGATTCCAGTCACACCCACAGACCCTAAACCCGATTCCAGTCAGTCCGGCAGACCCTAAACCCGATTCCAGTCAGACCCACAGACTCTAAACCCGATTCCAGTCGGACCCACAGACTCTAAACCCGATTCCAGTCAGACCCGCAGACCCTAAACCCGATTCCAGTCAGACCCACAGACCCTAAACCCGATTCCAGTCAGACCCACAGACCCTAAACCCGATTCCAGTCACACCCACAGACCCTAAACCCGATTCCAGTCAGACCCACAGACCCTAAACACGATTCCAGTCAGACCCACAGACCCTAAACCCGATTCCAGTTAGACCCACAGACTATAAACCCGATTCCAGTCGGACCCGCAGACCCTAAACCCGATTCCAGTCGGACCCGCAGACCCTAAACCCGATTCCAGTCAGATCCACAGACCCTAAACCCGATTCCAGTCAGACCCACAGACCCTAAACCCGATTCCAGTCACACCCACAGACCCTAAACCCGATTCCAGTCAGACCCACAGACCCTAAACCCGATTCCAGTCAGTCCCGCAGACCCTAAACCCGATTCCAGTCAGTCCCACAGACCCTAAACCCGATTCCAGTCACAACCACAGACCCTAAACCCGATTTCAGTCAGACCCGCAGGCCCTAAACCCGATTCCAGTCATACCCACAGACCATAAACCCGATTCCAGTCAGACCCACAGACCCTAAACCCGATTCCAGTCACAACCACAGACCCTAAACCCGATTCCAGTCAGACCCGCAGGCCCTAAACCCGATTCCAGTCACACCCACAGACCCTAAACCCGATTCCAGTCAGACCCACAGACACTAAACCCGATTCCAGTCGGACCCACAGACCCTAAACCCGATTCCAGTCGGACCCACAGACCCTAAACCCGATTCCAGTCAGTCCCACAGACCCTAAACCCGATTCCAGTCACACCCACAGACCCTAAACCCGATTCCAGTCAGACCCACAGACCCTAAACACGATTCCAGTCACACCCACAGACCCTAAACCCGATTCCAGTCACAACCACAGACGCTAAACCCGATTCCAGCCAGACCCGCAGGCCCTAAACCCGATTCCAGTCACACCCACAGACTCTAAACCCGATTCCAGTCAGACCCACAGACCCTAAACCCAATTCCAGTCAAACCCACAGACCCTAAACCCGATTCCAGTCAGACCCACAGACTCTAAACCCGATTCCTGTCACACCCACAGACCCTAAACCCGATTCCAGTCACACCCACAGACCCTAAACCCGATTCCAGTCAGACCCGCAGGCCTTAAACCCGATTCCAGTCAGACCCACAGACCCTAAACCCGATTCCAGTCACACCCACAGACCCTAAACCCGATTCCAGTCACACCCACAGACCCAAAACCCGATTCCAGTCAGACCCACAGACCCTAAACCCGATTCCAGTCACACCCACAGACCCTAAACCCGATTCCAGTCACACCCGCAGACCCTAAACCCGATTCCAGTCACACCCACATACCCTAAACCCGATTCCAGTCAGACCCACAGACCCTAAACCCGATTCCAGTCAGACCCACAGACCCTAAACCCGATTCCAGTCAGACCCACAGACCCTAAACCCGATTCCAGTCACACCCACAGACTCTAAACCCGATTCCAGTCAGACCCACAGACCCTAAACCCGATTCCAGTCACATGCACAGACCCTAAACCCGATCCCAGTCAGACCCACAGAACCTAAACCCGATTCCACTCGGACCCGCAGACCTTAAACCCGATTCCAGTCGGACCCACAGACCCTAAACCCGATTCCAGTCACACCCACAGACTCTAAACCCGATTCCAGTCACACCCGCAGACCCTAAATCCGATTCCAGTCACACGCACAGACCCTAAACCCGATTCCAGTCGGACCCACAGACCCTAAACCCGATTCCAGTCAGACCCACAGACCCTAAACCCGATTCCAGTCAGACCCACAGACCCTAAACCCGATTCCAGGCACACCCACAGACCCTAAACCCGATTCCAGTCACACCCACAGATCCTAAACCCGATTCCAGTCGGACCCACAGACCCTAAACCCGATTCCAGTCACACCCACAGACCCTAAACCCGATTCCAGTCAGACCCACAGACTCTAAACCCGATTCCAGTCAGACCCACAGACCCTAAATCCGATTCCAGTCGGACCCGCAGACCCTAAACCCGATTCCAGTCACACCCACAGACCCTAAACCCGATTCCAGTCGGACCCACAGACCCTATACCCGATTCCAGTCACACGCACAGACCCTAAACCCAATTCCTGTCAGACCCACAGACCCTAAACCCGATTCCTGTCAGTCCCGCCGACCCAAACCCGATTCCAGTCACACGCACAGACCCTAAACCCGATTCCAGTCACACCCTCAGACCCTAAACCCAATTCCAGTCACACCGACAGACCCTAAACCCGATTCCAGTCAGACCCACAGACTCTAAACCCGATTCCAGTCACACCCACAGACCCTAAACCCGATTCCAGTCACACGCACAGACCCTAAACCCGATTCCAGTCACACCCAAAGACCCTAAACCCGATTCCAGTCACACCCACAGACCCTAAACCCGATTCCAGTCACACCCACAGACTCTAAACCCGATTCCAGTCAGACCCACAGACCCTAAACCCGATTCCAGTCAGACCCACAGACCCTAAACCCGATTCCAGTCAGACCCACAGACCATAAACCCGATTCCAGTCAGACCCACAGACTCTAAACCCGATTCCAGTCTGACCCACAGACTCTCAACCCGATTCCAGTCAGACCCACAGACCCTAAACCCGATTCCAGTCTGACGCACAGACCCTAAACCCGATTCCAGTCAGACCCACAGACCCTAAACCCGATTCCAGTCGGACCCACAGACTCTAAACCCGATTCCAGTCTGACCCACAGACTCTAAACCCGATTCCAGTCAGACCCACAGACTCTAAACCCGGTTCCAGTCAGACCCACAGACCCTAAACCCGATTCCAGTCGGACCCGCAGACCCTAAACCCGATTCCAGTCGGACCCGCAGACCCTAAACCCGATTCCAGTCAGATCCACAGACCCTAAACCCGATTCCAGTCAGACCCACTGACCCTAAACCCGATTCCAGTCTGACCCACAGACCATAAACCCGATTCCAGTCAGACCCACAGACTCTAAACCCGATTCCAGTCTGACCCACAGACTCTCAACCCGATTCCAGTCAGACCCACAGACCCTAAACCCGATTCCAGTCTGACGCACAGACCCTAAACCCGATTCCAGTCAGACCCACAGACCCTAAACCCGATTCCAGTCGGACCCACAGACTCTAAACCCGATTCCAGTCTGACCCACAGACTCTAAACCCGATTCCAGTCAGACCCACAGACTCTAAACCCGGTTCCAGTCAGACCCACAGACCCTAAACCCGATTCCAGTCGGACCCGCAGACCCTAAACCCGATTCCAGTCGGACCCGCAGACCCTAAACCCGATTCCAGTCAGATCCACAGACCCTAAACCCGATTCCAGTCAGACCCACAGACCCTAAACCCGATTCCAGTCAGACCCACAGACCCTAAACCCGATTCCAGTCAGTCCCGCAGACCCTAAACCCGATTCCAGTCAGTCCCACAGACCCTAAACCCGATTCCAGTCACACCCACAGACCCTAAACCCGATTCCAGTCAGACCCACAGACCCTAAACCCGATTCCAGTCGGACCCACAGACCCTAAACCCGATTCCAGTCAGACCCACAGACCCTAAACCCGATTCCAGTCACACCCACAGACCCTAAACCCGATTCCAGTCACACCCACAGACACTAAACCCGATTCCAGTCGGACCCACAGACCCTAAACACGATTCCAGTCACACCCACAGACCCTAAACCCGATTCCAGTCACACCCACAGACCCTAAACCCGATTCCAGTCACACCCACAGACCCTAAACCCAATTCCAGTCACACCCACAGACCCTAAACCCGATTCCAGTCAGACCCACAGACTCTAAACCCGATTCCTGTCACACCCACAGACCCTAAACCCGATTCCAGTCACACCCACAGACCCTAAACCCGATTCCAGTCAGACCCGCAGGCCTTAAACACGATTCCAGTCAGACCCACAGATCTTAAACCCGATTCCAGTCACACCCACAGACCCTAAACCCGATTCCAGTCACACCCACAGACCCAAAACCCGATTCCAGTCAGACCCACAGACCCAAAACCCGATTCCAGTCACACCCACAGACCCTAAACCCGATTCCAGTCACACCCGCAGACCCTAAACCCGATTCCAGTCACACCCACAGACCCTAAACCCGATTCCAGTCAGACCCACAGACCCTAAACCCGATTCCAGTCAGACCCACAGACACTAAACCCGATTCCAGTCAGACCCACAGACCCTAAACCCGATTCCAGTCACACCCACAGACTCTAAACCCGATTCCAGTCAGACCCACAGACCCTAAACCCGATTCCAGTCACATGCACAGACCCTAAACCCGATCCCAGTCAGACCCACAGAACCTAAACCCGATTCCACTCGGACACGCAGACCCTAAACCCGATTCCAATCGGACCCACAGACCCTAAACCCGATTCCAGTCACACCCACAGACCCTAAACCCGATTCCAGTCACACCCGCAGACCCTAAATCCGATTCCAGTCACACGCACAGACCCTAAACCCGATTCCAGTCGGACCCACTGACCCTAAACCCGATTCCAGTCGGACCCACAGACCCTAAACCCGATTCCAGTCACACCCACAGACCCTAAACCCGATTCCAGTCGGACCCACAGACCCTAAACCCGATTCCAGTCACACCCACAGATCCTAAACCCGATTCCAGTCGGACCCACAGACACTAAACCCGATTCCAGTCGGACCCACAGACTCTAAACCCGATTCCAGTCGGACCCACAGACTCTAAACCCGATTCCAGTCGGACCCACAGACTCTAAACCCGATTCCAGTCGGACCCACAGACTCTAAACCCGATTCTAGTCAGACCCGCAGACCCTAAACCCGATTCCAGTCACACCCACAGACCCTAAACCCGATTCCAGTCGGACCCACAGACCCTAAACCCGATTCCAGTCAGACCCACAGACTCTAAACCCGATTCTAGTCAGACCCACAGACCCTAAACCCGATTCCAGTCAGACCCACAGACCCTAAACACGATTCCAGTCAGACCCACAGACCCTAAACCCGATTCCAGTTAGACCCACAGACTATAAACCCGATTCCAGTCGGACCCGCAGACCCTAAACCCGATTCCAGTCAGATCCACAGACCCTAAACCCGATTCCAGTCAGACCCACAGACCCTAAACCCGATTCCAGTCACACCCACAGACCCTAAACCCGATTCCAGTCAGACCCACAGACCCTAAACCCGATTCCAGTCACACCCACAGACCCTAAACCCGTTTCCAGTCAGACCCACAGACCCTAAACCCGATTCCAGTCAGACCCACAGACCCTAAACCCGATTACAGTCACACCCACAGACCCTAAACCCGATTCCAGTCGGACCCACAGACCCTAAACCCGATTCCAGTCAGTCCCACAGACCCTAAACCCGATTCCAGTCACAACCACAGACCCTAAACCCGATTCCAGTCAGACCCGCAGGCCCTAAACCCGATTCCAGTCACACGCACAGACCCTAAACCCGATTCCAGTCAGACCCACAGACCCTAAACCCGATTCCAGTCACAACCACAGACCCTAAACCCGATTCCAGTCAGACCCACAGACACTAAACCCGATTCCAGTCGGACCCACAGACCCTAAACCCGATTCCAGTCGGACCCACAGACCCTAAACCCGATTCCAGTCAGACCCACAGACCCTAAACCCGATTCCAGTCAGTCCCACAGACCCTAAACCCGATTCCAGTCGGACCCACAGACCCTAAACCCGATCCCAGTCAGACCCACAGACCCTAAACACGATTCCAGTCACACCCACAGACCCTAAACCCGATTCCAGTCACAACCACAGACCCTAAACCCGATTCCAGTCAGACCCGCAGGCCCTAAACCCGATTCCAGTCACACCCACAGACTCTAAACCCGATTCCAGTCAGACCCACAGACCCTAAACCCAATTCCAGTCAAACCCACAGACCCTAAACCCGATTCCAGTCAGACCCACAGACTCTAAACCCGATTCCTGTCACACCCACAGACCCTAAACCCGATTCCAGTCACACCCACAGACCCTAAACCCGATTCCAGTCAGACCCGCAGGCCTTAAACCCGATTCCAGTCAGACCCACAGACCCTAAACCCGATTCCAGTCACACCCACAGACCCAAAACCCGATTCCAGTCAGACCCACAGACCCTAAACCCGATTCCAGTCACACCCAAAGACCCTAAACCCGATTCCAGTCACACCCGCAGACCCTAAACCCGATTCCAGTCACACCCACATACCCTAAACCCGATTCCAGTCAGACCCACAGACCCTAAACCCGATTCCAGTCACACCCGCAGACCCTAAATCCGATTCCAGTCACACGCACAGACCCTAAACCCGATTCCAGTCGGACCCACAGACCCTAAACCCGATTCCAGTCAGACCCACAGACCCTAAACCCGATTCCAGTCGGACCCACAGACCCTAAACCCGATTCCAGTCACACCCACAGACCCTAAACCCGATTCCAGTCACACCCACAGATCCTAAACCCGATTCCAGTCGGACCCACAGACCCTAAACCCGATTCCAGTCACACCCACAGACCCTAAACCCGATTCCAGTCAGACCCACAGACTCTAAACCCGATTCCAGTCAGACCCACAGACCCTAAACCCGATTCCAGTCGGACCCGCAGACCCTAAACCCGATTCCAGTCACACCCACAGACCCTAAACCCGATTCCAGTCGGACCCACAGACCCTATACCCGATTCCAGTCACACGCACAGACCCTAAACCCAATTCCTGTCAGACCCACAGACCCTAAACCCGATTCCTGTCAGTCCCGCCGGCCCAAACCCGATTCCAGTCACACCCACAGACCCTAAACCCGATTCCAGTCAGTCCCGCCGGCCCAAACCCGATTCCAGTCAGACCCACAGACCCTAAACCCGATTCCAGTCACACCCACAGACCCTAAACCCGATTCCAGTCGGACCCACAGACCCTAAACCCGATTCCAGTCGGACCCACAGACCCTAAACCCGATTCCAGTCACAGGCACAGACCCTAAACCCGATTCCAGTCAGACCCACAGGCCCTAAACCCGATTCCAGTCAGACCCACAGACCCTAAACCCGATTCCAGTCACAGGCACAGACCCTAAACCCGATTCCAGTCAGACCCACAGACCCTAAACCCGATTCCAGTCAGACCCACAGACCCTAAACCCGATTCCAGTCACAGGCACAGACCCGAAACCCGATTCCAGTCAGACCCACAGACCCTAAACCCGATTCCAGTCGGACCCACAGACCCTAAACCCGATTCCAGTCACACCCACAGACCCTAAACCCGATTCCAGTCGGACCCACAGACCCTAAACCCGATTCCAGTCGGACCCACAGACCCTAAACCCGATTCCAGTCACACCCACAGACCCTAAACCCGATTCCAGTCACAGGCACAGACCCTAAACCCGATTCCAGTCAGACCCACAGACCCTAAACCCGATTCCAGTCGGACCCACAGACCCTAAACCCGATTCCAGTCGGACCCACAGACCCTAAACCCGATTCCAGTCAGACCCACAGACCCTAAACCCGATTCCAGTCAGACCCACAGACCCTTAACCCGATTCCAGTCAGACCCACAGACCCTAAACCCGATTCCAGTCACACCCACAGACCCTAAACCCGATTCCAGTCAGACCCACAGACCCTAAACCCGATTCCAGTCACACCCACAGACCCTAAACCCGATTCCAGTCACAACCACAGACCCTAAACCCGATTCCAGTCACACCCACAGACCCTAAACCCGATTCCAGTCGGACCCGCAGACCCTAAACCCGATTCCAGTCAGACCCACAGACCCTAAACCCGATTCCAGTCAGACCCACAGGCCCTAAACCCGATTCCAGTCGGACCCGCAGACCCTAAACCCGATTCCAGTCAGACCCACAGACCCTAAACCCGATTCCAGTCACACCCACAGACCCTAAACCCGATTCCAGTCAGACCCACAGACCCTAAACCCGATTCCAGTCACACCCACAGACCCTAAACCCGATTCCAGTCAGTCCCGCAGACCCTAAACCCGATTCCAGTCGGACCCACAGACCCTAAACCCGATTCCAGTCACACGCACAGACCCTAAACCCGATTCCATTCAGTCCCGCAGACCCTAAACCCGATTCCAGTCAGACCCACAGACCCTAAACCCGATTCCAGTCACACCCACAGAACCTAAACCCGATTCCAGTCAGTCCCGCAGACCCTAAACCCGATTCCAGTCACACCCACAGACCCTAAACCCGATTCCAGTCAGACCCACAGACCCTAAACCCGATTCCAGTCACACCCACAGACCCTAAACCCGATTCCAGTCAGACCCACAGACCCTAAACCCGATTCCAGTCACACCCACAGAACCTAAACCCGATTCCAGTCAGTCCCGCAGACCCTAAACCCGATTCCAGTCACACCCACAGACCCTAAACCCGATTCCAGTCAGTCCCGCAGACCCTAAACCCGATTCCAGTCACACGCACAGATCCTAAACCCGATTCCAGTCAGTCCCGCAGACCCTAAACCCGATTCCAGTCACACCCACAGACCCTAAACCCGATTCCAGTCGGACCCACAGACCCTAAACCCGATTCCAGTCACACCCACAGACCCTAAACCCGATTCCAGTCAGTCCCGCAGACCCTAAACCCGATTCCAGTCAGACCCGCAGACTCTAAACCCGATTCCAGTCAGACCGACAGACCCTAAACCCGATTCCAGTCAGACCCACAGACCCTAAATCCGATTCCAGTCACACCCACAGACACTAAACCCGATTCCAGTCAGTCCCGCAGACCCTATACCCGATTCCAGTCAGACCCGCAGACCCTAAACCCGATTCCAGTCACACGCACAGACCCTAAACCCGATTCCAGTCACACCCACAGACCCTAAACCCGATTCCACTCACACCCGCAGACCCTAAATTCGATTCCAGTCACACACACAGACCCTAAATCCGATTCCAGTCACATGCACAGACCCTAAACCCGATTCCAGTCACACACACAGACCCTAAACCCGATTCCAGTCACACCCACATACCCTAAACCCGATTCCAGTCAGACCCACAGACCCTAAACCCGATTCCAGTCACATGCACAGACCCTAAACCCGATTCCAGTCACACCCACAGACCCTAAACCCGATTCCAGTCAGACCCACAGACCCTAAACCCGATTCCAGTCACACCCACAGACCCTAAACCCGTTTCCAGTCACACGCACAGACCCTAAACCCGATTCCAGTCACACGCACAGACCCTAAACCCGATTCCAGTCACACCCACAGACCCTAAACCCGATTCCAGTCAGACCCACAGACCCGAAACCCGATTCCAGTCACACCCGCAGACTCTAAACCCGATTCCAGTCACACCCACAGACCCTAAACCCTATTCCAGTCAGACCCACAGACCCTAAACCCAATTCCAGTCACACCCACAGACCCTAAACCCGATTCCAGTCAGACCCACAGACCCTAAACCCGATTCCAGTCAGACCCACAGACCCTAAACCCGATTCCAGTCGGACCCGCAGACCCTAAACCCGATTCCAGTCACACCCACAGACCCCAAACCCGATTCCAGTCAGTCCCGCAGACCCTAAACCCGATTCCAGTCACATGCACAGACCCTAAACCCGATTCCAGTCACATGCAAAGACTCTAAACCCGATTCCAGTCACACGCACAGACCCTAAACCCGATTCCAGTCACATGCACAGACCCTAAACCCGATTCTAGTCACACGCACAGACCCTAAACCCGATTCCAGTCAGTCCCGCAGACCCTAAACCTGATTCCAGTCACATGCACAGACCCTAAATCCGATTCCAGTCACACGCACAGACCCTAAACCCGATTCCAGTCAGTCCCGCAGATCCTAAACCCGATTCCAGTCACACCCACAGACCCTAAACCCGATTCCAGTCACACCCACAGACCCTAAACCCGATTCCAGTCACATGCACAGACCCTAAACCCGATTCCAGTCACTCCCACAGACCCTAAACCCGATTCCCGTCGGACCCACAGACCCTAAACCCGATTCCAGTCACACCCACAGACCCTAAACCCGATTCCAGTCACACCCGCAGACCCTAAACCCGATTCCAGTCACACGCACAGACCCTAAACCCGATTCCAGTCGGACCCACAGACCCTAAACCCGATGCCAGTCACACCCACAGACCCTAAACCCGATTCCAGTCAGACCCACAGACCCGAAACCCGATTCCAGTCGGACCCACAGACCCTAAATCCGATTCCAGTCACACCCACAGGCCCTAAACCCGTTTCCAGTCACACGCACAGACCCTAAACCCGATTCCATTCACACGCACAGACCCTAAACCCGATTCCAGTCACACCCACAGACCCTAAACCCGATTCCAGTCAGACCCACAGACCCGAAACCCGATTCCAGTCACACCCGCAGACTCTATACCCGATTCCAGTCACACCCACAGACCCTAAACCCGATTCCAGTCAGACCCACAGACCCTAAACCCAATTCCAGTCACACCCACAGACCCTAAACCCGATTCCAGTCAGACCCACAGATCCTAAACCCGATTCCAGTCAGACCCACAGACCCTAAACCCGATTCCAGTCGGACCCGCAGACCCTAAACCCGATTCCAGTCACACCCACAGGCCCCAAACCCGATTCCAGTCAGTCCCGCAGACCCTAAACCCGATTCCAGTCACATGCACAGACCCTAAACCCGATTCCAGTCACATGCAAAGACTCTAAACCCGATTCCAGTCACACGCATGGACCCTAAACCCGATTCCAGTCACATGCACAGACCCTAAACCCGATTCTAGTCAGACGCACAGACCCTAAACCCGATTCCAGTCAGTCCCGCAGACCCTAAACCTGATTCCAGTCACATGCACAGACCCTAAATCTGATTCCAGTCACACGCACAGACCCTAAACCCGACTCCAGTCAGTCCCGCAGATCCTAAACCCGATTCCAGTCACACCCACAGACCCTAAACCCGATTCCAGTCACACCCACAGACCCTAAACCCGATTCCAGTCACATGCACAGACCCTAAACCCGATTCCAGTCACACCCACAGACCCTAAACCCGATTCCCGTCGGACCCACAGACCCTAAACCCGATTCCAGTCACACCCACAGACCCTAAACCCGATTCCAGTCACACCCGCAGACCCTAAACCCGATTCCAGTCACACGCACAGACCCTAAACCCGATTCCAGTCGGACCCACAGACCCTAAACCCGATGCCAGTCACACCCACAGACCCTAAACCCGATTCCAGTCAGACCCACAGACCCTAAACCCGATTCCAGTCGGACCCACAGACCCTAAACCCGATTCCAGTCACACCCACAGACCCTAAACCCGATTCCAGTCAGACCCACTGACCCTAAACCCGATTCCAGTCGGACCCGCAGACCCTAAACCCGATTCCAGTCACACGCACAGACCCTAAACCCGATTCCAGTCAGTCCCGCAGACCCTAAACCCGATTCCAGTCAGACCCACAGACCCTAAACCCGATTCCAGTCGGACCCGCAGACCCTAAACCCGATTCCAGTCGGACCCACAGACCCTAAACCCGATTCCAGTCACACCCACAGACCCTAAACTAAATTCCAGTCGGACCCACAGACCCTAAACCCGATTCCAGTCACACCCACAGACTCTAAACCCGATTCCAGTCGGACCCACAGACCCTAAACCCAATTCCAGTCAGACCCACAGACCCTAAACCCGATTCCAGTCGGACCCACAGACCCTAAACCCGATTCCAGTCACACGCACAGACCGTAAACCCAATTCCAGTCAGTCCCGCAGACCCTAAACCCGATTCCAGTCAGACCCACAGACCCTAAACCCGATTCCAGTCAGACCCGCAGACCCTAAACCCGATTCCAGTCAGACCCACAGACCCTAAACCCGATACCAGTCGGACCCACAGACCCCAAACCCGATTCCAGTCAGACCCGCAGACCCTAAACCCGATTCCAGTCAGACCCGCAGACCCTAAACCCGATTCCAGTCAGTCCCGCAGACCCTAAACCCGATTCCAGTCAGACCCGCAGACCCTAAACCCGATTCCAGTCAGACCCACAGACCCTAAACCCGATTCCAGTCAGACCCACAGACCCTAAACCCGATTCCAGTCGGACCCACAGACCCTAAACCCCATTCCACTCACACCCACAGACCCTAAACCCGATTCCAGTCACACCCACAGACCCTAAACCCGATTCCAGTCAGTCCCGCAGACCCTAAACCCGATTCCAGTCAGACCCGCAGACTCGAAACCCGATTCCAGTCAGACCCACAGGCCCTAAACCCGATTCCAGTCGGACCCACAGGCCCTAAACCCGATTCCAGTCAGACCCACAGACCCTAAACCCGATTCCAGTCACACCCACAGACCCTAAACCCGATTCCAGTCAGTCCCGCAGACCCTAAACCCGATTCCAGTCAGACCCGCAGACCCTAAACCCGATTCCAGTCACACGCACAGACCCTAAACCCGATTCCAGTCACACCCACAGACCCTAAACCCGATTCCAGTCGGACCCACAGACCCTAAACCAGATTCCAGTCACACGCACTGACCCTAAACCCGATTCCAGTCGCACCCACAGACCCTAAACCCGATTCCAGTCACACCCACAGACCCTAAACCCGATTCCAGTCACATGCACAGACCCTAAACCCGATTCCAGTCACACCCACAGACCCTAAACCCGATTCCAGTCAGACCCACAGACCCTAAACCCGATTCCAGTCAGACCCACAGACCCGAAACCCGATTCCAGTCACACCCGCAGACTCTAAACCCGATTCCAGTCACACCCACAGACCCTAAACCCGATTCCAGTCAGACCCACAGACCCTAAACCCAATTCCAGTCACACCCACAGACCCTAAACCCGATTCCAGTCACACCCACAGACCCTAAACCCGATTCCAGTCAGACCCACAGACCCCAAACCCGATTCCAGTCAGTCCCGCAGACCCTAAACCCGATTCCAGTCACATGCACAGACCCTAAACCCGATTCCAGTCACATGCACAGACCCTAAACCCGATTCCAGTCACATGCACAGACCCTAAACCCGATTCCAGTCACATGCACAGACCCTAACCCGATTCCAGTCACATGCACAGACCCTAAACCCGATTCCAGTCACACGCACAGACCCTAAACCCGATTCCAGTCAGTCCCGCAGATCCTAAACCCGATTCCAGTCAGTCCCGCAGATCCTAAACCCGATTCCAGTCACACCCACAGACCCTAAACCCGATTCCAGTCAGACCCATAGACCCTAAACCCGATTCCAGTCACACCCACAGACCCTAAACCCGATTCCAGTCACACCCACAGACCCTGAATCCGATTACAGTCAGTCCCACAGACCCTAAACCCGATTCCAGTCACACCCACAGACCCTAAACCCGATTCCAGTCGGACCCACAGACCCTAAACCCGATTCCAGTCACACCCACAGACCCTAAACCCGATTCCAGTCACACCCGCAGACCCTAAACCCGATTCCAGTCACACGCACAGACCCTAAACCCGATTCCAGTCGGACCCACAGACCCTAAACCCGATTCCAGTCACACCCACAGACCCTAAACCCGATTCCAGTCAGACCCACAGACCCTAAACCCGATTCCAGTCGGACCCACAGACCCTAAACCCGATTCCAGTCACACCCACAGACCCTAAACCCGATTCCAGTCACACCCACAGACCCGAAACCCGATTCCAGTCAGACCCACAGACCCTAAACCCGATTCCAGTCAGTCCCGCAGACCCTAAACCCGATTCCAGTCAGACCCACAGACCCTAAACCCGATTCCAGTCGGACCCGCAGACCCTAAACCCGATTCCAGTCACACCCACAGACCCTAAACCCGATTCCAGTCACACCCACAGACCCTAAACCCGATTCCAGTCGGACCCACAGACCCTAAACCCGATTCCAGTCACACCCACAGACCCTAAACCCGATTCCAGTCACACGCACAGACCCTAAACCCGATTCCAGTCAGACCCACAGACCCTAAACCCGATTCCAGTCAGACCCACAGACCCTAAACCCGATTCCAGTCAGTCCCGCCGACCCAAACCCGATTCCAGTCAGACCCACAGACCCTAAACCCGATTCCAGTCACACCCACAGAACCTAAACCCGATTCCAGTCACACGCACAGACCCTAAACCCGATTCCAGTCAGACCCACAGACCCTAAACCCGATTCCAGTCAGACCCACAGACCCTAAACCCAATTCCAGTCACACGCACAGACCCTAAACCCGATTCCAGTCAGTCCCGCAGACCCTGAACCCGATTCCAGTCACACCCACGGAACCTAAACCCGATTCCAGTCAGACCCACAGACACTAAACCCGATTCCAGTCACACCCACAGACCCTAAACCCGATTCCAGTCGGACCCACAGACCCTAAACCCGATTCCAGTCAGACCCACAGACCCTAAACCCGATTCCAGTCACACCCACGGAACCTAAACCCGATTCCAGTCACACCCACAGACCCTAACCCGATTCCAGTCGGACCCACAGACTCTAAACCCGATTCCAGTCGGACCCACAGACCCTAAACCCGATTCCAGTCAGTCCCGCAGACCCTAAACCCGATTCCAGTCACACCCACAGACCCTAAACCCGATTCCAGTCAGACCCACAGACCCTAAACCCGATTCCAGTCACACGCACAGACCCTAAACCCGATTCCAGTCAGACCCACAGACCCTAAACCCGATTCCAGTCGGACCCGCAGACCCTAAACCCGATTCCAGTCACACGCACAGACCCTAAACCCGATTCCAGTCAGACCCACAGACCCTAAACCCGATTCCAGTCGGACCCGCAGACCCTAAACCCGATTCCAGTCACACGCACAGACCCTAAACCCGATTCCAGTCAGACCCACAGACCCTAAACCCGATTCCAGTCAGACCCACAGATCCTAAACCCGATTCCAGTCGGACCCACAGACCCTAAACCCGATTCCAGTCAGTCCCGCAGACCCTAAACCCGATTCCAGTCAGACCCACAGACCCTAAACCCGATTCCAGTCAGACCCACAGACCCTAAACCCGATTCCAGTCAGACCCACAGACCCTAAACCCGATTCCAGTCACACCCGCAGACCCTAAACCCGATTCCAGTCAGACCCACAGACCCTAAACCCGATTCCAGTCGGACCCACAGACCCTAAACCCGATTCCAGTCAGTCCCGCAGACCCTAAACCCGATTCCAGTCACACCCACAGACCCTAAACCCGATTCCAGTCGGACCCGCAGACCCTAAACCCGATTCCAGTCAGACCCACAGAACCTAAACCCGATTCCAGTCAGACCCACAGACCCTAAACCCGATTCCAGTCACACCCACAGAACCTAAACCCGATTCCAGTCAGTCCCGCAGACCCTAAACCCGATTCCAGTCACACGCACAGACCCTAAACCCGATTCCAGTCGGACCCACAGACCCTAAACCCGATTCCAGTCACACCCACAGACCCTAAACCCGATTCCAGTCGGACCCACAGACCCTAAACCCGATTCCAGTCACACCCACAGACCTTAAACCCGATTCCAGTGGGACCCGCAGACCCTAAACCCGATTCCAGTCACACCCACAGACCCTAAACCCGATTCCAGTCAGACCCGCAGACCCTAAACCCGATTCCAGTCAGACCCGCAGACCCTAAACCCGATTCCAGTCACACCCACAGACCCTAAACCCGATTCCAGTCGGACCCACAGACCCTAAACCCGATTCCAGTCACACCCACAGAACCTAAACCCGATTCCATTCAGTCCCGCAGACCCTAAACCCGATTCCAGTCAGACCCACAGACCCTAAATCCGATTCCAGTCAGACCCACAGACTCTAAACCCGATTCCAGTCAGACCCACAGACCCTAAACCCGATTCCAGTCACACCCACAGACCCTAAACCCGATTCCAGTCAGACCCGCAGACTCTAAACCCGATTCCAGTCACACCCACAGACCCTAAACCCGATTCCAGTCACACCCACAGACCCTAAACCCGATTCCAGTCAGACCCGCAGACCCTAAACCCGATTCCAGTCACACCCACAGACCCTAAACCCGATTCCAGTCAATCCCGCAGACCCTAAACCCGATTCCAGTCACACCCACAGACCCTAAACCCGATTCCAGTCACACCCACAGACCCTGAATCCGATTACAGTCAGTCCCACAGACCCTAAACCCGATTCCAGTCACACCCACAGACCCTAAACCCGATTCCAGTCGGACCCACAGACCCTAAACCCGATTCCAGTCACACCCACAGACCCTAAACCCGATTCCAGTCACACCCGCAGACCCTAAACCCGATTCCAGTCACACGCACAGACCCTAAACCCGATTCCAGTCGGACCCACAGACCCTAAACCCGATTCCAGTCACACCCACAGACCCTAAACCCGATTCCAGTCAGACCCACAGACCCTAAACCCGATTCCAGTCGGACCCACAGACCCTAAACCCGATTCCAGTCACACCCACAGACCCTAAACCCGATTCCAGTCACACCCACAGACCCGAAACCCGATTCCAGTCAGACCCACAGACCCTAAACCCGATTCCAGTCAGTCCCGCAGACCCTAAACCCGATTCCAGTCAGACCCACAGACCCTAAACCCGATTCCAGTCGGACCCGCAGACCCTAAACCCGATTCCAGTCACACCCACAGACCCTAAACCCGATTCCAGTCACACCCACAGACCCTAAACCCGATTCCAGTCGGACCCACAGACCCTAAACCCGATTCCAGTCACACCCACAGACCCTAAACCCGATTCCAGTCACACGCACAGACCCTAAACCCGATTCCAGTCAGACCCACAGACCCTAAACCCGATTCCAGTCAGACCCACAGACCCTAAACCCGATTCCAGTCAGTCCCGCCGACCCAAACCCGATTCCAGTCAGACCCACAGACCCTAAACCCGATTCCAGTCACACCCACAGAACCTAAACCCGATTCCAGTCACACCCACAGACCCTAAACCCGATTCCAGTCAGACCCACAGACCCTAAACCCGATTCCAGTCAGACCCACAGACCCTAAACCCAATTCCAGTCAGACCCACAGACCCTAAACCCAATTCCAGTCACACGCACAGACCCTAAACCCGATTCCAGTCAGTCCCGCAGACCCTGAACCCGATTCCAGTCACACCCACGGAACCTAAACCCGATTCCAGTCAGACCCACAGACACTAAACCCGATTCCAGTCACACCCACAGACCCTAAACCCGATTCCAGTCGGACCCACAGACCCCAAACCCGATTCCAGTCAGACCCACAGACCCTAAACCCGATTCCAGTCACACCCACGGAACCTAAACCCGATTCCAGTCACACCCACAGACCCTAAACCCGATTCCAGTCGGACCCACAGACTCTAAACCCGATTCCAGTCGGACCCACAGACCCTAAACCCTATTCCAGTCAGTCCCGCAGACCCTAAACCCGATTCCAGTCACACCCACAGACCCTAAACCCGATTCCAGTCAGACCCACAGACCCTAAACCCGATTCCAGTCACACGCACAGACCCTAAACCCGATTCCAGTCAGACCCACAGACCCTAAACCCGATTCCAGTCGGACCCGCAGACCCTAAACCCGATTCCAGTCACACGCACAGACCCTAAACCCGATTCCAGTCAGACCCACAGACCCTAAACCCGATTCCAGTCGGACCCGCAGACCCTAAACCCGATTCCAGTCAGACCCACAGATCCTAAACCCGATTCCAGTCACACCCACAGACCCTAAACCCGATTCCAGTCGGACCCGCAGACCCTAAACCCGATTCCAGTCAGATCCACAGACCCTAAACCCGATTCCAGTCGGACCCACAGACCCTAAACCCGATTCCAGTCAGTCCCGCAGACTCTAAACCCGATTCCAGTCGGACCCACAGAACCTAAACCCGATTCCAGTCAGTCCCGCAGACCCTAAACCCGATTCCAGTCAGACCCACAGACCCTAAACCCGATTCCAGTCAGACCCACAGACCCTAAACCCGATTCCAGTCAGACCCACAGACCCTAAACCCGATTCCAGTCACACCCGCAGACCCTAAACCCGATTCCAGTCAGACCCACAGACCCTAAACCCGATTCCAGTCGGACCCACAGACCCTAAACCCGATTCCAGTCAGTCCCGCAGACCCTAAACCCGATTCCAGTCACACCCACAGACCCTAAACCCGATTCCAGTCGGACCCGCAGACCCTAAACCCGATTCCAGTCAGACCCACAGACCCTAAACCCGATTCCAGTCACACCCACAGAACCTAAACCCGATTCCAGTCAGACCCACAGACCCTAAACCCGATTCCAGTCACACCCACAGAACCTAAACCCGATTCCAGTCAGTCCCGCAGACCCTAAACCCGATTCCAGTCACACGCACAGACCCTAAACCCGATTCCAGTCGGACCCACAGACCCTAAACCCGATTCCAGTCACACCCACAGACCCTAAACCCGATTCCAGTCGGACCCACAGACCCTAAACCCGATTCCAGTCACACCCACAGACCCTAAACCCGATTCCAGTCGGACCCGCAGACCCTAAACCCGATTCCAGTCACACCCACAGACCCTAAACCCGATTCCAGTCAGACCCGCAGACCCTAAACCCGATTCCAGTCAGACCCGCAGACCCTAAACCCGATTCCAGTCACACCCACAGACCCTAAACCCGATTCCAGTCGGACCCACAGACCCTAAACCCGATTCCAGTCACACCCACAGAACCTAAACCCGATTCCATTCAGTCCCGCAGACCCTAAACCCGATTCCAGTCAGACCCACAGACCCTAAATCCGATTCCAGTCAGACCCACAGACTCTAAACCCGATTCCAGTCAGACCCACAGACCCTAAACCCGATTCCAGTCACACCCACAGACCCTAAACCCGATTCCAGTCAGACCCGCAGACTCTAAACCCGATTCCAGTCACACCCACAGACCCTAAACCCGATTCCAGTCACACCCACAGACCCTAAACCCGATTCCAGTCAGACCCGCAGACCCTAAACCCGATTCCAGTCACACCCACAGACCCTAAACCCGATTCCAGTCAATCCCGCAGACCCTAAACCCGATTCCAGTCAGACCCGCAGACTCTAAACCCGATTCCAGTCAGACCGACAGACCCTAAACCCGATTCCAGTCAGTCCCGCAGACCCTAACCCCGATTCCAGTCAGACCCGCAGACCCTAAACCCGATTCCAGTCAGTCCCGCAGACCCTAACCCCGATTCCAGTCAGACCCGCAGACCCTAAACCCGATTCCAGTCACACGCACAGACCCTAAACCCGATTCCAGTCACACCCACAGACCCTAAACCCGATTCCACTCAAACCCGCAGAGCCTAAACCCGATTCTAGTCACACGCACAGACCCTAAACCCGATTCCAGTCACACCCACAGACCCTAAACCCGATTCCAGTCTGACCCACAGACCCTAAACCCGATTCCAGTCAGACCCACAGACCCTAAACCCGATTCCAGTCAGACCCACAGACCCTAAACCCGATTCCAGTCAGACCCACAGACCCTAAACCCGATTCCAGTCAGATGCACAGACCCTAAACCCGATTCCAGTCACACCCACAGACCCTAAACCCGATTCCAGTCAGACCCACAGACCCAAAACCCGATTCCAGTCACACCCACAGACCCTAAACCCGATTCCAGTCACACCCACAGACCCTAAACCTGATTCCAGTCAGACCCACAGACCCTAAACCCGATTCCAGTCAGACCCACAGACCCCAAACCCGATTCCAGTCACATCCACAGACCCTAAACCCGATTCCAGTCTGACCCACAGACCCTAAACCCGATTCCAGTCAGACCCACAGACCCTAAACCCGATTCCAGTCAGACCCACAGACCCCAAACCCGATTCTAGTCAGACCCACAGACCCTAAACCCGATTCCAGTCACATGCACAGACCCTAAACCCGATTCCAGTCACATGCACAGACCCTAAACCCGATTCCAGTCAGTCCCGCAGACCCTAAACCCGATTCCAGTCACACGCACAGACCCTAAACCCGATTCCAGTCACATGCACAGACCCTAAACCCGATTCCAGTCAGTCCCGCAGATCCTAAACCCGATTCCAGTCACACCCACAGACCCTAAACCCGATTCTAGTCACACGCACAGACCCTAAACCCGATTCCAGTCAGTCCCGCAAACCCTAAACCCGATTCTAGTCTGTCCCGCAGACCCTAAACATGATTCCGGTCACACCCGCAGACTGGTTTTATATCTAACATCTCCCAGAACACCTGGTTGATCTCAATGACTTCAAGAAGGGATGCAAAAGAATATTAGCAGTGAGGTCAGCTGTGAACAAACTCTGTCAACCAATCCTGCTAAACATCTCCCAGGAATATTCGAGACCTTGTGTCCAGGCTGGGGAGATACCTCAAAGTATGGACCGCCCAGTCCATCACACGGACCTGCCTCCCATCCATTGACTCCATCTACACCTCCCGCTACCTGGGGAAAGCGGGCAGTATAATCAAAGATCCCTCCCACCCGGCTTACTCACTCTTCCAACTTCTTCCATCGGGCAGGAGATACAGAAGTCTGAGAACACGCACGAACAGACTCAAAAACAGCTTCTTCCCCACTGTCACCAGACTCCTAAATGACCCTCTTATGGACTGACCTCATTAACACGACACCCTGTATGCTTCATCCGATGTCAGTGCTTATGTAGTTACATTGTATATGTTGTGTTCCCCTATTATGTATTTCCTTTTATTTCCTTTTCATGTATTTAATGATCTGTTGAGCTGCTCGCAGAAAAATACTTTTCACTGTACCTCGGTACACGTGACAATAAACAAATCCAATCCAATCTTGTCAAAATCTCAGTCCATCCATCATTGAAGAGGGCTGAATAGAATTAGCTGAACTGCAATCAACTGACTTTCGACTTTTAAATCCCACTCAAAGCCATAGCAATGCTGGGCACCAGAAACACATCATGAGAGAGATTTCCTCCATTTGCTCATTATCGGCAGATACATTACACATCCAGTGGGAAGGAAGTGGGTGCAGGGTGACGAGGGCCTCCCACAGCCACTGCTCATCACAAGCCTACCCCACCCACCACAAGCGCACTCCAAAACCTACCCCACCCACTCCAATCCCTACCCCATCCACTCCAAACTCAACCCACCCATTCAAATCCCTACCCCATCGACTCCAAATCGTACCCCACCCACTCCAATCCCTACAACACCCACTCCAAACCCTACCCCATCGACTCCAAACCCTACCCCACCAACTCCAAACCCTGCCCCACCCACTCCAAACCCTACCCCACCCGCTCCAATCCCTGCCCCACCCACTCCAAACTCAACCAACCAATTCCAATCGCTACCCCATCGACTCCAACCCCTACCCCACCCACTGCTATCCCTGCCCCAACCACTCCAAACCCTACCTCACCCACTCCAATCCCTACCCCATCGACTACAAACCCTACCACATCCACTCCAAACCCTACCCCATCCACTCCAATCCCTACCTATCCATTCCAAACCCTACCTCACCCACTCCAATCTCTACCCCATCCACTCCAACCCCAACCCCATCCACTCCAAACCCTATCTCACCCACTCCAAACCCTACCCCATCGACTCCAAACCGTGCCCCACCCACTCCAAACCATACCACACCCACTCCAAACCCAACCCCATCCACTCCAATCCCTACCCCAACCACTCCATACCCTACCCCACCCTCTCCAAACCCTGCTCCATCCACTCCAAACCTTACCCCATTCACTCCAAACCCTACCCCATTCACTCTAATCCCTGCCCCACCCACTCCAAACCCTACCCCACCCACTCCAAACCCTACCCCACCCACTCCAAACCCGACCCCAACCCACTCCAATCCCTGCCCAACCGACTCCAAATCCTACCCTATCCACTATAATCCCAGCCCCACCAACTCCAAACCCTACCCCATCGACTCCAAACCCTACCCCACCCACTCCAAACCCTACCCCAGCGACTCCAAACCCTACCCCCCACTCCAATCCCTGCCCCACCCACTCCCATCTCATCCCACCCATTCCAATCCCTACCCCAACGACTCCAAGCCCTACCCCACCCACTCCAAACCCTACTACACCCACTCCAAACCCTACCTCACCCACTCCAATCCCTACCCCATCCACTCCAATCGCTACCCCATCCACTCCATACCCTACCCCACCCACTCCAAACCCTACCCCACCCACTCCAAACCCTACCCCACCCACTCCAAACTCAACCCACCCATTCCAATCCCTACCCCATCGACTCCAAACCCTACCACATCCACTACAAACCATACCCCATCCACTCCAATCCCTACCCATCCACTCCAAACCCTACCTCACCCACTCAAATCCCTACCCCATCCACCCCAAACCCTACCCCACCCACTCCAAACCCTACCCCACCCACTCCAAACCCTACCACACCCACTACAAACTCTACCCCATCCACTCCAATCCCTACCCCATTCACTCCAAACCCTACCTCAGCCACTCCAAACCCTACCGCATCGACTCCAAACACTACCCCATCTACTCCAATCCCTGCCCCACCCACTCCAAACCCTACCCCAGCCACCCCAAACCCTACCCCATTCACTCCAATCCCTGCCCCACCCACTCCAAATCCTACCCCATACACTCCAATCCTTGTCCCACCCACTCCAAACCCCACCCCATCCACTCCAAACCCTACCAAATCCACTCCAATCCTGCCCCACCCACTCCAAACCCTGCCCCACCAACTCCAATCCCTACCCCACCCACTCCAAACCCTTCCCCATTCACTCCAAACCCTACCCCATTCACTCCAGTTCCTGCCCCACACACTCCAAACCCTACCCCACCCACTCCAATCCCTACCCCACCCATTCCAATCCCTGCCCCACCCACACCAAACCCTACCCCATCCACTCCAAACCCTACCCCATCTACTCCAATCCCTACCCATCCATTCCAAACCCTACCTGACCCACTCCAATCCCTACCCCACCCACTCCAACCCCAACCCCATTCACTCCAAACCCTACCTCAGCCACTCCAAACCCTACCGCATCGACTCCAAACACTACCCCACCCACTGCAAACCCTACCACATCCACTCCAAACCCTACCCCATCTACTCCAATCCCTACCCCATCCACTCCAAACCCTAACTCACCCACTCCAAACCCTACCCCATCAACTCCAATCCCTACCCCATCCACTCCAATCCCTGCCCCACCCACTCCAAACCCTACCCCAGCCACCCCAAACCCTACCCCATTCACTCCAATCCCTGCCCCACCCACTCCAAATCCTACCCCATACACTCCAATCCTTGTCCCACCCACTCCAAACCCCACCCCATCCACTCCAAACCCTACCCCACCCACTCCAAACCCTACCACACCCACTACAAACTCTACCCCATCCACTCCAATCCCTACCCCATTCACTCCAAACCCTACCTCAGCCACTCCAAACCCTACCGCATCGACTCCAAACACTACCCCACCCACTGCAAACCCTACCACATCCACTCCAAACCCTACCCCATCTACTCCAATCCCTACCCCATCCACTCCAAAGCCTAACTCACCCACTCCAAACCCTACCCCATCAACTCCAATCCCTACCCCATCCACTCCAATCCCTGCCCCACCCACTCCAAACCCTACCCCAGCCACCCCAAACCCTACCCCATTCACTCCAATCCCTGCCCCACCCAGTCCAAATCCTACCCCATACACTCCAATCCTTGTCCCACCCACTCCAAACCCCATCCCATCCACTCCAAACCCTACCCCATCCACTCCAATCCTGCCCCACCCACTCCAAACCCTGCCCCACCAACTCCAATCCCTACCCCACCCACTCCAAACCCTTCCCCATTCACTCCAAACCCTACCCCATTCACTCCAGTTCCTGCCCCACCCACTCCAAACCCTACCCCACCCACTCCAATCCCTACCCCACCCATTCCAATCCCTGCCCCACCCACACCAAACCCTACCCCATCCACTCCAAACCCTACCCCATCTACTCCAATCCCTACCCATCCATTCCAAACCCTACCTGACCCACTCCAATCCCTACCCCATCCACTCCAACCCCAACCCCATCCACTCCAAACCCTATCTCACCCACTCCAAACCGTACCACACCCACTCCAAACCCTACCCCATCCACTCCAATCCCTACCCCAACCACTCCATACCCCACCCACTCAAAACCCTGCTCCATCCACTCCAAACCGTACCCCATTCACTCCAAACCCTACCCCATTCACTCCAATCCCTACCCCATCCACTCCAAACCCGACCCAAATCCACTTCAATCCCTGCCCAACCGACTCCAAATCCTACCCTATCCACTATAATCCCAGCCCCACCCACTCCAAACCCTACCCCATCGACTCCAAACCCTACCCCACCCACTCCAAACCCTACCCCACCCACTCCAATCCCTGCCCCACCCACTCCAAACTCATCCCACCCATTCCAATCCCTACCCCAACGACTCCAAACCCTACCCCACCCACTCCAAACCCTACCACACCCACTCCAAACCCTACCTCACCCACTCCAATCCCTACCCCATCCACTCCAATCCCTACCCCATCCACTCCATACCCTACCCCACCCACTCCAAACCCTACCCCACCCACTTAAAACCCTACCCCACCCACTCCAAACTCAACCCACCCATTACAATCCCTACCTCATCGACTCCAAACCCTACCACATCCACTACAAACCATACCCCATCCACTCCAATCCCTACCCATCCACTCCAAACCCTACCTCACCCACTCAAATCCCTACCCCATCCACCCCAAACCCTACCCCACCCACTCCAAACCCTACCCCACCCACTCCAAACCCTACCACACCCACTACAAACTCTACCCCATCCAGTCCAGTCCCTACCACATCCACTCCAAACCCTACCTCAGCCACTCCAAACCCTACCCCATCGACTCCAAACCCGACCCGACCCACTGCAAACCCTACCACATCCACTCCAAACCCTACCCCATCTACTCCAATCCCTACCCCATCCACTCCAAACCCTACCACATCCACTACAAACCATACCCCATCCACTCCAATCCCTACCCATCCACTCCAAACCCTACCTCACCCACTCAAATCCCTACCCCATCCACCCCAAACCCTACCCCACCCACTCCAAACCCTACCCCACCCACTCCAAACCCTACCACACCCACTACAAACTCTACCCCATCCACTCCAATCCCTACCCCATCCACTCCAAACCCTACCTCAGCCACTCCAAACCCTACCCCATCGACTCCAAACCCTACCCCACCCACTGCAAACCCTACCACATCCACTCCAAACCCTACCCCATCTACTCTAATCCCTACCCCATCCACTCCAAACCCTAACTCACCCACTCCAAACCCTACCCCATCAACTCCAATCCCTACCCCATCCACTCCAATCCCTGCCCCACCCACTCCAAACCCTACCCCAGCCACCCCAAACCCTACCCCATTCACTCCAATCCCTGCCCCACCCACTCCAAATCCTACCCCATACACTCCAATCCTTGTCCCACCCACTCCAAACCCCACCCCATCCACTCCAAACCCTACCCCATCCACTCCAATCCTGCCCCACCCACTCCAAACCCTGCCCCACCAACTCCAATCCCTACCCCACCCACTCCAAACCCTTCCCCATTCACTCCAAACCCTACCCCATTCACTCCAGTTCCTGCCCCACCCACTCCAAACCCTACCCCACCCACTCCAATCCCTACCCCACCCATTCCAATCCCTGCCACACCCACACCAAACCCTACCCCATCCACTCCAAACCCTACCCCATCTACTCCAATCCCTACCCATCCACTCCAACCCCAACCCCATCCACTCCAAACCCTATCTCACCCACTCCAAACCGTACCACACCCACTCCAAACCCTACCCCATCCACTCCAATCCCTATCCCAACCACTCCATACCCTACCCCACCCACTCCAAACCCTGCTCCATCCACTCCAAACCGTACCCCATTCACTCCAAACCCTACCCCATTCACTCTAATCCCTGCCCCACCCACTCCAAGCCCGACCCAAACCCACTCCAATCCCTGCCCAACCGACTCCAAATCCTACCCTATCCACGATAATCCCAGCCCCACCCACTCCAAACCCTACCCCATCGACTCCAAACCCTACCCCACCCACTCCAAACCCTACCCCAGCGACTCCAAACCCTACCTCACCCACTCAAATCCCTACCCCATCCACCCCAAACCCTACCCCACCCACTCCAAACCCTACCCCACCCACTCCAAACCCTACCACACCCACTACAAACTCTACCCCATCCAGTCCAATCCCTACCACATCCACTCCAAACCCTACCTCAGCCACTCCAAACCCTACCCCATCGACTCCAAACCCTACCCCACCCACTGCAAACCCTACCACATCCACTCCAAACCCTAACTCACCCACTCCAATCCCTACCCCATCCACTCCAATCCCTGCCCCACCCACTCCAAACCCTACCCCAGCCACCCCAAACCCTACCCCATTCACTCCAAACCCTACCCCATTCACTCCAATCCCTGCCCCACCCACTCCAAATCCTACCCCATACACTCCAATCCTTGTCCCGCCCACTCCAAACCCCACCCCATCCACTCCAAACCCTACCCCATCCACTCCAATCCCTGCCCCACCCACTCCAAACCCTGCCCCACCACCTCCAATCCCTACCCCACCCACTCCAAACCCTTCCCCATTCACTCCAAACCCTACCCCATTCACTCCAGTTCCTGCCGCACCCACTCCAAACCCTACCCCACCCACTCCAATCCCTACCCCACCCATTCCAATCCCTGCCCCACCCACACCAAACCCTACCCCACCCACTCCAAACCCTACCCCACCCACTGCAAACTCTACCCCACCCACCCCAATTCCTGCCCCACCCACTCCAAACCCTTTCCACCCACTCCAAACCCTACCCCACCCACTTCACACCCTACCCCATTCACTCCAAACCCTACCCCATCCACTCCAATCCCTGCCCCTCCCACTCCAATCCCTGCCCCACCCACTCTAAACCCTACCCCATTCACTCCAATCCCTGCCCCTCCCACTCCAAACCCTACCCCACCCAATCCAATCCCTGCCCCACCCACTACAAACCCTATCCCACCCACTCCAAGCCCTACCACACCCATTCCAGACCCTACCCCATTCACTCCAAACCCCACCCCACCCACTCCAATCCCTGCCCCACCCACATGAAACAATAGCACACCCACTCCAGTCCCTACCCCATTCACTCCAAACCCTACACCACCCATTCCAATCCCTGCCCCACCCACTCCAAACCCTACCCCACCCAATCTAATCCCTGCCCCACCCACTACAAACCCCGTCACTCCCACTCCAAACCCTACCACACCCACTCCAAACCCTACCCCCCGCCACTCCAATCCCACCCCACCCACTCCAATCCCTGCCCCAGTCACTCCAATCCCTGCCCCACCCACTCCAAACCCTACCCCACCCACTCCAATCCCTGCCCCACCCACTCCAAACCCTATCCCACCCACTCCAAACCCTACCCCACCCACTTCAAACCCTACCCCATTCACTCCAAACGCTACCCCATCCACTCCAAACCCTACCCCATCCACTCCAAACCCTATCCCATCCACTCTAATCCCTGCCCACCCCACTCCAAACCCTACCCCATCCACTCCAATCCCTGCCCCACCCACTCCAATCCCTGCCACACCCACTCCAAATCCTACCCCATTCACTCCAATCCCCGCCCCTCCCACTCCAAACCCTACCCCATCCACTCCAATCCCTGCCCAACTCACTCCAAACCCTAACCCATCCACTCCAATCCCTGCCCAACCCACTCCAAACCCTACCCCATCCACTCCAAACCCTACCCCACCCACTCCAAACCCTACCCCATCCACTCCAATCCCAACCCCATTCACTCCAATCCCTGCCCCACCCACATGAAACAATAGCACACCCACTCCAGTCCCTACCCCATTCACTCCAAACCCTACACCACCCACTCCAATCCCTGCCCCACCCACTTCAAACCCTACCCCACCCAATCTAATCCCTGCCCCACCCACTACAAACCCTATCCCACCCACTCCAAACCCTACCACACCCATTCCGGACCCTACCCCATTCACTCCAAACCCCACCCCACCCACTCCAATCCCTGCCCCACCCACTCCAATCCCTGCCCCACCCACTCCAAACCCTGCCCCACCCACTCCAAACCCTAGCCCACCCACTCCAAACCCGACCCCATTCACTCCAATCCGTACCCCATTCACTCAAATCCCTGCCCCACCCACTCCAAACCCCGTCACACCCACTCCAAACCCTACCTCCGCCACTCCAATCCTACCCCACCCACTCCAATCCCTGCCCCAGTCACTCCAATCCCTGCCCCACCCACTCCAAACCCTACCCCAACCACTCCAATCCTACCCCACCCACTCCAATCCCTGCCCCAGTCACTCCAATCCCTGCTCCATCCACTCCAAACCCTACCCAACCCACTTCAAACACTACCCCATCCACTTCAAACCCTACCCCACCCACTCCAATCCCTGCCCCACCCATTCCAATCCCTGCCCCACCCACTCCAAACCCTACCACATCCACTCCAAACCCTACCACATCCACTCCAAACCCTACACCACCCAGTCCAATCCCTGCTCCACCCACTCCAAACCCTACCCCATCCACTCCAATCCCTACCGCATCCACTCCAAGCCCTACCCCACCCACTCCAAACCCTGCTCCATCCACTCCAAACCCTACCCCATCCACTTCAAACCCTACCCCATCCACACCAAACCCTACCTCACCTACTTCAAACCCTACTCCACCCACTCCAATCCCTGCCCCACCCACTCCAAACCCTGCCCCACCCACTCCAATCCCTGCCCCTCCCACTCCAAACCCTCCCCCACCCATTTCAGACCCTACCCCACCCACTCCAAACCCAACCCGACCCACTCCAGTCCCTACCTCGCCTACTCCAAACCCTACCCCACCCACTCCAATCACTACCCCACCCACTCCAATCCCTGCCCCACCCACTCCAAACCCTACCCCACCCGCTCCAATCCCTGCCCCACCTACTCCAAACCCTACCCCTCCCACTCCAAACCCTATCCCAACCACTCCAAACCCTGCCCCACCCACTCCAAACCCTACACCATCCACTCGAAACCCTGGCCCACCCACTCCAATCCGTGCCCTACACACTCTAGACCCTACCCCATTCACTCCAAACCCTACCCCACCCGCTCCAAACCTACCCCATTCACTCCAAACCCTGCCCCACCTACTCCAAACCCAACCCCATTCACTCCAATCCCTGTCCCTCCAACTCCAAACCCTACCCCATCCCCCACAAGCCCCACCCACTACAATCCCTGCATCATCCACTCAAAACCCTACCACACCTTCTCCAGAACCTACCCCATTCACTATAATCCCTGCCCCACCCACTCCAATCCCTACCCCACCCACTCCAGTCCCTACCCCATTCACTCCAAACCCTACCCCATTCACTCTAATCCCTACCCCACCCACTCCAATCCCTGCTCCACCCACTCCAATCCCTGCCCCACCCACATGAAACAATAGCGCACCCACACCAGACCCTACCCCATTCAGTCCAAACCCTGCCCCACCCACTCTAGTCCCTACCCTATTCACTCCAAACCTTACCCCACCTGCTCCAAACCCTACCCCAATTACTCCAAACCCTGCCCCACCCGCTCCAATCCCTGCCCACCCACTCCAATCCCTGTCCCTCCCACTCCAAACCCTACCCCTTCCTCCACGAGCCCCACACACTCCAATCACTGCATCATTCACCAGAAAACACACCCACTCCAAACCCTACCCCATTCACTCCAACCCCTAAACCATTCACTCCAAACCCTGCCCCACCCACTCCAGTCCCTACCCCATTCACTCCAAACCCAACCCCATTCACTCCAAACCCTGCCCCACTAACTCCAATCCCTGCCCCACCCATCCCAATCTCTGCCCCACCCACTCCAGACCCTACTCCACCCACTCCAGACCCTACCCCATTCACTCCAAACCCTGCCCCACCCACTCCAAACCCTACCCCACCCACCCCAAACGCTACCACATCCACTCCAATTCCTGCCCCATTCACTCCAATCCCTGCCCCACCCACTCCAATCCCTGCCCCACGCACTCCAAACCCTACCCCACCCACTCGAAACCCTACCCCATCCACTCCAAACCCTACCCCATCTACTCCAAACCCAACCCCACCCACTCCAAACCCTACCCCATGCACTCCAAACCCTACCCCACCCACTCCAAACCCTACCCCACCCACTCCAAACCCTACCCCATCCACTCCAAACCCTACCCCATCCACTCCAAACCCTACCCCATCCATTCCAAACTCTACCCCATCCACTCCAAACCCTACCCCATCCACTCCAAACCCTCCCCCACCCACTCCAAATCCTACCCCACCCACTCCAAACCCTACCCCATCCACTCTAATCCCTGCCCCACCCACTCCAAACCCTACTCCACCCACCCCAATCCTTACCCCACCCACTCCAATCACTGCCCCACCCACTCTAAACCCTACCCCACCCACTCCAAACCCTACCCCACCCACTCCAATCTCTACCCCACCACTCCAATCCCTACCCCATTCACTCCAAACCTTACCCCAGCCACTCCAATCTCTACGCCACCCACTCCAAACCCCACCCCATTCACTCCAAACCTTATCCCAGCCACTCCAATCTCTACCCCACCACTCCAATCCCTACCCCATTCACTCCAAACCTTACCCCAGCCACTCCAATCCCTGTCCCACCCACTCCTAACCCTACCCCATTCACTGCAACCCCTGCCCCATCTACTCCAATCCTCACCCCACCCACTCCAATCCCTGCCCCGCCCACTCCAGACCCTACCCCATTCACTCCAATCCCTACCCCACCCACTCCAATCCCTGCACCAACCACTCCAATTCCTGCCCCATCCACTCCAAGCCCCACCCCACCCACTCCAAACCCTACCACACCCACTCCAAACCCTACCCTACCCACTCCAAACCCTACCCCAACCACTCCAATCCCTGCCCCATCCACTCCAATCCCTGCCCCACCCACTCCAATCCCTGCCCCACCCACTCCAAACCATACCGCACCCACTCCAAACCCGACCCCACCCACTGCTATCCCTGCCCCACCCACTCCAAACCCTATCCCACCCACTGCAATCCCTACCCCACCCACTCCAATCCCTGCCCCATCCACTGCAAACCCTACCCCACCCACTCCAAACCCTACCCTACCCACTCCAATCCCTGCCCCACCCACTCCAATCCCTGCCCCATCCACTCCAAACCCTACCCCACCCACTCCAAAGCCTACCCCATCCTCCACAAGCCCCACCCACTCCAATCCCTGTCTCACCCTCCACATGACCCACCCACTCCAATCCCTGCCTCATCCTCCACAAGACCCACCCACTCCAATCCCTGCCTCATCCTCCACAAGACCCACCCACTCCAATCCCTGCCTCATCCTCCACAAGACCCACCCACTCCAATCCCTGCCTCATCCTCCACAAGACCCACCCACTCCAATCCCTGCCTCATCCTCCACACGACCCACCCACTCCAATCCCTGCCTCATCCTCCACAAGACCCGCCCACTCCAATCCCTGCCGCATTCTCCACCTGACCCGCCCACTCCAATCCCTGCCTCATCCTCCACAAGACCCACCCACTCCAATCCCTGCCTCATTCTCCACAAGACCCACCCACTCCAAACCCTACCCCATCCTCCACAAGATCCACCCACTCCAATCCCTGCCGCATTCTCCACCTGACCCACCTGTCATAATATACACATCAGTATATGATGGTGCAGAGACACACACTGTCTGACACACAGCAAGACCAATCAACACACACAACACAGCAGCCAATCACCAGTTAGGACACGGTCACCATAAAGACAGAGGGCACTAGTTTTCCCGTTCAGTCGGGATGCAGCCTCTGAGACAGACAGAGCCCACAGTCAGTAGCACAAACATCCACCATGAGCAGTATAGGCTGGTCAGGTTAGGCATAGGTCTTCAGTCAATCTAACAGTCTCAACCCACAGTGCAAGTATGTTTAACAGCTCCTAGTTAAATAAAATAGAGTTGTACTATAACAAGTATTGGTAGCCTGTCTATGTTACTGCTAAAGTAAACACAGTCTCCACAGATCTAGAGTACCCAACACATCACCACCCACTCCAATGCCTGCCCCATTCTCCAGAAGACCCACCCACTCCAATCCCTGCCTCATCCTCCACAAGTCCCACCCACTCCAATCCCTGCCTCATCCTCCACAAGACCCACCCACTCCAATCCCTGCCCCATTCTCCACAAGTCCCACCCACTCCAATCCCTGCCTCATCCTCCACAAGTCCCACCCACTCCAATCCCTGCCTCATCCTCCACAAGTCCCACCCACTCCAATCCCTGCCCCATTCTCCACAAGGCCCACCCTCTCCAATCCCTGCTTCATCCTCCACAAGTCCCACCCACTCCAATCCCTGCCCCATTCTCCACAAGACCCACCCACCCCAATCCCTGCCTCATTCTCCACAAGTCCCACCCACTCCAATCCCTGCTTCATTCTCCACAAGTCCCACCCACTCCAATCCCTGTCTCACCCTCCACAAGACCCACCCACTCCAAACTCCGCACAGACAGTGACCCAAGCCGGAACTCAAACCCGGGTCCCTGGCGCTATGAAGTAACAGTGTTAACAACTGTGCTACCATGCCACCCCTGAATTCATTAATTATTTGAATGTAAATTGTACCAGCAGCTGTGGTGGGATTTTAACTGTTGTTTATCAGCGCATTAGCCTGGGTTTCTAGACTACTGGACTATTGCCCAGTGATATTATCACTACACCACTTCTAGTTGCCTCCATGTGACAGACTTGGGCAGGGGGAGTGGGGTGTGTGGAGCATGATTCAGGGGGACTTTATTGACTCTCTCCTGCCTCCCCGCCACATTGTAATAGCTTTGTAGAGGGGCACCTCCTCCACAATGGTGGTCTGACTGGTGAGGCCACTTTTAAACAAGTTCTATTTGAAGTTGCTGAGAGAGCACCTCATGGTGGCAATGTCAGCCTGCAACTCCTTCCAAACATCCAGCTTCAATGGCCCACCCTTCATCCGAAATTGAACAGCAACCTGACCCTCAGGCCACTGAGTGACCCATTCAGGGAAAATCCCTACTGGTTGACTCCCCCACACAGTGGGGCCCTTCTTGACCCTGACATCATGGTCTCAACAAAACCCAAAATCCTGCCCATAGTTTCAGAACTTGGTCGAGGGCTTGTACCTAATGTTCAAAGCTGAAGAACATGACCACCTGATGCAGATATTAGCTCCATAAAGTTAGTTGTAATAAAATAGATCTGTATCATGTGACAAGTGGCAAAGGCTGATATCAGCTCACCTACCGACTGTAGCACACATTCCAGGGAAAAAACTATCACCGCAAAAGCGTCTTAAAACCGAGCTTTTCCCCACGCTGGAATTCCCGATGAAAATGATTTTGAATAAGCGGTCGGGGTTGAAGCGTGATTCCCTGCCCTGCAAAGAATGACATTTGTTTTATTTCAAATATTTTAGAAAAGGAATCAATTCATCTTCTTAAAAATCAGCTTTAAGTAGGTTTATTATACGAAACACTATTCGGGGCACAGCTTGAGATTCGACCCAGGTTTGAGTCCCCATTATAGGACGGCATTAAATTCTATAGACAGCTGGCAGTGTCGATTCACCAGGATGGGAAATTAATGAGATACTGGAGATTCTAGGACTGTTCCCACTGGAAGCAGAGGATTAAGGGAAGATTTGATAGAGGTTTTTATTTTAAATGAAAAGTTTTGATAGACTGAATAAGGAGAGCAATTCCTCTGATTGGAGAGTTGGTGGCAAGCAATTATCAGCTTAACTTTTATCATTTAGAGAGAGAGAGGAGAGAGTTTGGGATAAAGTTCGTTATCACAGGAGGGTTACAAGAACATGGAATGCGTTTGTTTATTTGACCATATTTCGACAGAAAAGATTTATAATTAAAAATTACTTCTTTTTTTTTTACAAGCAAAATAGGTGCCTACAGATTTTTTTTAAAGATGCAGCAGTATAAAAGTTGGTTCTGCTATTGGGGGAAAGATAGTGATGTCGTCATTAATCCAGAGGCCCAGGCTAATGCCCTGGGGAGATGAGTTAAAATCCCACCACGGCAGCTGGTGGAATTTAACTCCAATCTGAAATTTGAAACTAGTGCCAGTAATGGTGATCATGAAACTATCATTGATTGACATAATAAACCATCTGATTCACTAATCTGGGAATCTGCTGCCCTTATCTGGTCTGGCTTACATGTAATAGCACAGGTGTAGGCCATTCAGCCCATCGAGCCTTCTCCACCATTCAATATGACCATAGGTGATTGACACTTCAATGTCTTTCACCCACTATCACCATAACTCTTTAAGTTATTGTTAATCAGAAATCTATAAATCTCTACCTCAAGCATACTCAATAACTGAGCTTCCACAACCCTCTGGGATAGGGAATTCCAAAGTTTCACAACCTTCTGGGAAAAGAAATTTCTCCTAATCTCAGTCCTATGTGATTTCCCCCGGTTCCAGACTCCACAGCCAAGGGAACCACCTTACCTGCCTCTGCCATGTGTATTCCTTTAAGTGTTTTGTAGGTTTCAATGAGATCCCTTCTCATTCTTTGAAACTTTAGAGAATACAGGGGCGTCATTCTCCGACCCCCCGCCGGGTTGGAGAATCGCCGGAGGCTGCCGTGAATCCCGCCCCCGCCGGTTGCCGAAGTCTCCGGTACCGGATATTCGGCGGGGGCGGGAATCGGGCCGCGCCGGTTGGCGGGCCCCCCCGCTGGATTCTCCGGCCCGGATGGGCCGAAGTCCCGCCGATAAATTGCCTGTCCCGCCGGCGTGGATTAAACCACCTTTTGAACGGCGGGTCAAGGCGGCGTGGGCGGGCTCCGGGGTCCTGTGGGGGGGCGCGGGGCGATCTGACCCCGGGGGGTGCCCCCACAGTGGCCTGGCCCGCGATCGGGGTTCACCGATCCGCGGGCGGGCCTGTGCCGTGGGGGCACTCTTTCCCTTCAGCCTCCGCCACGGTCTCCACCATGGCGGAGGCGGAAGAGACTCCCTCCACTGCGCATGCGCGGGAAACTTTCAGCGGCCGCTGACGCTCCCGCGCATGCGCCGCCCCGACATGTCATTTCCGCGCCAGCTGGTGGGGCAACAAAGGCCGTTTCCGCCAGCTGGCGGGGCGGAAATTCCTCCGGCGTCGGCCTAGCCCCTCAATGTTGGGGCTCGGCCCCCAAAGATGCGGAGCATTCCGCACCTTTGGGGAGGCGCGATGCCCGTCTGATTGGCGCCGTTTTGGGCGCCAGTCGGCGGACATCGCGCCGTTTGGAGAGAATTTCACCCCAGGTCCAGTTTGCCCAATCTCTCTTCATACGAGAATCTAGCCATCCCCAGAACAAGTCTGGTGAACCTTGGTTTCACTCCCTCTATGGCAATAAAATCCTCCCGGAGGACCAAAACTGCACACAGTACTCCAGTGCGGTCTAACCAAGCTCTTATGCAACTGAAACAAGGCTTCCCCACTCCCTTGTTTAGCTAGCTACTCAGTTCAAAGCCAATTAGGGATGGGCAACAAATGCTGGCCTTGATCCACATCCACATCCCATGAATGAATAAAAACCTGAAGAGTTGTTTTGTCAAAACCTAAACAAAAAGCTTTTCTAGGTAACTGGATAACATTGCTTTCCACAAAGTGGGTGATAAGAAATCAACCGGGGGAAGCTATTGAACTTAAAGAAATGAAATTACATTTAACAGCCCCTTTCACACATTCAGGACACCTTCAAAGCGCTTTATGGCAATGAACTGCATAGTAATCAGGTACGGTCAAAGACCAACAAGCATTGCATTCCTTTCCAAGGATAGAGGAGTTTGAAGTGTAGGGCATGATCCAATGGCCATGCTGCGCCAGAAAAGCAGCTCGCCATGGCGCAGCGTGGCCAATGAAAGCTGGAAGACCCCGCTCGTGGGATCTACCCGGCTCGCAACGCCTCGCGAGATCCAATGCAATCTTGCGAGACTTTGCAATGTAAATCCCGCCCTCACATTTTGGCAAATCTGCATATTAGAGTGAGTCAGCTACTCTCACTCTAATGTGTAGATTCCCAAGGTACTTTGGGATTCATCCCCTTCGCCTCAGAGACCTTGGGTGAGCGTCGTTCAGCTCTGGTCCCCAGATGGAATGGCACATGTGGGGATCTCCCAGGTGTTTGGAGCCCCCTAGCTGCATGCCCTTTGGGCAGGGTGGTGCCACTTGGGTACCCTGACAGTGCCATTGGGATGCTAGCCAAGCACTGCCAATGTGCCATGCTGGCATTTTTTGACTTGTGTGCAATTGGGCTTGGGGTGCCCTACATGGGTGTTGGGGGAGTGCTAGAGGGGAGACTCTCCACTGTATAATGCAGTAATACAGGCTCAAGTAAAGCTTGTGCTTCACATCCTCCTGCAGACTCATTACATATTCTGTATTAGTCAGAATAACACCCAAACCTGGAATCATGTGATGCAGCATCGTGCACGCAGAGGCAGTCGAGTGGATTTAGGGTTTAGAAGCGATGTCCATAAGACATAGGAGCAGAATTAGACCACTCGCCCCATCGAGTCTGCTCCGCCATTCAATCATGGCTGATATTTTCTCATCCCCATTGTTCTCCCTTCTCCCTATAACTCCTAATCCCCTTATTACTCAAGAACCTATCTACCTCTGTCTTAAAGACACTCGGTGATTTGGCCTCCACAGCCTTCTGCGGCAAAGAATTCCACAGATTCACCACCCTCTGGCTGAAGAAATTCCTCCTCATTTCAGTTTTACAGGATTGTCCCTTTTGTCTGAGATGGTGTCCTCTGGTTCTAGTTTTTCCTATTGTAGCACCATCGATCACACACGAGGCGAGACGTAGAGAACGTCAATCGAGGCTTTATTGAGCAGACTTGTTCAGACTTGTTCCCCAGCAGCTCAGTCACAGAATGCAGCTGCGGGGAGTAAACCGGGTTCTTGTACCCCGCCTATCTGGGTGGAGCCCAGTAGGCGGCAGATCCAATCGGGACCCAGCATCTGTCCTCCAATAGCTCCTCGGCATTCATGGTGTACCGTATTACCCCTAATACATACCACCACATTCTCCCCTTGTTAAAAAGGAACCCGGCGGGGTGGTGGGTGGTATGGTGGTCGGGGTTTACAGGGTCGGTGCCTTAACCATTAAACTATATACAATCATGCCGCTTTTACTGGGCCACTGAATTATTCACATTTTACCCGATTAGCAGCGTTAACTATTTACAACAATGTCGCTTTACTGGGCCACTGAATTATATACATCTTAAGTCGATTCGATGAGTTGAGATGGTGCTCTGGTCGCTCTCTCCGATCGTCGCTGCCCGGGTGGTGGTGGTGGTGCTGGCTCGGGTTTGGTCGACTCTGGGAGCATCGCGCTGTCCCTCTCTGTTTCCTTACTCCTGGGTGGGCCTGGGAGGAGAACCGATCCCCCCGGGAAGGGGGTGGCATTGGGGTGCACCGGCAGGAGTGAGGGGGTGGTGATTCGTGTTAGGGGGGTGTGGGGAGCTCCGGCGGGCACCAGGTCCCGCAGAGAGACCGTGTCCTGTCGGCCGTCTGGGAACGCCACGTAGGCGTACTGCGGGTTGGCGTGGAGTAGATGTACCTTTTCCACCAGTGGGTCTGATTTGTGCGCACGCACATGTTTCCGGAGCAGGATGGGTCCCGGGGCTGCCAGCCAGGTCGGAAGTGATGTTCCAGAAGCGGACTTCCTAGGGAAGACAAGGAGGCGCTCGTGCGGCGTTTGGTTCGTGGTGGTGCACAGCAGGGACTGGATAGAATGAAGGGCATCCGGGAGGACTTCCTGCCAGCGGGAAGTTGGGAGATTCCTAGACCGTAGGGCTAGTAGGACAGTCTTCCAGACCGTTCCGTTCTCCCTCTCTACCTGCACGTTCCCCTGGGGGGTGTAGCTGGTCGTCCTGCTCGAGGCTATGCCCTTGCTGAGCAGGAATTGACGCAGCTCGTCACTCATGAAGGAGGACCCCCTATCGCTATGGATGTAGGCGGGGAAACCGAACAGAGTAAAGATGGTGCAGAGGGCTTTAATGACCGTGGCCGCGGTCATGTCGGGGCAGGGGATGGCGAAGGGGAAACGGGAGTAGTCATCAACGACGTTAAGAAAGTACGTGTTGCGATCGGTGGAGGGGAGGGGGCCTTTGAAATCCAGACTGAGGCATTCAAAGGGACGGGAAGCCTTTATCAGGTGCGCTCTATCTGGCCTGAAAAAATGCGGTTTGCATTCTGCGCAGATTTGGCAGTTCCTGGTGACTGTTCGGACCTCCTCGACAGAGCATGGGAGGTTGCGGGCCTTTATAAAGTGGTAGAAGCGAGTGACCCCCGGGTGGCAGAGGTCCTCGTGGAGGGCTTGGAGGCGGTCCACTTGTGCGTTGGCACAAGGATAGGGCATCGGACGCCTCGTTCAGCTTTCCGGGACGGTACAAGATCTCATAGTTGTAGGTGGAGAGTTCGATCCTCCACCGCAGGATCTTGTCGTTCTTTATCTTGCCCCGCTGTGCATTATCGAACATGAAGGCTACCGACCTTTGGTCAGCGAGGAGAATGAATCTCCTACCGGCCAGGTAATGCCTCCAATGTCGCACAGCTTCCACTATGGCTTGGGCCTCCTTTTCTACTGTGGAGTGGCAAATTTCTGAAGCGTGGAGGGTCCGGGAGAAAAAGGCCACGGGTCTGCCTGCTTGGTTGAGAGTGGCCGCCAGAGCTACGTCGGATGCGTCGCTCTCGGCTTGGAAGGGGAGGGACTCGTCGATGGCGCGCATCGTGGCCTTTGCGATATCCGCTTTGATGCGGCTGAAGGCCTGGCGGGCCTCTGTCGACAGGGGAAAGGTAGTGGACTGGATTAGTGGGTGGGCCTTGTCTGCGCACTGGGGGACCCACTGGGCGTAATAAGAAAAGAACCTCAGGCAGCGTTTCAGGGCTTTGGCACAGTGGGGAAGAGGGAACTCCATGAGGGGGCGCATGCGTTCAGGGTCGGGGCCTATCACTCCATTACGCACTACGTAGCCCAAGATGGCTAGACGGTCGGTGCTAAACACGCATTTTTCCTCGTTGTAGGTGAGGTTGAGGGTATTAGCGGTCTGGAGGAATTTGCGGAGGTTGGCGTCGTGGTCCTGCTGGTCATGGCCGCAGATGGTGGCGTTGTCGAGGTACGGGAACGTGGCCCGTAAACCGTGCTGGTCAACCATTCGGTCCATCTCCCGTTGGAAGATCGAGACTCCGTTCATGACGCCGAATGGAACCCTTAAGAAGTGGTATAGCCGCCCGTCTGCTTCGAAGGCAGTGTACTTGCGGTCACCGGGGCGAATGGGGAGCTGGTGGTAGGTGGACTTAAGGTCCACGGTGGAGAAGACCTTGTACTGTGCAATCCGATTGACCATGTCGGATATGCGGGGAAGAGGGTACGCATCTAGCTGCGTGTACCTGTTGATGGTCTGACTGTAGTCTACGACCATCCTCTGCTTCTCCCCTGTCTTCACTACTACCACCTGAGCTCTCCAGGGACTATTGCTGGCCTGGATTATGCCTTCCTTCAGCAGCCGCTGGACTTCGAACCTGATAAACGTCCGGTCCTGGGTGCTGTAGAGTCTGCTCCTAGTGGCGACGGGTTTGCAATCCGGGGTGAGGTTCGCAAACAAGGAGGGCGGTTCGACCTTGAGTGTCGCGAGGCCGCAGATAGTCAGTGGGGGTATAGGGCCGCCAAATTTAAATGTTAAGCTCTGGAAGTTGCATTGGAAGTCCAACCCCAGGAGAGTGGGAGTGCAGAGATGGGGGAGGACATACAGCCGGTAATTTTTGAACTCTCAAGGGAACAGCGTCTTACCGTGCCCGGATGAATAAAACTCTCCGTGCTCCCCGAGTCGATCAAACACGCGTCTCGTGCCCGTTCGCCAGCACTTTTGTCGTTGTCGTCTGGAGCGTCCGGGGCCGCGACTGGCCCAGGGTCACCGATGCCAAACGTGGTTGGTGCATCAGATCGTTGTCTTCAGGCAGTGTGGAGCCGTCCACGCTGGGGTCCTTGCCTGTCAGCCAAGATGGCGGCGTCCATGGATCGCACGCTGCCGGGGGTGGACAAAATGGCCGCTCCCATGGGTCGCACGCGGCCGGGGGTGGACAAAATGGCTGCTCCCAAGGATCGCACGCGGCCCGTGGGTAGGAAGATGGCGGCGCCCGTCACCCCCTCGTGGTGTCCGGGGTCCAAAATGGCGCCGCCCGTTGGCCGCCCATGAGTTGCTGGGGGGGTTGAGCCCGTGGTCCCGTTTGTTCCCCGGAGATAGCGGCGACCCCACGGGACTGGCACACCGCTGCGTAGTGCCCCTTTTTACCGCAGCTTTTACAGGTGGCTGAGCGGGCCGGGCAGCGCTGGCGGGGGTGTTTCGGCTGCCCGCAAAGGTAGCAGCGGAGCCCCCCCGGGTGGTCTGGGATTCTGGCCGCTCAAGCTTGCGGAGGGGTGGGGGGTGCCAGGGGGTCGGTCGCGGCGGGGGTCCACGGAGCCCAAGGGGCTGTAGCGCGGTCGGGGGCATAGGCGCGGGCGTTTTGGGAGGCCACGTCGAGGGAGGCTGCAAGGGCCCGTACCTCTGTGAGTCCGAGAGAGTCTTTCTCTAAAAGTCTCTGGCGAATTTGCGACGATGCCAAACCTGTTACGTAAGCGTCTCTGATCAGGAGGTCGTATGTTCATTCACCGTTACCGCTGGGCAGTCGCAGTTTCTTCCCAGGATCGTCAGCGCATTGAAGAATTCGTCCAGCGATTCCCCGGGGATTTGTCATCTTGTCGCGAGCTGGTAGCGTGCGTAGACCTGGTTGACGGGCCTAATGTAGGTCTGTTTCAGCAAGTTGATCGCCGCTGGGAATTCTTCCGCGTCCTCGATGAGTGCGTAGATTTCGGGACTCACTCTGGAATGCAGGACCTGCATCTTCTGGTCTTCCGTTGGTCTGCCGGGGGCCGTTCGGAGGTACCCCTCAAAGCCCGCCAGCCAGTGTTTAAACGCCGATGTTGCGTTAGCTGCTTGGGGGCCGATTCGCAGGCACTCCGGGGCGATCCGGAGCTCCATATTCCTTTTTAAGTCTGCTCAATAAATTGTAGCACCATCGATCACACACGAGGCGAGACGTAGAGAACTTCAATCGAGGCTTTATTGAGCAGACTTGTTCAGACTTGTTCCCCAGCAGCTCAGTCACAGAATGCAGCTGCTGGGAGTAAACCGGGTTCTTATACCCGCCTATCTGGGTGGAGCCCAGTAGGCGGCAGATCCAATCGGGACCCAGCATCGGTCCTCCAATAGCTCCTCGGCATTCATGGTGTACCGCATTACCCCTAATACATACCACCACACCTATAAGTGGAAACATCCTCTCCACGTCCACTCTATCCAGGCCTCACAGTATCCTGTAAGTTTCAATAAGATCCCCTCTCATCCTTCTAAACTCCAACGAGTACAGACCCAGAATCCTCAACCGTTCCTCATACGACAAGTTCTTCATTCCAGCGATCATTCTTGCGAACCTCTTCCGGACCCTTTCCAAGGCCAGCACATCCTTCCTTCGATATGGGGCCCAAAACTGCTCACAATACTCCAAATGGGGTCTGACCACAGCCTTTTACAGCCTCAGAAGTAAATCCCTTCTCTTGTATTCTAGCCCTCTTGACATGAATGCTAACATTGCATTTGCCTTCTTAACTGCCGACTGAACCTGCACATTAACCTTAAGAGAGTCATGAACAAGGGCTCCCAAGTCCCTTTGTGCTTCTGATTTCCTAAGCATTTCCCCATTTAGAAAATAGTCTATGCCTAAATTCCTCCTTCCAAAGTGCATAACCTCACACTTTTCCACATTGTTTTTCATTTGCCACTTCATTGCCCACTCTCCTAGCTTTTCCAAATCCTTCTGCAGCCCTTTTGCTTCCTCAATACTACCTGTCCCTCTACAGATCTTTGTATCATCTGCAAACTTAGCAACAGTGCCTTCAGTTCCTTCTTCCAGATCATTTATGTATATTGTGACCAGTTGTGGTCCCAGCACAGACCCCTGAGGCAGACCACTAGTCACCAGCTGCCATCCTGAAAAAGACCCCTTTATCCCCACTCTCTGCCTTCTGCCAGTCAGCCAATCCTCTATCCATGCCAGGATCTTACCCTTAACACCATGGGCTCTTAACTTATTTAACAGTCTCCTATGTGGCACCTTGTCAAAGGCCTTCTGGAAATCTAAATAAATCACGTCCACTGGTTTCCTTTGTCTAACGTCCTTGTTACCTCCTCAAAGAACTCTAACAGATTTGCCAGACGCGGCCTCCCTTTGACACAGTTGTGCTGACTCATTCCTATTTTACCATGCACTTCCAAGTACTTTGCGATCTCATCTTTAATAATGAACTCTAAAATCTTACCAATGACCAAAGTCAGGCTAACCGGCCTATAATTTCCCGTCTTCTGCCTCCCTCCCTTCTTAAACAGTGGTGTTACATTAGCCACTTTCCAGTCCTCTGAGACCCTTCCTGCCTCCAGTGATTCCTGAAAGATCATCACCAATGCCTCCACAATTTCCTCAGCTGTCTCTTTTAGGACCCTGGGGTGTCAATAAGTTGGAACTTGTCTCATTCTTCTACCCAAGAGCAGCGGCTAAAACCTTTGCAAAAACTCTGCACGGTATCTTCATGGTTATGGATTAGTAATCCAGAGGTCTGGACCCAGAGACATGGGTTCAAATCTCACCATGGCAACTCAGGAATATAAATCCAGTTAATTAAATAAATCAGAAATTTAAAAAGGTGACACCGGTAATGGAGACCATGCAGCTACCGGTAAAGAACCCTGTTAGTTCACTAATACCCTCTAGGACAGGAAACCAGCTACACTTATCTGGTCTAACTTATTCACAAGTCCTGATGCTCAACAATGGGGTTTCTTCTCAAATAGGGAATTCAGAAGAAACTTTTTCACCTAAAAGGGTGATAAGAATGTGGAACTTGCTATCGCAGGGAATGTTGAAATGAATAGTAGAGATGCAATTAAGAGGAACTAGACAAGTGCTCTGAGGGAGAAGGGAAGAGAGGGCTCTGAAGGTAGGGTTTGATGAGTAAAGATGGAAGTTTAAGTGGAACTGAAATACTAGCATGGGCAGTTTGGTACGAATGGCCTTTGTTAGTGCCGTATATACTGTGTAATCCTATGTAAACTAGTTTCCGCCTCAGCATCTGTGAATGATGACAGAAAACTGGACTGGGCAGGCGTTGCAAATAAATCTACAGAGATTTAACCTCCTTTAAAGGAAGGTAAAAGCATCGAGAGATATCAAAGCTCAAATGAGTTTACGGCCCTGTTATGGTGAAGATTAAATACAGGACATGAAACAGGATCCAGGTTAGAAAGTCAACAAATAGCAGAGAGGGGGGTGGGGCAAATTCAATAGAAAACCAGACACAAAGGAACAGGAACTGGCCAATTAGGGTCAAAGATGGCTATACTGAGAAATCAAATGCAGCACTAGGAAATGTTGGATTGTGAAAATTCTGCTACAGGGTCTTAATCTGCTGAAACCCTCATCCATACCTTTGTTACCTGTGGGCCTGACCATTCCAGTGCTCCCCTGGCCTCCCATCTTCCACCATTCATAAACTAGAGCTCACCCAATTCTTTACCGTCAGTGTCCTAACTCACACCAAGTCCCATTCACCTAGCACCCGCTGCGCTCGCTGACTTCTCCAGCAATGCTTTAAATATAAAATTCTCATCCTATATTTAAATCCCTCCCTGGCCTTTCCCCTCCCTATTTACAACCCTCCCCCAACCCCCCCCCATTGACTCCATTCCTTTGACAGGCCTCGTGAATGTCCCCACCTCCCATTGCCCCTTATTTGATAACCGTGCCTTCAGTGATTTAGGTCGCACATTCAGATTTCTGAGCCAAATCCTCTCTGCCCCTCTGTCCCCCTGCAAGATGTTTCTGTTCGATCAAGCTTTCAATCACCAATCCTAATATTCGATCTTCGTCTACACATTGGGGCACCTTTCTGCATTTAATCTGTTTCTGAATCTCCAATTTCAGATACATAGAGCGTGATTCTCCAGCCTCGTTACACTCGTCCTCAAGCGTGACGAGGCTGGTGAATAGTGGGAGAGGTCAAAAACGAGATCCGCCCTGGGCGCCAAACAGTTTGCGCTGCAACCAGCCCGCTACCATAGACAAAATCAGGATCTCGCCGTAGCGGGGTGAGAAACCAATTATCACCACTTAAGCCCCATCTCCATTCAATCAACGAGAGCCACCCCATATCCAACGGCATCCCATCATTCAGCGGCCTCCCCAGCAAGTGGTCACGCTGGCGCCGGTTAGTACTCCTTTTGAAAAACGTGAACCTGGCGGGACGGCTTCCGTGGGGAGTAAGGAAGGGAGTAGCTTAACTCACAGGTAAGAGCCTGGGTGTGCTGGGCTTGCCACCCCAGTGCTCGGTGGGGGGGTGGGGAACCCTGCACAGGGGTGGGCCGCCATGGGAGGGTGGGGGGGAGGTGCTGGGGGGGACAATGGCTCACGACACCACCATGCCAACCCCTGGATCCGGGGGCAACCCTTCGCCCTGCCCGTCTGCCCCACCGATCACCCGTAACCCCCACGGACTGCTGAGGCCTCTGGCTGCGCGGCTGATGGCTATCGCAATATGGAATTGGCAATCATGGTTAAGTGGGCATTTGACACATGCCAAGTGGATTCCCGTGGGTAGGTGGGCCACATGGCATGCAGCAGTTATTGCCTCGCATCCCAATCACACCCTGATGTCTGAACGCTGCGGGAGGCAACACCACACACACAACATCTGAACACCCAGGTGGTGGGACACAGCTCCAGGGACATGTCCATGGCCGGAGGGTGGCTGAGCGCCATGGGAAGGGGGGTGGGTGGGATGCCTGGAGAGATGGGCAAAGGGTCCGGGGGTCAGCCTGCATTGCGGAAGAAACTGACAGAGGCATCATAACGGTTGTGCAAAACCAACCAGTTGGTTGGTTTTGTGCTGTTCATTGCTCCATTCCTGATAGTGCTGTCCCCCACAATATACCCCCCCCCCCGCCCCCAACCTCACCCCCTCCCGCCCCACCCCCGACTTAACCATCCCCAATTTCTCCCCCCTACCCCGGGGCCCTCAGTGATGCTCAACATGCCTGGCCCTCCTATCTCTACCACTACATCTTGGTGTTTCCGCCAGATGCACATCTGAGGTGGAGGCAGCCAGCTGCTTACCTCGTCCCATTGCCTTCGATGCCCCTGGCGGGTATCCTCTGTGTCGCCTTATCCCGTGTGTTGGCCCCGAGACGCAGCATCATCAGAGGGGTGAAACCCGGGGGAGCTGGTGGCCACCGTAGCAACTCCATGGACGGGTCTGGGTTGGCACCCAGAGCCCCCTCCTCCCGAACGGTGCTCATAGGGCCCTGGGGTTCACCTTGGGACGGAGGTCAGCTGGTTTGAGCCTCGGCTGACCCTGCAACATCTGGCTCTGCCAGACCTGCCGGTTCCCCATGGTCTGCACCATGGTGTCAACACCCCCAGCGATGCTCCTCAGTGACTGGGCCATGCTCTGCAGCACCTCGGCAATGCCCGCCTGTGACTGGGACAAGCTCCCCAGCGCCTGGGCCATTCCCATCTGAGAGCAGGGCATGCCCCGCAGAAACTCATCAAGGTCGGCCTGGTACTAGGTGACATCAACCAGCGAGGACTGTGGGAGGAAACCGGAGCAACAAGAGGCAATCCACACAGACATGGGGAGAACATGCAAACTCCACACAGATAGTCACTCGAGGTCGGAATCGAACCAATGTCCCTGGTGCAGTGAGGCAGCAGTGCCAACCTAACCCCCTTCGCGAGGTTCAAGGATTATCAGAGGGACACAAATTGTGACAGGGGGCGGTCAATGCTGGTCCGTATGCCTGTGTGTCTGTAAACACGTCACTGACTTTCCCACATGGACGCACCTCAGAGATTGGACTCAATATGGTGTCCATTCTCCCATTCATGATAGCAGGGAATTCCCGGCCAATAGCATCAGAAAGTACAAAGGTGGAAATGAACAGAAATCAGAAAAAACAATCAGTCTGGAGAAAGTGCGAAATCACACCAGGTACTCCTGCATTAAGTCTGGAAATTCAAGCTTCACTTCTCGTGTGGATACGGGACATTTAGCAAATTGCAATAAAATAACAGAACAATGACTGTTCTGCACTGAGCCCGAATCTGCTGGTAATCGGAGAGTCACTGAGCAGACACAGTCAGAGGAACATCATGTAGGCTTTGTAATTTGGGAAGGTCAGGTCAGAATCCCCCATCTTTCACAACAAATTACAAAAATCAACACCTTGATGGACTTGGTGCCAATCATTGTTCCTCAAATTGAGGGTGTTGTCTATTCAGAGTCACAAGATTCTGCCTTGGATTTTCATGTGACTGAAGAGACCGATTCTTGACCAACAGACTGATGCGACCATCAATTCACACGAGACGGAGAGTTGAAGTGAACAGTGGTTTTAATCAGCTAGAACAGTGCCTGCCTGCGACTGCTCTGTACTGAGAGCCGCCTACAGGGCAGCAGATCTATATACCTCCCCCGAGGGGGCGGAATGTAATACAATGGTCCATAGGTGGAGCCCCCAAGGACATCAACACAGTACAATGTAATGCAATGTAATACAGTGGTGAATGGTTGTCATAATACATTCACCACACAGACCTTTGGGCTCCTGGGATAGACTGTCTGGCAAGATAGTAGGATCCTCGTTGCAGGGTTTACTTCCTTTTCTTTCCTTCTCTTTTCCTCATCATTATGATTTTGTGACTCAAAGCAATGATGCAGCTTGATGGACATGTTGTTGACATTCTGAACAAATGGTAGCAAGGTACACCCGGTCATTAATGTCAAAGCCACTACACTTGAATGAGAGCTTCAGAGTGTCACTGAAGTGTTCTCTTAATCCTTCGCTGGAGCACAGGCCATTTGAGAGTTGAGTAAACAGGGCCTGGCAGGGAGATGGTTTTCAATCATGCAGGCACAGTGCCCAGTCCATTAGAAGTTAATTTTGCAGCAGTTTTGTCTGAATGTTTATGGAGCGGACTTCAAGAAGGACACTAACGTTTGACCCATAGTCTTCTCAGTGAATGGGGAGGATGTAGTGGAGGCATTGCTGAAGGAATTTATATCTCCAACGCTCTTATATGTTACTGATACACAGTCCAGGGTTCACTACACTACAGGAGGTTGCTGACAACAACTGCTCTGCACGTCAGGACTCTTGTGGACTTGTTTGTCAAACATGCTGCCAGAGATTGCCAAAGACTGAACTGACTTTGCTGATTCATAGAATCCCTACAGTGCAGAAGAAGACCATTCGGCCCATCGAGTCTGCACCAGCCCTCTGAAAGGGCACCCTACCTAAGCCCTCTGCCCCATCCTATCCCTATAACCCCACCAACCTGCAAATCTTTCAACACTACGGGGAAATTTAGCGTGGCCAATCCACCTAACTTGCAAATCTTTGGACTTTGAGAGGAAACCGAAGTACCCGGAGGAAACCTACCCAGACATGGGGAGAACGCGCAGACTCCACACAGTCACCCAGTCTCACAATCCTCAGAGATACTTGAACTCATCTAATTCTGGTCTCTCGAACATCCCTCATTTTAATCGCTCTGCCATTGTCAGCTATTCCTTTAGCCTCCTGAGCCTGAAGCTCTGGAATTCCCTCCCTAAACCTCTCCTCCTTTCTTTCAGACAGTCCTTACCTCTCTATCCAAGCTTTTGGTCATCTGCCTTAATATCTTTTTACCTATGTCAGGGTCAGATTTTCTTTGAAAAAGCTCTTGTGAAGCACCTTGGGATATTTTACCATGTTACAGGCGCTATACAAATGCAGTTATTAGTTGGCTGTGCCCTGGTCAGATTATAAATATGCGAAGAAGAAGTCTGACTGGATATGGAAAATGTGTGGGGTGTTGAGCTGATGTGAAAGGGCCTTTCAGAGTCACATGAGCGTAATTGGCCATTTTGCAACTCTCGGGAAATACGATTTACATTCTGGCTTTGAACAAAGTTTTAATGCTGACTTTCCAGCGAACATGTGACTGCCATGTTTAGTCTGTGGTGTGAGGATAAAGAGTTCATACTTACCTCCGTCAAAACACCTTTCCTAGCAGGCTCCCTTCCTGGAGGTGGTGGAACCTTTCCCGTCTCCAGACTTCTCTCTTCTCCCACAAACTCTTCCTCCTCCCCTTCCTCCAACTCCTCTTCCATCTCTATCCAATCTTTTAGGTGAGTTGTGGATTGCATTTCAAGAAACTGTGGCAATGGATCTTCTTCAATTGAAATAATTCTCTGCAAGTACGATCTCGGCCTTGTTTTGGCTACAGGTTCCTTATCGGTCCCTTTCTGGGTGTGGCGATGTCCATTCGCATATTCCAAATTCTTTGAGGATGGCTCGGAATTACTGAGCTCCTCACAGTCATTACCTTTCCTAAAAAAGGTTAAGAAAAAAAATATATAAAACATAAACTGATTTCCCTCCTTTTCCCAATTAATAAGAAGATCAGCCCCAGAACAGAGTTGGGGTGGGGGCTGAGGGATAGAACCTGTCCCATCTCCAACCTCACTTTCCTCTCCAAAGGAAGAATGTGCTGCTGTCTCCGAAAAACGTGCCCACCTATCTTGCAACTCTTTCCAAAGCAGCTGATCACCACCTCCTCAAGGGGCAATTACGGATGGGCAGTAAATGTTGGCCTTTCCAATTACATTCACGCCCCATGAACAAATCACGTTTCTACCCCTGCCACAATACTGAAACAACTCTTATCAAAGTCACGAATGACGTCCTTTGTGACAATAAAACTACCCCTCTTCGTCCTTCTCAACTGGTCTGCAATCTTTCTATTGGCTAACCTCTTCATCCTCCTCTAAACACCCCTCCACTATTGGCCAGGGTTAAATGGATCCCAAGCCAGGGGTGAGATATGAATCTAGAGACAAACCTTTTTCTTGATGGCTGGTATATTTATAGAATATAGCATTACATATCGCTGCCTCCTACAAACCAAACAACCCATGTTCCAACAGTCCCGCTTTATATGTACTCAAATACTTAATCAATCAACACTATCCAACTGTTTATGCTTAAACTTAACATCATAATGCACATAATATTAGTATGCAGCTATGTGGGATTATCCTCAGTTGGTTCCATCATGCATTACATCCAGAGACACTTCTTAAATAATAATAATAATCTTTATTAGTGTCACAAGTAGGTTTACATTAACACTGCAATTAAGTTACTGTGAAAATCCCCTAGTCGCCACACTACAGCGCCTGTTCGGGTACACAGAGGGAGAATTCAGAATGTCTAATTCACCCAATAAGCACGTCTTTCGGGATTTGTTGGAGGAAACCGGAGCACCCGGAGGAAACCCACGCAGACGCGGGGAGACTCCGCACAGACAGTGACCCAAGCCGGGAATCGAACCTGGGACCCTGGTGCTGTGAAGCAATAGTGCTAACCTCTGTGCTACTGTGCCACCCATATGGATCTGCTTCCTATTCCAACCTCATTACCTCTGGTATATCTCCAAGATCTATCCTTGGGCTCTTCCTCTTTTTCATCTATATGCTGCTCCTCAGCACCATCATCGAAAACACAATATCGGGTTTCACGTATATGCTGATGACTTACAACTCTACCTCACTGATTGTCAACATCAAATCTTGATGCAGTTACAACTTCCTCAGGGTTAAAGTCTGCGAAGACTGAAGCCTTTAACATGCCTCTTGCACATCCCCACCTCCCATTGCCCCACCATTGATAACCGTGCCTTCGGTGATCAAGGTCGCATGTTCAGATTTCCGAGCTTAATCGTTTCCGCCCGTCTCTCACCCTTTAAGGTATTTTTTATACATACCTGTTTGATCTAGCTTTCAATCTCCAATCGTAATATCCAATCTTTGTCGACACATTGAGGCACCTTTCAACATTTCCAGGATCATTTCAGAGACATATACTGCACTATCTACAACCCATTCCACAAATCCCTGGGTGGGTCTCTTCCCACACAGAAGTGGTCTAATTGACTATTCACACCTCTCTGTAATAAATGACAGGGACCCGTTGTTCATTTTATTTTTAAAAAGATACAGCTCAAGGTAGTCATTGGCCTTTGAAATTATTCTAATTTCAAACTCCAAGAACGGAATCAACATCTCAGGTTATGATGAACTCCAATCAGCCCTGTCACAACAGTATGGTCAACCCACCTATGTGCTCACTGACCTACACAGTTCCTCATAAAGCAACATCGCGCTTTCAAAATTCTCATCCTTGTTTTCAAATCCCTCCATGACGCCATCGCTCACTATCTCTGTAATCCCCACCAAGTCCGCAGCTTTGAGATATCTGCGCTCTTCTAATTCTGGCCTCTTGAGCATCGCCGATTTTAAGCAGTCCATCATTTGTGGCAGTGCCATTAGTTGCCTAGGCCTTATGCTCCAGAATAGTCTACACACACATCTACAATTTTACAGGACTGAGAGCTTATTGAACACAACATATTGAAGCAGGAGTAGACCACTTGGCGCATTGAGCCTGTTCCACCATTCAATACGATTTTGGGCTTCAACTCCACTTCCCCGCCCGTTCCCGTATCCCTTAATTCCCCGAGATATCAAATATCTGTCTATCCCGGCCTGAAATGTATTCTATGATGGAGCATCCACAACCCTCTGGGCTAGAGAATTCCAAAGATTCACAACCCTTGAATTAAGTAATTTCGCTCCATCTCATTCCTAAATGATCGGCCCCCTTATCCTGAGACTCTGCCCCCATGTTTTAGATTGCCTGACCAGCGGAAACAACCTCCCAGCATCTACCTTTCCTTCTTCAGAATCTTGTACATTTCAATAATTCCTCTCATTCTCCTAAACATCAGAGAAAACTGACCCAATTTACTCAGCCTCTCATCATAGGACTACCCGCTCAGACCAGGGACTAATCTTGTGAACTGTTACTGTCCTGTCTCCAATGCAAGAATATCCTTTCTTAAACATGGAGATTATAACTGCGCAGTGTTCCAGATCTGATCTCACCAAAACACTGCACAATTGTAGCAAGACTTCTTTATTCTTGTACTCCAATTTTCTTGCGATAAAGGCCAACATGCCATTTGTCTTCCTAATTGCTCACTGTATGCCTGCTAACTTTCTATATTCCTTGTACAAGCTCACCCAAGTCCCTTTGAACACCAACACTTACGAGTTTCTCACACTTTAAAAAATATTCCACTTTTTCATTATTACCACCAAAGTAAATAACGTCATACTTCCCTATATTATGCTCCATTGCCCATCTTGTTGCCTACTCACTTAGCCTCTCTACATCTTTTTGCGGCCTCTCTGTGCCCTCCCCACAGTTTACCTTTCCGCCTAGCTTGTTATCCAGGGAATGTGAGTCAAATTTACTCAGCCTCTCGTCATAGGACAACTCCGTCATCCCAGGGACCAATCTAGTGAACCTTCGCTGTACTGCCTCAAACGCACATTTCTTGAAGATGGAGACCAAATTGGTGTCTGGGAACGGACCTGTTTGACAACAGCCTGGTGCCTGTATACTGATCAGTGGCTGCCGTTGTCCTGTAATTCCACAAGTTGGAAGATCTGAGGGTGGAAGACTTCTGTGAAATTATAAAGATGTGAATTATTTCATCGTTCCTTTATCATGCATAATTCCCAGAAAATCTTTTCACAGTTACATAACATTGTCTATTGACAAAGCAATTATGGTGACATTGCAGCAATTTATTTGAGAAGACAAACAGAACGTTTAAAAGTAAAAGTTAAGAACATTAAAAAAAAACAGACAAGGACCCACCTGCAAACCAGCCAGGGATAAATCTCGTTCAGCTTGAAGATGTTTATTCATTTCCCTGCAGTGCATTTCAATGTGATCAAGCAAAAAAACACAACTCAACAGCTACAAACATGAATCCAATGAACAATCTTGAATTTGTAGTGCATTTATGGGAATAATTATGCATCAAAATACAATGTGATTCCCAATCATTCTTTGCATAACTGGCTAATTTACAGGATAAATGATGTTGGAGGTCATCGAGTATATTTTTTCGGAATCTGTTCATTTTCTTCATTACACAAATTGTTCCAAATTTTTCATGATTCTATCTTTAGATTATTGCCAGCAGATGCTATTGGGACATTCATAAACCCCAAAATATGTCAGTAATTGCTGTTTCTTAATTGATGCATTGTCCAGTTCTAGAACTGAGACGAGGAGGAACTACTTATCGGATTTTTCCGCTGGCTGGTGAGGGTAGAACCAGGGGCGGTGGACAGTCTCAGAATAAGGGGTCGGCCATTTAAGACTGAGACGAGGAGGAATTTTTTCACTCAGGGTGTGGTGAACCTCTACCCCAGAAAGGGGTGGAAAATCAATCATTGAGCATGTTCAAGACAGAGATCGATAGGTTTCTAGATACTCATGACAGCAAGAGATTATGGAGATAGTGAAAAAAATGGCGTAGAGGTAGATGATCAGCAATGGTCTGTATGATACCAGAGCAGGCTCAAGGGGCTGAATGGCCTTCTCTTGCTCCTATTTTCTATGTTCCTATTCAAGAGATGTACAACCAGCTGCAATTATTGGTGGAAACCAGCTACTAAGATAGAGCAATACTGTTAAAAAGGAAGAATAATATCGACCCCGGCCTGGACCGGTCGTGTTCAAAAACGGGTAGGGTGCCAGCAATGGCAAAGGAGCTGATAGGTTCATGGAGCAGATGGGACGGGTCGACCCATGGAGGTTTAGGCAGCCGATGGTTAGGGAGTTCTCTTTCCACTCACATGTACATAAAGTGTACTCCTGGATTGACTTTTTCATTTTGAGCAGGGATTTACTGGCGGGGGCGGTGGACACGGGGTACTCGGCCATCACTATTTCGGATCATGCCCCACACTGGGTGGAACTGCAGGTCAGTGAGGAGAGCTTCCAGCGCCCGCAATGGAGGTTGGACGTGGGCTTGTTGGCGGACGAGGCGGTGTGCGAGAGGCTGAGGAAGTGCGTGCAGAACTACCTGCAGGTCAACGACACGGGGGAGGTCTCAGCAGCGGTGGTCTGGGAGTGGCAGTGGTGAGAGGGGAGCAGATCTCAATCCGAGCCCATAGGGACAGGATGGATAGGGCAGAGACGGACCGACTGATCAAGGAGATCTTACGGATAGACAGGAGGTATGCGGTGACCCCGGGGGTGGAACTGTTAAGGGAACGTCAGAGGCTGCAGGCTGCGTTCGGGGTGCTGTCCATGGGCAAGGCAGTGGAGCAACTTAGAAAGGCGAGGGGGATGTTTTATGAATATGGGGAGAAGGCCAGCAGAATGCTGGCACAGCAGTTGAGGAAGACGGAGGCGGCCAGGGGAATCGATAAGGTGGTTGATGGATATGGGAACCTGGTAGGGGATACGGCTGGGTTAAACAGGGCGTTCAGGGACTTTTACAGCGGACTCTATCGCTCGGAACCCCCCACGGGGCCTGAGGAGATGAGACGTTTTTTGGACGGGCTGACTTTCCCAAGGGTGGGCAGGGAGCTGGTGGATGGGTTGGGGGCCCCGATTAGGGCCGAAGAAATATCTCAGGGCTTCAAGGCAATGCAGTCGGGTAAAGCCCCGGGGCTGGACGGGTTCCCGGTGGAATTTTGCAAGAAATTCTCGGGGTTATTAGGGCCGTTGCTGGTCAAGGTTTTCCATGAGGCGAGGGATGGAGGGGTGCTGCCCCCGACGATGTCACAGGCCACCATCTCGTTAATATTGAAGCGGGACAAGAACCCGGAGCTGTGTGGGTCCTATAGGCCGATCTCACTGCTTAATGTGGACACAAAGCTGCTGGCCAAAGTGTTGGCCTCCAGGATTGAAGATTGTGTGCTGGAGGTGATTATGGAGGATCAAACCGGATTTGTCAAGGGCAGGCAGGTGGTGGCCAATATAAGAAGGCTGCTTAACATGATTATGATGCCCCCGGAGAGAAGGGAAGTTGAGGTAGTTGTGGCCATGGATGCGGAGAAGGCGTTTGACCGGATGGAGTGGGAGTATCTATGAGGGGTGCTGGGACGGTTTGGGTTTGATAGGGGCTTTATCGACTGGGTTAGGTTGTTATACCAGGCCCCGGAGGCCAGCATAAGGACGAACAGGACGACCTCGGATTATTTTAGGCTGCACCGGGGGACAAGACAGGGATGTTCCCTCTCCCCACTGCTGTTTGCATTAGCCATAGAGCCACTGGCAATTGCTCTGAGAGCTTCAAGAGGTTGGAAAGGGCTGGTAAAGAGGGGGGGGGGTGGAGGGTAGGGTATCGCTGTACGCGGATGACCTACTCCTATATGTAGCAGATCCAGGGACAGGGATGAGGGAGATTATGGCGATTCTGGGGGAATTTGGCCAGTTTTCAGGATACAAACTGAATATGACAAAGAGTGAGATGTTTGTAGTCCAGGCAAGAGGCCAGGAGGGTCGGCTGGGGGAGTTACCGTTCAGGTTGGTGGGGGACAATTTTAGATATCTGGGGATACAAGTGGCGCGCGACTGGGGCCGGTTGGGAGCGGAAGGAGGCAGCTTCATGCAGGGGCACCAGCTTGGGGCACTGATAACCGCACCTCTGCCATTCCCGCCGGCGAGATAGTCCACCAGTCCCGTGGTGGTGGCGACCCTGAGGATCTGGGGTCAGTGGAGGAGGTACGTTGGAGCAGTGGGTGCATCGGTTTGGTCCCCAATATGTGACAACCATCGGTTTACTCCGGGGAGCTTAGATGGGGGGTTTCGGATATGGCAAAGGGCGGGAATTGAGAAGATGGGGGACCTGTTTCTGGAAGGGAGCTTCCCTAGTTTGAGGGTGCTAGAGGAGAAGGGTTGACAGCAGGGAATGACTTCAGATATCTACAGGTGCGGGACTTTCTGCGCAGGCAGGTATCACCTTTCCCACTCCTGCCCCTGATCCTGCTCCTTGCACAAGTCTCAAATCTTTTCTGGTCAAATTATCAGTGATTTGGGTGAGGCAGGAAAATGGGGTTGAGGCCGCAATGGGATGAGTTACAATCTTACTGAATCCCAGAGCAGGCCTGAGGGACTTTCATAGAGGCAAAGAAGAGTTCATACCAAGTATGTCGAAACAAAAACGTGCTTTATTTTACAATTTACTATGATATACAGCTCCCTAGTTCCTGACTGGGTCTTCTCTGGTACCTTACTGGCCAACTCTATTTATGCAAAGCCTAAGGATCCCATGCCCCCTTATCAGGGAAGCCTATATTCGGCAAGATCCATAGAGTAATTAATCATCCCAATGTCGAAGTCAGTACCAGTTCCACATTCTTACCTGAGGAGATCCAACTGTTTACAAAGGCTCAGCTTCTCTCTCTCCAGGCCTTCAGACACTCGATAGAGCTCCCTGAGGGAAATATATCATTCAAAATTGCTTCATATTGAATTATTTCTCATTAGTCTTTTTCTTCTTAAACCTAACATTCCATCCTTTTAATTCTTATTGCATAATTTTGTCTTTCACAATCAGGACCTGATGAGTTGTATCCTAGAGGGGAGTAAGGGTGGAAATTGCAGAGACACTTGCCACAATCCTCCAATCCTCCTTAGATACAAGGATGATGCCAGAGGACTGGAGAATTGCAAATGTTACATCCTTGGTCAGAGAAAGTGGAAGGATAAACCCAACAACTACAGGCCAATCAGTTTAACCTCAACGGTGGAAATGTTTTTAAAAATCATACTCTGGTACCAAAAGTAACAATGTCTTGGACAAATGTGGATTAATTAAAGAAAGCCAGCAAGGACAAATCGTGCTTAACTAACTTGATTGAGATCGCTGATGACGTAAAAGAGAGGGTTGATGAGGATAATGCAGTTGATATAATGTACACAGACTTCCAAAAGGCATTCGATAATATTCTTCTCCGCAAAGTTGAAATGCAAGGATTAAAAAGAACAGTAGCAACAAGAATACAAAGTTGACTGAGTGACAGGAAACAGAGAGTGGTGGTGAGTGACTAATGTTCAGATTGAGGAAGGTACATAGTGGGTTCCTCATGGGTCTGAGTTCAGACCAGTCCTGTACTCAATATAAGTTCATAAGCTAGACTTTGGTAATCAGACAAGTATCATGAACACATATAAAGAGTGACTGCTGTGGGGGCTGGGTGCATTATCACCCCTGGAAATGACATTTTGGTTTAGTTAGTTAAGTTTCCTTGACTTTTTAATCCCACCAGGGCCGTTTCATTTTTGACTTACCGATTTCTGTTTTCTCAAAAGGATATAAAGAGGGACTGCTGAGACATTAGGTTGATAGGCAGGTGGGAGGCAGAGATATGTAATGCTGTACTCTGTAATATAACAAACTATCACAGATTTGAGCCAGGAAAGTGGGATGGAAATTTTCGGAGATGGGAGGAGAAGGGGATTAAGACACTAAAAGATTTGTTTCTTGGGGGTCGGTTTGCAGGATTGAAGGAGCTGGGAGCGAAGTATGGGCTGGAGCAGGGGGAAATGTTTAGATACATGCAGGTTTGAGATTTTGCCAGGAAAGAGATACAGAGCTTTCCGGTGGAGCCAACCTCCACATTGCTGGAGGAGATGATGATGACAGGGTGAACTGGAGAAGGGGCTAGTGTCGGTGGTTTACGGGGCTATTTTGGAAGAGGAGAAGGCACCGATGGAAGGGATCAAGGCAAAGTGGGAGGAAGAGTTGCGAGAGGGTATGGAGGAGGGGTTCTGGCGAATGCCTCCACCTCGTGCGCGAGGTTGGGGCTGATACAGTTGAAGAGGGTATACACAGCACACCTCACAAGGGCGAGGATGAGTCGATTCTTTGAAGGGGTAGAAGACGTGTGTGAACGTTGCAGGGGGGACCCCGCAAATCACGTTCATATGTTTTGGTCCTGTCCAAAACTGGAGGATTACTGGAATGAGCTTTTTAGGGTAATCTCTAAAGTGGTGGACGTAAAGCTGGATCCGGGGGTGTCGGACCAGCCAGGGTTGAAAACAGGTTCGGAGGCAGATATCGTAGCCTTCGCCTCGCTGATCGCCCGAAGGCGGATCCTGCTGGGATGGAAAGCAGCCTCTCCACCTGTATGTGTTAATGGTGACTATGGGTAATTCCTGATTCCTTTTTGTCATTTGTTTATGTTAACATGTAGGATGCTGTTTCGGGGTTTGGTGGGAGGATGGGGTCGTTGTTATTGATCTGGGGATTGACATTATATTTGTTACTGCTTAGTGTTTATTGTTGATAGGTGTAAATTTGGGAGAAAATGTGAAAAAGGAGAATAAATTTTTTTTAAAAAAAATAAACAAACTATCAAAATTGTCTTGTGTTTAGTTTCACATTTCACCATATAGTTTGGGATCCATTCAACAAACAGTAAATGATGTGTGACAGAGTTTTCTCACACACTCTGTCCTTATCTCCATGTCCCCTTGACAACAAATTTTGGCCTTGTCAGTGGCTCCCAAATCCCATGGAAGAGTAACTCAAAAGGAACTACCACGTTTTGCCTACTCCTTCATCCTATCAATATTTCCTTATACCTACTTTTGGTTCTTAAATTTATTTACACTGCCTCTTATTTGAATATTGTCTGCTAAATGGACACCCCTGCCTCTGAGCAAATGACATTCAAAGTGAAGAGACAAGGAAAAAAATAAAAGCCTCTGAGACACAAATACCCACCTCCACCCACTCAGGAAAAAACGCCTTTAACTCTGACTCCCTGTTCCATCCCTTCTAATTACTTTTTAATTCCAATAGTCACCTCTTCTTACTCCATGCCACTTAACTTGGTCTCCTGTGTGGTAGCCTGTCCGAAATATTCTGGGAGTCCCTAAAAACCGCATCCACTATCTTTCATGTATAAAAATGGAATAAAAGTCTTTGAGGGGGTTTCTCCGACCTTCCAGCCGCGTGTTTCTCGGCGACAGGAGGCGGCACGCTGTTCATTAGCAGCGGGATTCTCTGTTCCCACTGCTGTCAATGGGAATTCTCATTGAAGTCACCCACGCCACTTGGAAACCAGGGGCGTCATTCTCCGACCCCCGGCCGGGTCGGAGAATGGCCGTTGGCCGCCGTGAATCCCGCCCCCGCCGAAGTCTCCGGTACCGGAGATTGGGCGGGGGCGGGAATCGGGCCGCGCCGGTTGGCGGGACCCCCCGCTGGATTCTCCGGCCCAGATGGGCTGAAGTCCCGCCCAGAAATTGCCTGTCCCGCCGACGTAAATCAAACCTGGTATTTACCGGCGGGACCAGGCGGCGTGGGCGGGCTCCGGGGTCCTGGGGGGGGGGGGGGGGCGCGGGGCGATCTGACCCCGGGGGGTGCCCCCACGGTGGCCTGGCCCGCGATCGGGGCCCACCGATCCGCGGGCGGGCCTGTGCCGAGCGGGCACTCTTTCCCTTCCGCCTCCGCCACGGCCTCCACCATGGCGGAGGCAGACGAGACTTTCCCCACTGCGCATGCACGGGAAACTTTCAGCGGCCGCTGACGCTCCCGCGCATGCGCCGGGAAACTGTCAGCGGCCGCTGACGCTCCCGCGCATGCGCCGCATTTCCGCGCCAGCTTGCGGGGCAACAAACGCCATTTCCGCCAGCTGGCGGGGCGGAAGTCCCTCCGGCGTCGGCCTAGCCCCTCAATGTTGGGGCTAGGCCACCAAAGATGCGGAGCATTCCGCGCCTTTGGGCCGGCGCGATGCCCGTCTGATTGACGCCGTCTTTGGCGCCAGTCGGCGGACATCGCGCCGTTGGGGGAGAATTTCGCCCCTAGTGTGTACTGCGAGCGGGACTGGAGAATACCGCCATAAGGAACAGCTGGAGAATTCCGGCCTTTATTCATCAGCACTGAACATCTTCACAGTTATATTTGCAGTCTTTGCCAGATGCCCAATTGAGGAAGATTGAATTAAATTTAGGACTAGTCTGACTGTAAAATAGCAATGTGCGGAATAACATTGCCAAATTACTTCAACAGTCTCTCTATTTCCAGTTGGGTTTGGATCTTTGACTCACTATACTGATGAAGTATATATTATCTTAAAAGATCATATTGGATTCTGCACAAGAATGTCTTGGGATATAAAGGTATCAGATCATCACAATTCTACAGAATAAAGTAATTAAAATAACTCAAACTAAAAAAATGTAAATTGAAAAGTGATCTAATGACCAAATGGCAATAGCAGAAGTCAATATTGGCAATTCTAACTACCCATTGCATAATTACTTCTATTATGTGTGTTCTAAAATATTTCAAGCTTCAAAGCTTGTTTACATTCCACCAAAGGCATTGCCACAGGAACTTACATTTCTCTTTCTTCACGCTGTTTAGATGTTTCTTCCTGCATTACCAGCACTTGATGCTGAGCGCGAAGGAGGTCATCATTCGTTTTCTGGAGGTCTTCCTCCAACTCCACATTCATCTGTTTTAGCCTCTGATTCTCGAGCTTTGACTCTTGCTTCTCACTCTGCAGCTCTATACACCGTCTCTCCAACTGATTTGGATCCATAAAAAGATAGACAGTGAGTTTGAGCTGGCAATTTTCACTGGACTCCGGTGCCCTTAACCTTGCGTAGATAAACATTGTGCAATTAACTGCAAAGGTCGGAGAACCAGAACTGTTAATCAAGCAATGTTTTCTCTGGGTGTCAGGTACTTCAACTGGATTATGGATTTCTCAACTCTCAGCCAGGCCTCATATTCTTAGCTGAGAACTCAGACATTCATTAGAGCCTTAAAGCACCAGAGCCCCAGGAAACATATTGCTCAATTGACAGCTTTGCCTTTCTGACCTCTTCTGTCAATTTCACAATGTTTATTTACACAGTTAAAAGATTTCAAGTGCTTACACTTTCAGCTATTTCAACTTTAAAGAATCTAGATGATGACACATTTATTGCCCTGTAGTAAAAGGACATTTTATCACAGTGGAAAGTTATGAATGACTTACTCTTTTAGACATCCTTTTGTCGCTATATGGTGCATTGGTTCAATGCAGTTTATAGTAAGCCAATAGGCATGGAAATGCCATAGCTTGGCATAGAGACAGAAGGGGTAATGGGAAGAGGGTGTGGCGGGGCATACTTGATAAGAGGGACATGAGGGGCCATCGGAGTTATCTGTGGGACATACCTTGGCAAGGGGGCCAAGGAACTTTTGAACTTGCATTTCACAAGGTCCCCTCATGCAGACTATTTTTCACAACATTGCTGATGTGCCATGAACCATGATGATTCATTGAAAATCTGTCCAGACTCCTTGAAAACACTGGAGGACTAGAACATGGCCAGCCCTGCAATTGTGTTGGCCAGGTTGAGAGTGCCAGGTGCATGCTTTTGACCTGAAGCAGCCCTTAAAATGTACTCCCAAAAATCAGAAATCTCGGGAATGGGACCAGGAATCATGGAATTGGGTCCCTGCTGCCATTTCTAAACAGCAACTGAGTCAGTGAAGATTCAGTGCAATAACTCTGCTTACCACCACTCCACAAATCCATTATAATATGCTTTGCTTACAATACTTTGTCCATGTTTTTTCATTCAATTCTCCTGTCAACTGTTTCTGGCACATTGAGCTAGACCACTATTATAATTTTCCCCAAAATAGCTCAAAAGGCTTTCTGGAGAAAAATTCACCACCACTTCTTTCTTCCGTAATTTGTAGTTTTAATCTACAAAATGAGTATTAAACCAAAATTTAAAAGAAGCAGGTTGATACCTGGTGTGAGGAACGTCCATTATATGCAGAGAATGGAGAATTTAGAATTTTTTTTGTAAAGAGGGTTAAGAAGGGGCGATTTAATGGAGATGTTCAAAGTTCTGAGGGATTTAACTAGCGCAAGTAGGGAGAAACTGTTCCTTCTGGCAAGTGCATCAATAACCAGCAGTCACAAACCTAAAATAACAGAGAAAAGAATTAACGGGGGGGGGGGGGGGCAGGGTGCAGGGTGGAATGAAAATACATTCTTCACACAGATGGTGTTAAAGATCTGGATAGCATCACCTGATGGAATGCGATTTCAAAGAAACTTGTAAAAGGTAATTGGACATGTACTTGAGGAGGACTGATTTGCAAGGTTATGGCACAAAAATTTAGGTGTATGGACTACATTTCAAAGAGCCAGAATATGGCACAATGGGCTGAATGGCCTCCATTTGTAGCTTTTGTGTCTCTATGATTATAATTCATTGCTATTGCAGCATTGTCTTTTTCTCACGACCAAAGCTTTATCCTTCAAGTAACGCGATCTCTTTGAAAGAAAGTGCATTTTGTAGAAGAGCCAACTACAACATATTTGGAGGGTAGAACAAAATGACCCGGAGAAGACTGGCTTACAAAACACTGTAAGACAATTGAGGAAAGGTTCAATGGGACGGAAACTAGTTTCCCTGCTGGGGGTCTCCAGAACAATGGGGTATAACCTGAACATAAGGCCATTCAGGGATGAACTCAGGAATTGCACCCGGTTTACCCTATTCTGTTCCTGAATAAGTTGCTCCTGTTCTTGCTCTTTAACTCTCAGCAAATCTTCAAGCTCTTGGCACCGTGATTTCAATTCTGAACTCTGAACAAAAGTAAGTGAGACAAAAAATATTTATAAAATCTATTAGAGTGTCTGCAATATACGTTAGAAAGGCACAGACAAATCCAGAAGTTAAAGAAACATTTCACCACATTTCAGTGCTTTTATTTAAAGTCCTTACTTGGTTAAACATTCTGTCTTTTTCATTTTTTATTTGTTGCTCCATTTCATTTTCGAGATGGTTTATTTCTTCACCGTAGTCAGCAGCTTTTCTATAAATAATGAACACACATTTACTTACTCCATCATTCCAAACTTAATTTTCAATTAAACTAACGCAAATGCATTTGGAAAGCCAGTCACCACCTTGAATTCTCACAACGAAACCCCATGAGGTAAAAACAAGAATCAGAGAAATTAAAGAACCAGAAAATCTGAATCACATAAACTTCTCAAATTCCATTTCTCAAACTTCTTTCTCAAATTTTGTATGCAAATTCATTTAACCAGTTACCACCGCAAACCTCCTGACGAATAGTGTAATCAAACACTGAGAAGTACAAGATTGGAGTTTGTCAGCTCCAGAGTGCCTTTGTTGCTTTAAGAAAGGTTACTCTGACCTTGCTAAAGGTGCTTTGAGAGAACAAACTGCTGACTCTAGCTGTGAATAGTATGTGTCAGACACAGCAGATTCTAGTGATTAAACTGGCTGAAACAGGAGGTACAGAGCATTTTACATGCTATAGATTTTAATGCAAGGGCTAAGAAATATGATCCCTGTAGAATCAGGCATGGGGGAGGGCAGGGTTGTGGGCAGTGGGGTGCAGCTGAGGGTGACAGAGAGTAGGGCTGGATAGAGGAGGGAACGGGGTTGAGGCAAGGGACAAAGTAGAGGCAGGGTAGAGGGCAAAGGGACAGTGGGGCAAAGGGTAATGATTTGTTATGTTGTCGGTGTAACATAAGCAGCTTCCTTGTGGTGCACTTGACAAAGGAAGGTGCAGACGTGGAGATAACTTCAACACGTTTATTAAACTATTTACACTTCTATTACTCGGGTTCAACACTACTGCTAATCCTACTATAGCTACCCAGACTGACTAACCAGCTGCTGCAATCCATGTGGTGGGTGAAATATTGAATCAACCCTGTGTCTCTACTCATTGACTGTCTCCACTGGAAAGAGGCAGATCATGTGTGTGGTGCCCTTTATATATGGGTTGGTGTAATGCCCCCTGTTGTCATGTCACCTCCGTGTGTATCGTGAATGTCCATTGGTCGTGTCCTCTCTAACTGATCTATTGGTTGAGTGTGTGTGTGTGATGTTTCTGGTGCTCCCTCTAATGTCTAGTTAGCCTACATGCATTTACATTGATGCACATCACCACAGGTAAGAGGCTTCACATGTAGTTTAGAGGATGGGCCAGTGGCAATTTCTTCACGTATTAATCACTCAGCTGGGGCAGAGAGTAGGACACCACTGGTGTCAGCTCACCAGAAGGTAAGATTGCATAATGGCTTTGCTGCAGAGAATTCAGGTGTTGACTTTGAGAACTACTGGACAGGGCTGATGGGGAAAAATATTAGGAAACAATTAACAATCTGCCAG